>NC_065889.1:11811562-12413750 GCF_905147045.1 Nymphalis io
AGTAATATCAAAATGTACTTATATATATAAAATGGAGCAAGCAAAAGTACGATTTGATCGTTACATTAAAAAGAGTGAGACGCCGCCTCACCTGTGCTTTACAATCTAAATGCAAAATTCCGTCAAAATCAATATCGGAAACAGCAGCTGTCGACACGATATTATGCTAAATGCTCGAACATCAACAGATCTTGTAGTATCACTGTGACGTTCTCGGAGTAAAATTAAAATTTACATAAATGAAAGTGACAGCTCGTAAACGTCTCACCAGCAAAGCGAACAGCGTCTCTTTATAATACTATATACATTCCAATCAACTTACTTACTTAATAAATATATATTCCAAATCAACTTACTTACTTACTTAATAAATAAATTTTAGTTTTAAATATTCCATTTTATTTGCTAATAGTTCTACTACAGATACTAATCTACAAGCACTTCTTGATTTTTATATATATTTAGTTCAAGTATTCCACTTAAATACTTTTATACATTATACTTTTACTTCCTAAGTTCCGATACCAACTTCGCCGACTTTTAAAACGACACATTTTCACGAATCTATAATGAATAACATTCATTATTCAAAATCTCGTCCAATGATATCATATCACATATCACGTCAATTCAATGTCAAAATTGTTTATTTTTCTTAACGACTTTTTTTTATCGAATAGGAAGGCGGACGAGCATATGGGCCACCTGATGGTAAGTGGTCACCAACGCCCATAGACATTGGCATTGTAAGAAATGATAACCATCGCTTACATCGCAAATACGCCACCAACCTTGGGAACTAAGATGTTATGTCTCTTATGCCTATAATTACACTGAGCCAGTGTCTCACCCTTCAAACCGGAACACAACAATACCAAGTACTGCTGTTTTGCCGTAGAATATCTGATGAGTGGGTGGTACCTACCCAGACGAGCTTGCACAAAGCTCTACCACCACTTCTCCTGTGGGATGGCTATAGTGAATGTTGTGTTATTCTATCACGGTCTAAAGTGGTCCAACAATAATATGTTAGTCGACAAACATGTGTCAGAATTTTAAAAATGTATGCTTTGAAATTTAAATTCTAATTTTAAAAATGCGAATATTTGTTCGTTATTTTTTTCTTTATTTACGTACTTTATACATTATTTACTTTAGAAAAACTATCCGTGCAGTGACGGAGAAAGAATACATTTCACTGCCCCTCTCTTTCCCATGGGTGTCGTAAGAGGCGACTAAGGGATATCTGAGCGACCATCTGCTCATCTGGTGGTAGGATGCTAACATCCGCCTGGCTTGTTACCACCGTACGCATGGTGAAAAACTCGTGAAGTGGCTTGCAGCCGCGTTTCGAGGTCAGCCAGCGTACAGCCAGAGCCCGAGCGAGTATTGCCGCGATGGGTGTTGGTCCGGTTGGAGACGGCTGTTGAACCAATGCCGGGGGAAACTGTATTGACCTGCCGGTCAGGGAGACCCGAAGAAACGGCTGTTCCGCTGGCCGCCCGTGGCATAGTACAGGGGCCCGAGCGTGCCTAACCAGCTCGTGAGGCTGCCCCACCAGGCCACGCATAATCTCGGGGTGGACCGTCGTGCCGGTTGGTGACCGGTAGGTGGGGTCCCGGCGGCCACTTCCGGGGGGGTTCGGGGGCCCTTCCGTCCGACGGGTCAGTGTATTTTTCCTTTTGGCAACCACTTGGGGAAACACGCCTCCACACTTTGCCCATCCCTATCGTGGCAATACATCGCTCGCTTCACGTCTCTTTTCCATTTAATTTCTCCCAAATGGCGCAACAAAAAAGAAATAACGGTCGTACAGCGGTGCTCACCCCCACCATACCCTCGCTGTTTGAGGTCGAGTTCTCTAACATCCGAGGACTCCACACTAACCTCAACGCTGTCCACCACCATCTCGAGACAGCACGGCCAGCAATGTTGTTTCTCACGGAGACACAAATACTCCGTCCTGCCGATACCAGCTACCTTAATTATCCCGGCTACACGCTTGAAGAATCCTTCAAAGCGAAAGCCGGAGTATGCTTGTTCGTCAGTACGGATGTTTGCTGTCACCGACTGCGCTGCTTGGAGGACCCCTCCTTCTCCATGTTGGTGGTACGTGTGGACCTGGTTCGTCAGAGCCGAGTCTACGTGTGCCTCTACAGATCCCACAATGGTGACTTGGAGACAAGCCGACTATTTGACCATCTTAGTCGGGTGGCAGATGCTGCGCAAGAGCAATTTCCTAACGCGGAATTGGTGTTTTTGGGGGACTTTAATGCTCACCACGAATCCTGGTTGAAATCCCTCAAAACTGACCATGCTGGAAGGACTGCTCATGCTTTTGCTCTCACACATGACTTGACCCAACTGGTTGATCAGCCCACCAGGATCCCAGACATTGATGGGCAAGCACCTTCTCTACTGGACCTTCTGCTGACTTCTCACCCGGTGGAATATCAGGTTGTGGTTCAGGCTCCTCTTGGCTCTTCGGATCACAGCCTTATTTCTACCAGAGTGCCACAGGCCAAGCTGCCGCCACTAGCGGTATGCAAACGTCGCGTTTGGCACTATAAGTCGGCGGATTGGGACGGTATGCGCGATTACTATGCGTCGGTCCCTTGGAAGGAACGTTGCTTCAGTGGGAATGACCCGACAGCTAGTGCCGCTGCTGTTGCTGGCGAGATCATGCTGGGAATGGAATACTACATTCCTAGCTCAGATCTCGTCAGTAGGAGTACGCGTAACCGTTGGTTCACTCGTGAATGTGCCGATGCTGTATCATCTAAGCAGGCGGCATATCGCAAGTGGATCAACGGCTGTATTAGCGGGGCATCTAACATTGACTCACTGAAAGCAAACTATAATAAAAATTCCAAGTCTTGTAGAAAGGCATACACGAGAGCGGATGCACAGCGCATTGTACAGATTGGTCATGACCTTGTTTCGCATCCTAGGGGCTCCCGTAGCTTCTGGCGTCTGACCAAGTCTGTGCAAAACAATTTCTGCCAACCTTCGCTGCCACCGCTCAGAAATCCGGACGGATCGCTAGCTCACAGTCCGCAAGAGCAAGCTGATCTCCTGGCTAAACTCTTTGCCGACAATTCCGTCATCGATGATTGTAGTGCACTGCCACCTACAATACCTGCATGTGGCCATACGATGCCTGACATTAAAATCAGGCAACGTGATGTGCGTGCGGAGCTGCAATCACTTGATGTACGGAAAGCTAGCGGTCCCGATGGAATACCAGCCATAGTGCTGAAGAAGTGCGCAGCGGAGCTGTCTCCTGTGTTAACGCGCCTGTTCCAACTTTCTCTCTCTTCGGGAAGTGTGCCGGAGGCTTGGAGAAGAGCTAATGTGCAAGCGGTTCCCAAAAAAGGGGATCGGTCTGACCCGGCAAATTATCGGCCAATAGCTATCACCTCAGTACTTTGTAAGGTGATGGAACGGATTTTAAACAACCAACTGATCCATTACCTAGAAGATCACTGTATAATTAATGATCGTCAGTACGGGTTTCGACCAAAACGGTCCACAGGTGATCTTCTAGCGTACGTAACACACCTCTGGGGTGAAGCTATCGACAAGCATGGAGAATCGTTGGCTGTCAGCCTCGATATCTCCAAGGCTTTCGACAGGGTCTGGCACAGAAGTCTTCTCTCCAAGCTACCGTCATATGGTCTGCCTGCTCAGCTATGCACCTGGATTGCCAGCTTCCTACACAAGCGTAGCCTTCGTGTTTTAGTAGATGGTTGCGCTTCACAATTCTATGTAGTGAATGCTGGGGTCCCCCAGGGATCTGTGCTATCTCCCACACTCTTTCTTTTGCATATCAATGATATGCTCTCCCTTGGGAACATACATTGCTATGCAGATGATAGTACAGTGCATGGTGGATACCACGGACGCGCAGTGGCTGGGCGGGCGGAAACTGAGGAGAGGCGGGAGAATCTTGTCATTGAACTCGATAGGACGTTAGATCTCATCGCCAAATGGGGCTCTGATAATCTTGTTGAGTTTAATGCCAAGAAAACACAGGTATGCGCTCTCACGGCGAAAAAGTCAACATTTTCCCCTCTTCCCTCCCTCTGTGGTACTCCGCTGGTGATGCAAAGCAAAATCGCCATGCTGGGGATTGACGTTCGCTGCGACCTTAGTCCAAGGGATTACATCGAGGCTGTTATAAAAACAGCTTCACGGAAACTCGGAGTTCTGAACAAGGTGCGGCGCTTTTTCACGCCACAACAACTGTGCCTGCTGTACAAAACACAGGTACGGTCTTGCGTGGAATATTGCTCGCACCTTTGGGATGGCTCCGCTAAGTACCTACTTGAGGCCTTGGACCGGTTGCAGCGACGTGCCGTACGCATTATTGGCGACGTAAAGGTCACAAACACCCTTGAACCTTTACAATTGCGTCGTGAGATAGCAGCACTGAGCGCTTTCTATCGACTGTATCACGGCGAGTGCTCTGAGGAATTATTCTCTCTAATTCCTGCTTCCCCCTTCCTTCTTAAGTCCACGCGAGCTGGTTCTCGATGTCACCGCCTAACTGTGACACCAATTCCATCGCGAACAAAGAAATTTGGCAACTCCTTTCTTTGTCGCACTTCCAAAAAATGGAATTCCTTACCAGCTCACGTATTCCCCTCCTCTTACAACCCGGGTTCCTTCAAACGAGGCGTGAAGAGGCATCTTGCGGGCCGGCAAGGCGAAGGCGGCTAGTGCAGAACGTTTTTCCCGTCTGTACTGGCCGTCGTCGCGTTTGGACTCTACTACCACTTACCATCAGGTGGAGTAGAGTCATTTGCCCTCCCGGCGATATAAAAAAAAAAAAAAAAAAAAAAACTACGAACATGCTAGATAATTATATGGATTTAACTAGTTTTTATGCTTTCTTGTTAATATCTGCTATACTATTTACTTATTAAAGGATACGAACGATATATTTATTATAACAGTAATGGAGCGCTACGAATCACGATTTCACGTTGAAAAATGCTCGAAAGCAGAGTCGCGCTCAAAATCTAATATAAAAATATTATTTTTATATTGCGGCACAGCAATATTTTGGTTTTATTTTTTTAAGTAAAATACTATATTCCTCGGCGTATTACGGAGTTCACAAAATAATGAGATAATATATTCACCTGTTCCTTCGTTTGCATGGAAGCCGTAATGTTTTTTCTATCAGGATATTATGTATTTTCGTCTCGTGCCTCAAACTATCAGTGTGACAAGATGATATTTTGTTTAGGCGTTGAAGCGTCAAAGTTGATAAAAAAATATATTTGATATATCAGTGAATATGGCTTATTTATTATCAAGCGCTTAATATAATATAACTTATTTTTCATATATAAATCATATATGTATATATGTAGACATTGCGATGAATGATCTCGAGGTTTCGCTTTCAAATTCCCCGGGTCTTATTAGGCTAATCTGTCTTGTCTCAATACCAACTAACAGTAGCATGTGAAAATTGGAAGTGTTTATGGTGCTTTACCTTGGAAGCACGTAAAGTTAACGTTTCCGGATTATCAGAGTATGAGAACAGAGAGTGTACTTGTGTTTGTGCACGTACTTGTGCATTACAATATGTCCCCTTGCAGTTGGCTATAACATTTTGAAAATGGCCACCGATTTTTGTATTATATAAAATAAAGATTTGCGTCGTAACTTTATCTAGATAATTAACTCTTAATATATAATCATAATTATGTATGTGTAACTAGCGTAAAGCATGGTTTTCTAAAATAAATGTAATATTCTTGTTGCAGTCAAAAGCACTTGGACGAGTATTGTTTGATCAAGTCTGTCGACAGCTGCACCTCCTGGAAGCAGACTATTTTGGACTCGAGTATCAAGATGCTAACGGAACTAAGGTAACTTTTACACTTTAGGAACAACTTCGAAGTAATATTTATTAAATATTATTTATATATTTATTTTGTTTTACATTGAAATGAGAATTTACTTTGTGTTCGTGCTCAGTGTCCCTGTGATTTAATGGAGAATATTGCTCAAGTTATTTGTTCTCTGTGTAAAATCCACTCGCAAGTTATTCCATCGCCAAAAGGCTGTTCTATATTTTTCTATGTGTTTGTACGTGAACAGTGTATACGTTGCTAAATTCACAAGGGATATAACTTAGATTAACTAACTTTGAAAGCAGAATGTATAATTCCTATTACAATTTTAATATTATTGGCATAGCTGACCGCTGAATAATCCATTTGATTGCCAGACTTATTTCTCGAAATAATCTAAGCTTAACAATGACATAGTAACGATTTGCACGGCGATGTTCAAGTTCGCATGTCACGACCCCGATTTCTTGGGCTGTAGAGTGACAGTCGGTCTCTTGTCCGAGCCTTAAAGAAGGTTTACTCATACTTGTATGAAAAATAGGTATATTGGTAGTGTCTCATACATATCGCTAGTATATCGATAGTTTTTAAACAAAAAACAATTAGCGTTTTTCTTAAATTAAAAAATATGAATTGTCTTACAGTACTGGTTGGATGTCGAAAAACCAATGTGCCGTCAAGTTGGTCTATCAATGTTGGAGCCAACGTTGAGGTTTTGCGTTAAGTTCTACACACCGGACCCTGCGAGGCTCGAAGAGGAATTCACACGGTACCTCTTCTGTTTGCAAGTGAAACGAGACCTCGCGCAGGGCTGTATACAATGCAACGAAAACACAGCAGCTTTGATGGCCAGTTACATCGTACAAGGTAAGATTTCACCAACGAATATTTCGGTTCATCATTCGCTTGTTCATATTCCGGTTGGTGCAACAATTGCAAAAATAGATTTGGCAAGAGTTCTTCTCCTATTCGGTAATGCCTTTACTAGTTGTTGATTTGAGGCTCTCGAATGAAAGAAAAAAAAAAGAAAAGTTTATTTGGACAGATATACTTTGCAGAAAAAGTTACTTCATAGTAAATATAAGATATAAGAAAAATAAAATTAGGAATGACTACTTTCCCAATAAATAGGAAAAAATATTAATAAAAAATATATAGATTTACTTAAAAATAATATATAAGCTATAGGGTATTAGCAGAAAGCAATTGCGGCAAAAAGCTATGGACCAGTTGCCAACTTTAAATCCCAGAATTTTTGACTGTCGAATCTGTTGAATATGCAGAGACATTTTAACGTAGTAACGCTATTATAGCGTACCTACAAATATTTTATAGAATAAAGGAATCAAATACATGTTGTTTTTAATATAAACCGTTTTACTGTAATACAGATTTTTATTTCTTCAATCGACTTAAAAAAGATGGAGATCTATTTATGTATATCTTTTGTATTATTAACCTATTTTCACGATTTTATTTTGCATTGGTTTTGGTATAGCTCGATGATTAATTAAAACAGGCCAATTTATATGCTGGGCTAAGGCCTCCTCTCCATTTTTGAGAAGGTTCGGAGCTTATTCCACCACGCTGCTCCAATGCGGGTTGGTAGAATACACATGTGGCAGAATTTCAATAAAATTAGACACATGCAGGTTTCCTCACGATGTTTTCCTTCACCGTCAAGCACGAGATGAATTATAAACACAAATTAAGCTCATGAATATTCAGTGGTGCTGGCCCGGGTTTGAAACCACGATCATCGGTTAAGATTCACGCGTTCTAACCACTAGGCCATCTCGGCATGTTTATCATTTAATTATTTATAATTATTCGAATTGTATCGTGCTGCGTATCAGAAGATTCCAGCTTCATATCCTGGCAGCACCGTGTCATGTTAATATTAGAGTGGATAACAAACACGTCTAAATTATTTGAAATCTACTTTATTATTGCTAAATTCCTTTTTTTTATAGAATAGGAAGGGGGACGAGCATATGGGCCACCTGATGGTAAGTGGTCACCAAACGCCCTTAGACATTGGCATTGTAAGAAATGTCAACCATCGCTTATAGCCAATGCGCCACCAACCTTGGGAACTAAGATTTTATGTTCCTTATGCCTGTAATTACACTGGCTCACTCAGCCTTCAAACCGGAACACAACAATATCAAGTATTGCTGTTTTGCGGTAGAATATCTGATGAGTGGGTGGTACCTACCCAGACGGGCTTGCACAAAGCTCTACCACCAGTGAGTTCATCTATTCGTACATACATCGTAATTTATGATGTTTATTGTTCATATATTTACACTATAATTTCAATTCAGTAGGTTATTTTAATTTTCTATTTTGTACGAGTACATGCGTGGCGTTGCTCTATTATCGATTAAAAATAAAAATCACAACTTACTTAGCTTTATTTATTTCGGACAAAGATAAATTATAACTTATATCATTAAAAAAAAAAATTAACAAATTCCAATTCATTCCAATGAGCAATTGTAAGTCAGTACAATTGTTATTTAGAATAAAGTTCAAAAAACGTTAATTTAATTTTTTTATTTATTTATATGTGTTTATTTTTAGATAACAGTGCTTATATCTTAAGCGAACTGTAACTACACTGTTACCTGAATTTCTTAATATATAATATATTACGTAACAGATAATAATACGCAGTATGCTATGAATGGAATGTCCTAGAAAAAGTTTATGAAAGCACCGACTATGCGAAGAATTCGCTAGGGATTCATTGTCTGTTTCGGAGTAGTTTCGTGTGTATTCCTTGCAATGTGTAGTATTATTACGTGCTAGTTACGAATATGGTGCCCGTTTTGGGATCGCGAAATTACGTTTTACGGGCTGTGGTGTTGGTGATTTCTAATTATATAGTCAGTTATATTAAGTGGTAGGGCTTTGTGCAAGCCCGTCTGGCTAGGTACAAGCTACTCATTAAATATTCTACCACTAAACAGCAATACTTAGTATCGTTGCGAACCGGTTTGAAGGATGAGTGAGCCAGTGTAACTAAGGGCACAAGGTACGTAACATCTTCGTTCCCAAGGTTGGAAGGCAATGTAAGAAATGGTTACTACATATATATGTAGTTATTATGTTTGGTAATCTCACTAATGTTATGAATAAACTGACATGTCTGTTGTTACTAAACGTGAATCTTAACGAATAACGTTGTCAAATCCAAGCAAGTTATATATTACTAAGTTATAAGACGTCGATACTTGTTATTAGGAAGAGTCCTTCATTTGATGATGTGGACCCGCTCTAAGAAGTATTTATTTTAACGAAACCATTTCGTAATGTTGCGTTTTTTAACTTCATCCAATCAGCCAGTTCTAAGTACAGTCTTTTCTTTAGCACTACTATATAAATATTGACGTAAAAATAAATGTAAAACCTATAATTCGTTGATTTTGAAGTAGTATATATATATATTTTTTTTTTATTATGTTTATTTATGAATATAAATACCGAGTATGAGTCAGTTATTTTCGTTTAAATACAACACAATTATGTATACGCCGGTTCCAAATTCTTATTATAAAGTTTGATTTATGTTTTGAATATACGATTTAAATGTGTTTGGGATCGACATAAACAATGTGTCGCGCTGAAAAGGCATTTACAGACATTAAAAGTTAAATAATATTTCTTTAATTTATATAAATCTAATATTATTTTTTAGTTAATTGTTTACCTCGCTGCTTTTACATACAACGTACATTTTGTGCTATTATGTACATTCAACGGTTTAGTTAAACACTGATTTCGCTCTTTCTGTTATTATCGATTTCACATTCGAAAGAAGACAGAAGACAGCATTGTTTAACTAATCATCCGCTAAGCAACGTATATAATATATAATAAGTAAGGCCGTTAGTTATTATGTTTTAATTATTTTGAAGAACTTTTTAAAATCAAGTTATGAGATACAATCGAGTCGATTGTTATAATTTGTGATTTGTATTTAAATTTGCGTCATTTGATAATGAGACTACGCCGCCGTTGGTTTGTTCTGCCACTATAGTTTTCTTGTAAAATTGTTATAACACTGTTCTAAAGGTAATTCTGAAACCAGTATTAAATATAAATGATATTTCATATAATGTTTTATTTTAGTTCATTAATGATATAAAAAACACTATCGGCCTATTCATAAAAATAAAAAATAAACATGTCTATAGTAGGCATTCCAAACAACGTAACATCAGGAGAAGTAAACGATAGAGAAATTATAGATTTATATATTCCATGCGATTTTGAATGCGGGTTTTAACCCACAGTCTACGGTTGATGTAATCACGTGCTCTAACCATCAGATCACAGTACGAGGTCGTATTTAAATAATTAATAATTTTATATAACGAAGACGAGATACTGACGCGTTTACACATTAGTCGCTAAAACAATGACCGCGCTCGACCTTCAGAGTTGGTCATCAATTATGCAAATGTTTACTTCACTTCACACTCATGGGAAAATGATTCATTAGATCCTTTTTAGAATAATATTAATTCAGTGCCTGGTGCTAAAAGAGCCTATGTCAATATCCCTTAATTTTAATAATCAGGACTGAAAGAATGAACGAATCTCGGTAATTTGATATAACTTATGCATTTTTGTTGTATTATTGTTGGTATTATTAACGTTAAGCTGATGGCGTTTTAGTACATATAAATTTATAAATTTTTAATGGTTTCGCTAACTGCTATATTTGGTTACATTTAACTCAATCTTTGCCCTTGGCCCTTTTACCCACTGGGCCTCAGAATTATTCTTTTTACTTCTAAAATTTGTTTTATTTGCAATATTTTAAAACTCGTACGATACGAGGTACAAAATATTGCAAATATTATTAATATTATATTACTATTGTTTTTGCTATTACACGATAATTGCACATGTGTGCTATTCGATAATTAAAAGAAAGTTTTCTTTCTTGCATACGGCACAAAATTTAGACTTAGCACTATGACCGGTTCGGAAACTTTATAAGATCCGGGTTTAGAAACACAGCAAGGTTTTTTCGGTCTAACTTTTTAATTGTTTAAAAATTTTAATATGATGAAGAAATATCGCCAGCAGGCGATCGTTTCATTTTTATGGTGCATGCTACGACGGTCATAACGTCAAGGGCCGTTACTTGATTTGAAAAACTTTGTGAGGGATATTCGGCGCGTGAATAACACGATATATATTTAATTAAATTAACTCTCGTCTTTTCCTGGTAAATTTATAATACGAGATGTGATGAATAATGACAGTCATTTTACTGGTGGTAGGGCTTTGTGCAAGCCCGTCTGGGTAGGTATCACCCACTCATCAGATATTCTACCGCAAAACAGCAGTACTTGGTATTGTTGTGTTCCGGTTTGAAGGGTGAGTGAGCCAGTGTAATTACAGGCACAAGGGACATAACATCTTAGTTCCCAAGATTTGTGGCGCATTGGCGGTGTAAGCGATGGTTAAAATTTCTTACAATGCCAATGTCTATGGGCGTTGGTGACCACTTACCATCAGGTGGCCCATATGCTCGTCCGCCAACTAACACTAATAATAATAAAAATATTTTTTTCGAAGAAATATAGCGGAAAGTATAAAATAAATAGACGGTGTAATCGAACACGAAATCACTTGATATATTTATATTCTTTATGTTTGCAATGTTTTATTTATTTAAAAAAAAACACTTGTTAAAATCATTCTCGTTTAATATCCATTTCCGTATGTAATTTCTCGTTTGTACTTTATCGCAAAGTTTCAAAATTCAAATCGTATAGTATGATGGAGGTGTAAAAAAGTATTTCTTCTAAGAAAATAAGAACCGAAACGCCTGTATCATTTTTGTATAACTATTTTAAAATTAATAACTCAATAACATTACGTTATATATTTGTTTCTCAATCCACCAGTTCAAAATTGGATAGCGTGGTGGAATAGGCTCCTAATCTTCTACTCGATCGGAGAGGACTAAGCCTAGCAATGAGACAGTTAAAGGCTGTTACTTTTTATAAATATTATTAAAATATTTATAATTTGATTTGGATTTGACACGATTCAAGGTAGCCTGCGCAAGCGATCCCGTGGCGCTTTTCGTTAAGACGGAAAAGGTACCGCTGGTTTTTTAGTGGGTATTCCGATGTTCGGGGCGCACTCGGCGCCTTGGACACCGGCGAGCCACACATATCCCCCACTGTTCCTGTTAAAAAAAAGGTTAGACACGATTAATGCATCGTTGATTCATCGTTTGCAGCGGAGTGTGGCGACTTCGTGCCAGAAGACTACCCGGACCACACCTACCTCAGCGGCTACAAGTTCTTTCCCGGCCAAGATTCAGAATCCGAGAGGCGGATAATGGAGAACCACAAGAAACATATGTGAGCCAATACACTTTGTATAAGCTGTAAGCTGAGTACAGATTTTATATAAAGGAGCAACTTGATTACCTTCTTATACCTGTCTGTTTTTTTTTTTTTTTTTATAGAATAGGAAGGTGGACGAGCATATGGGCCACCTGATGGTAAGTGGTCACCAAACGCCCTTAGACATTGGCATTGTAAGAAATGTCAACCATCGCGTATAGCCAATGCGCCACCAACCTTGGGAACTAAGATTTTATGTCCCTTGTGCCTGTAATTACACTGTGCCTATACTATGCCTGTTATTCGTGTCCCATCCGTCCGACCGATGTAACATTGTATTATCTATTTTTTCCAGTTATGTTCCTATTTAAATTTTACTTTGAAGCAATAAAAAGTCTTAAATTTTTCGGATAACGCTTGAATCTTTAGCGACTTTTGTGTTATATGTATTTTTTTTAAATATTTTTACAATTTTTAAAATCATTAAATTAAGAAAATAATATGTTCGTCATTGCAAAGTTATGTCGATTATAAAAACTTATATCTGTCAAAAAGATCAAGCTAACTTGTACAGGGTATAGAACACATTTCTTTATAAATAACCGTCTTACTTAACTATTTAAATAATTTATATATACATTGCATCAATTTTGTAACAATATAATATTATTGAAATGTATGTAAGCACTTCGAGAGAGCATGTCCGAGATGACCTAGTGGTTAGAACGCGTGAATCTTAACCGATGATCGTTGGTTCAAACCCGGGCAAGAACCACTGAATTTTCATATACTTAATTTGCGTTTATAATTAATCTCGTGCTTGACGGTGAAGAATAACGTCGTGAGGAAACCTGCATGTGTCTAATTTCACTAAAATTCTGCCACATGTGTATTTCACCAAACCGCATTGGAACAGCGTGGTGGAATAAATTCTAAACCTTCTCCTCAAAAAGGAGAAGAAGCCTTAGCCCAGCTGTGGGACATTCACAGGCTGTTACTTTATGCAAGCTCTAATAAAGTGTATTAGATATGAGATATTTTTAACATGATAATATATAAGGTGTAAGTAAATTTTTTCTATTTGTTAAAGTAGAAAATAATGTTAGTAAGATGACGAGGTCGTTTTATATTTTGTCTGCACGGCTGTGTTCTGTATGAATCTCACATTATGATAATGTATGCTAATCTCGTTGCAGCGGCCAAAGCCCCGCGGAGGCAGATTTGAATTTATTAGAAACAGCGCGAAGATGTGAATTATACGGTATGTAGAATTTGTATACATTATGCACCGATTATTACTTTATCAATGTCAATGAATATATTAAAATATATTATCGACTTTAATATAATAATGTCCACCAGACCGATTTCTGCCACGGCGGCTAATCTTGAGTAAGATTTGCCAACTACGCAGGAGATATTATAGTGCACAAGTTTGTGCAAACACAGATGCAACTAATTCCCTAACTCTCATAATCCGATGGGACGGCAATCCGACACGACCGGAAAGAGTTCAGGCGCAGGACTTTACGTGCTTTCCGAGGCACGGGAGTGAACACACATCCAACTTCCAGACTCCGGGCTGCTACTAAGAATTTTCTGACAGAAAAACCAAATAACTTTTTATTGGGCCGACCTGGGAATCGAACCCAGGACCTCCCGAGTCTGCGGCCTTACATCAAGCCACTAGACCAACGAAGCGACTTTATTATATATCCAATTTAAAACAAAAACAGTTGTTTTTTTTTGGTTTATAAACGTCTTTCGTATAGATTTATAATTGACAAAGTGTTTGTTAGTATGGACAGCAAAAATATTTAAAATTTTAGTTATTTCTGTCAAAATAAAATAAAATATCAAAATTGGATTTACCAAATAAATTACATTATATATATCATATTTTTTAATAAGATTAATTTTTGCTCATTTTGGTATTGTTATATTAAATTAGGCTATTTAACTGAATAAATATTAAAGCTATGTACAGTTCTATTTATATAAATCACTAGCGAGAAAAGGTACATATTTATAATAAGATTTATTGTATAAAAACCATCTCCATGAAAGAAATATATATTTGTACCAACTTTCATGGTAAATAATAATAATTATATTAATCTTAAACAAAATATATCAACATCCATATTAACCCTTTGATTTGTATATGTTGTGTATAGGTATAAAAGTACACGCAGCGAAGGATCACGAGGGCGTACCGCTGAACCTCGCAGTGGCGCACATGGGCATCGCAGTGTTCCAGCACTTCACTAAGATCAACACGTTCAGCTGGGCAAAGATCAGGAAAATATCATTCAAGAGAAAACGATTCCTAATCAAACTACATCCGGAGGGATACGTAAGTATAACTCTATATATTATAAATAATAGCTGGGTAGGAATTTGTGTACCCACTCATCAGATATTCTACCGCAAAACAGTGAAGTGTGAGTGAGCCAGTGTAATTACAGGCACAAGGGAAATAATATCTTAGTTCCCAAGGTTCGTGGCGCATTGGTGATGTAAGCGATGGTTAACATTTCTTACTCTTATTTATTTATTTTACAATGTATATGGGCGTTGTTGAACACTTACCATCAGGTGGTCATTTTGCCCGTATATTGCTATGTAGTTACAAGAAAAAACTATAAATCGGTCTATACGCGATGAAAATACTGCTTTAGACGCGATTGTCTCAAGACATTACATAGATTTGAGACAATCGCGTATCACCAATTACAATTTACGATCTGATTTTCAAGTTGCTAATAATTTTGTGTTTATTACTTTAGCATTTGTTAGGAAATTATACTTATTGAATGTGTTATATATTATTTATCTCTTTTTTGAACAGGGATACTATCGCGATGTTGTGGAGTTTTTCTTCGAGAGTCGTAACGAATGCAAGAATTTCTGGAAAAAATGCGTTGAGAATCATGGCTTTTTTCGCTGTTCGAGCGTGCCACGCCTGCCCAGACATAAGACTAGGGTTATGTCTAGGGGTTCCTCCTTCAGGTAACTTGGTGTTATCATTAAGATAATTATGATTATCTTGATATCATAAATCTGAACCTAAAAATCTTTAATTAAAATGGTTATTATAAAAATCTTTATTTAAAGTGGTTAGTGTTTTTTGTACAAGCCTGCCTAGGTCGATACCACCCACATATCATTATTCTACGTGCAAACAGCAATGCAAATTATTGTTGTGGTTTAAACGGTAAGTTCTCCAGTGTAACTAAAGGCACAGGGGACATGACGTCTTAGTTGCCAAGGTTGGTGGCGAGCGATGTAAGGGATGGTAAATCGTGGCTGATAGTGTTAATTTACAACCAGATGGCCCATTTGTCAGTCTGTCCGCCTATTTATATAACAAAATCCAAGAGTTCATTACTGCGAAAACACTCATTCGACATTTAATATAATTATCACTCAATATTCGAAGATAAAGTCTAAATTCATATTCAATTTACAATTAAACTTACTTATTTATTTTGTTGATCAAAATTTATTATTACTACGGGGTAACTCAGATCTGAGCAGAATAGGCGAGAGGTCGCTTTGTTGTTGTTTGTCGTATGAGCTAATACATCTCACAAAAGAATTATTAATCAGTCGGATAACAAAGGTATATACTATAAGAGTATACTGGTTCCTTGTGTTAGAAATATGTACTTCAAAATGTTAAGAGAAACCTTTTATATTTGTACGAAAGTACATTACTAATCGAAAATTACTGTTTTTAATTTGCTCATTATATACTTACATAGTAATAACAATCTTTAAATATGTACGTATTATGTTGGAAGGTTTAAAGCTTATTGGTTACTGGTCCATTGCGAGTTTTCTAATTGAGATTCCAGAGTCTCATCTTGCAAGATTGTACTCACGATGTACGAACGAAATGAATTATACCAAACAATAAGGCAATGAAAACTCACTGCTGCAGAATTCTTGCTTAAACTACCCGTTTTCACTAGTGAGCTACCTTGGCTCCTGATACCATTACATGCGTTACTTAATATTTTATAGGTATAGTGGAAAAACTCAGAAACAAATTGTGGAGTTCGTAAGAGATAACTACGTAAAGCGACAGACATTCCAAAGGTGCGTATCAATTGCTGTTCCCTAGCTGACCCTAGTTTGTTAACAATTAAAAACTTACCTTGCATGACATAAAAATGAGCTTAATTCAAAAGTTATTTGCAGATATGCTTTGGTAGATAATTTTAGTAAGTAATTGCTTGTAGATAGACAGCTCCTAGTTTGTCAATAAAAAGTCACGGCTTATGTATATTTTAAATCATCGGTTGAAATATCTGAATTGGATTGTTCGTTCAGATATGACATTTTTAATATAATAATTTATTATAAATATTCATTGAAAATAAAAACATAGATAATGAACTTGAAATAGTACACACTTGTTATCAACATTGCATAATGTTAGTCTATGTCACTAAATATTATACCTTGGAGTCAAATCAGAACGTTGAATGTGACTAAATAAAGAGTAATAATAAGTTATGGGCGAGTGGACAGCATGGGTTGGGCAACACAAGCTTTTGGTCGCCATACAAGACTATCGGTATATCGTTGGTTTACCAAACGAGATTTGCATGTAATTTGAAATCCCTAAAACAAATAATTAGTACCGGGTAGTGGGAGGCTTCGAATGGTTTTGTATTATCAATGGTGATTAGCATTCTCGAGCATGCGCTGTATACGTTGAGACTTTCGCTTCTTCCAAAACTTGAATCAAGTGTAGTCGTTGTACGACACTGACTATCGGTCGGAGGATGGTACGCTCGTTCGATGTTACCCGAGTCTTCGCTTTGATAACTTTGTAAGAATCAGTGTTACGTCACAAAATTGCCAAAAATTGGTACCGTCTCCAATACAGCGCCACGCTCGTGTTAATCTGTCGTGACGCTTTCGATTTTTAGATATTTTTTATAACCTACCACTGTGCACATTTTTGTCGTATCCCTTTTACCCGTTTTATATCATACATGGTTCTAATATGAGTAGATTTTTCATTGATGTTTTTATTAGATTTTCTATCTTCATGTGCCACAAATTAAAACATTCGCACTCTCCGATGTCCGTCGTCGAGTCATTCTATATCACCTCCCCCCGTTCATTCCGAACCGTGGTTCCACCCGTCCGAGGCGAACACGTCGCAGCCGAGTAGGTCAGCCAGCAGGCGTACCGTCGTCGGCGGGACTAGTGCGGCTCGCGGAACCAAAAGCTGGTGTGGTGACCATCCTCTGTCCGATGTCGCAGGTCGGGCTCGTTCCGCGCGTCGCGCTCGGCGGGCTCGTCGCGCGGCAACGTGTCCGCGCCCGCGCTCAACGCCAGCGTGTCCGCGCACCCGCTGCTGCCGCTGCCGCCCGGCTCCGACGGTAGAGATACTCCTTGTGTGCGTACCGCGAGCGCCGGGCCCGATAGCTAATGATTGTCGTCGTATGATTTAGCGATTTCCCTGGAGTGGGACAAGCTACCTCACTACCTGGAGGCCTCTCTGATGATGAAGGGCTACTCGGCGGAGGAGGCGCGTGCGGCGGCGCGCCGCGCAACCGCTCGCCCACCCCCACCAGCTACCGCCTTCGCCTCCACGAGGGACAAGGTATGTCACACTCGAAGTAAACGAAGAACGTATCCGCTGTATGTATGATGTACGTTTAGTCTGTGCTTTGAGTTAATTTTAGTAGTTCATTTACTTTGTCCATTTAGATAGTCCTGTAACATTTTTGTGGGTGTTAATCGTTCACACATTTTGACAAAATGCAATTTATAAAGATTATTCAAACATTCCGCTTTTTTATAGATTATAAGTTTATTTGCACAAAGAAAAAATATTTTCTTCTTTTCCAGCTTTCAAAACTGTACAGCAATCGAATAGTAAGGGTTATTTAAAATAGATTTTGTGTGTTAATCGTTTCTAATTTTTCTTGAACCCATACTTAACATCATCGCTTAGTGTCGGTACGTGGTGTTCGTTTTGTTTGTGTTCATCAAAAACTGATTATTTTACACCAAATAATTTATTATCCAATACATATATATGTTTTTAAAAATAACAATTAAGTTATGCTAATAACTGTTTCGCTGTTTAATTTATTTGGCTTCTTCATATCATTTTTTTTTTCGCTGGAAAAACGCATTTACGCGTTTCCCCCACATGAGGTGGGGGGTATGTGGGACTCGCCGGCACTGAAAGCGCCGGAATACCCACTGAAAAACCAGCGGTACCCACTCCGTCTTGTCGAAGGGGCGTCACGGGATCGCTTGCGCATCCTACCGTGATCTTCATATCATTTGTGAAAATATATAATGGCAGATATAAAACAAAATTATTGAGAATCTGCTCTTATATTGAGATGTACACCATAATGCACATACCATTATTATAGCACATTACATTTTGACTTCGTATCTGAGTCTCTGGTGCTTTTATATGATAATTGTAATATGGCTGTGTTATGGCAGGCGGGTCCAGAAGTAGTGACCCATGCCGAGGTCAATCATCATCCCATGGAGGATTCGCTTCCGCCTCATCAGATGACGACACCGTTGGTAAGATATTTGGATATTTTTAATTAATTCAAACTTTTTAAAACTTAATTATTGAAACTGATTACACATAGAATTGTAATATGTTTAATCGTAATATAAATGATTAACAATTGACCGTGTCACCCGTAGACATCTCCGGAGAGTACGTGGATAACGGATGCGGAGGACAGTGGGCGCGCGCGCGCTCCCACTCCGCCGCCTCGTGGGCCGCGCCCGCACACGCCAGGTCAGAGCGCGCCCACGCTCACCCACACCCACACGCACACGGCCACTCGCACACACACCCACACCCACACACACACTGCCACGCGCCTCGCCGCAGACTCCCCGCCCCCTAGCGTCTACCCGGACTTCGTGCTCGCTAAGCAGTCCTCCAGCTTCAACAAGTCCTCGGAGCGGCTCGAGTATGAGCTCTCGCAGAGCAACATCTACTCGGCGTGCCCGTCCACGCGCTCGTCGCGCTCGGCCGCCTCTCTGGTGCTGGACGAGCAGGACGAGCTGGCCGAGCCTCCGCCGCGACGCACGCTCTGGCGTCGCAGCGCCAGCTGTCGCAACCTGCGCGACTTCAGCTTCGATGAGGCGGGCCGCGCCCGGCGACGCGTGCCCGACACGCGCAGCATGCTCGCCGACCTCGATGCGTACCGCCCGCCGCTCGCGCGTCGCATCGACTCGCCCATCACGCGCTACGACGACGCACGCACGCTCGCTTTCGTTCTCGCCGGGGGAGGCTCGATCGATTCGCAGAGGGAGATGATAGGCCGCACTTACTCGTCCAGCTTCCCGGGTGCGATCAGCGAGCCGCGGCTCGACTTGCCGACTTTCGCTCGTAGCGGCTCACAGGACGACATCTCGCACGATAGCTACGAGGTCATCGAGCGATCGGATGACGAGTGCTCGGAGAGACGGCGTTACGCGCGCGTGCGCTCGCTGTCGCGCTCGGCGGTCACGCGCACTCGCTCTTGCTCGCTCGACTCTGGCAACGACTTGCCCTCGGACGACGATCAGTCGCTCTCTCACCTGTCCGAGACCGAGGACGGGGAGGTAGATTTAAATAATTCGGGGATCAAATATAAAAGTGATAACGATTTACCATTGGATCCGTTCCTCATTGACGATCCGAGAATACTTCCTCGAGAGAAGCTCTCGGTTCGATCCGACGGTAACTTTTATAAAGAAATCAAGCGCGCTCTAGGATCTCGTACGTCTAGTCAAGAATCAAAAAGTGATATTTACGACTCGAAACTATCCAAAAGTAGCGCCGAATCTAGTAAAAAGTCACGCGATAGTGTTTATCATACGGATAGTAAAAAATCACGAGAGACTCTTAAAAGCAAAAGTTCTGATAGGTCCGGTTCAAGAACTTCAAGTCAAGATTCTAAGTCAGATTATTATGACTGTAAAAAGAATCTCTATGAACCCGACGATTTAAGTATCAGGCGTCGTAGTGTTACAAGTATACAAAATGCGTATATAGATCCTTTTGAACCTATTTCCCCTTCTTCTAGCCCTGATTCTGGTAAAGATTTCTATGATACTCAATCGACGTTTATTGGCATGGAGAAACCGGAATATAGAGAAAAAACATTATTCGATAAATCTCATGAAGATCTTATAGCAAATTTGGTTACTTCACCTAATTACTACCATATTCCAACACCATATTCCACATTTCCTAGCAATAATAAGCATAAAGAAATTACTCATATGCACTCTACTAGCTTACAAAATGTAGAACTAGATCAATATGCACAATATTCCGATTCAAGTCCAATTAAGAAAAGTGATGAATTTTCAACTGAAGAAGAAGACATGCAACCACGCACAACCCATATATGGCCTGAGAAAATTGCCGGCCTAGAAACAGAAATTGATCATAATAGATCCACTAAAATACAAAATTACCAAAGACGACGTTCATCAGATACGGTATTTAGTTTTGACAAAGAAAAAATTGAATCGTTGACTAGATCAATAAGTAAAGAAAATCAGCCCTCTCATTTGGTTAAAGAATCATCAAATGAATCTGACGTTAATGTGCGTGTTTTGCCAGCAATGGATAGTATTGAGTACGCTAAAAACAGAGCTAAATCAGCTGCTATACAGACAGGTACTTCATCAATTCTTCAATCTGAATTTGACAAATCTATGCGTGGCAAAGTTCATACACATATTGTACGAAAAGAAAACCTGAAAGAAGAACTTATGGCCAAGACTCACTTTGATGAATATAATCCCAAGCTCATACTAGATACAAGTTCTAGCAGCCGTCTTGCAGATACCGCTGTTCCATATATTCATCCTACCGTCGAAAGAACAAAGAGCGATCCTAATAGCTTAGCCAATAGACCACGATTCAGTAGTGTAAATTCGAGAAGACATGTGCTTATGCATCAAAAATCTATAGATTTAACTCCTGCAGAATCAAGTGATGAAGATTACATCTTTCGACAAATACCAAGCGCTCCACCAATAGCAACTAAGCGATCTCATTTTGAACTACCTGCCAGACATTCCGAGATTATCCGACCATTATTTGATTTACCGCAAAATTACTTTAAAGAATTCGATGCCTTTAAAGCAGGTTTCAATGATAATAAAAAAGTCACTGATGATAGTTATGATATTCCTTACGTCTTACATAAAAGACACGTAATGAATGGGACTGCTCCCTCTCCCCTTGATGATAAAAGGGTGCCACCCGACATAATAACTTTGCCACCCCAAAATGGTCGTCATATTGTAAATGCACATCCTAGATGTAAATATCACGATCATCCAAAATCTCCTCGCTCACCCAAATCTCCTAAATCACCGAAATCGCCAAAGTCTCCGAAGTCGCCAAAATCACCAAAGTCGCCAAAATCGCCAAAGTCACCAAAATCACCAAGAAATAGTATTCAAACCGACCATGTCTCTAAATTTTTGGACGTCGAAAATCGCGATTTCTTGTTTACTCAAAATATAGATTTGTCGAAAGTTGATCCTATTACCTTAGAAGTAGATAAAAGCGGGCAGTTACAACATTTACCAAGTCCGAAAAGGGATATAACTAAATCGTTAGATTCTGCTTTGCTTGAAACGTTAAACTCTAAATTGAGTCAGATTGAAAGTGATTCAGCTACAAGCTCTAAAACAGACAGTATGAGGCAGGAGCCTCAATATCCACACGACATAAAATTTGCTATAAACGGGCGTAATGTTCAACAACCGCCTATTTGTAAAGATCCGAAGCCTCTTACTGCTGCTGAAAAATTACGTGCAGATATTAAGTCAAAATCGGAAAAGTTGCCCACTAAAAGAATGCCGAAAGGCCGTGGAACTGGTAAAAAAGGTGTTGGTGCAAAGGTTAAAAGCAAAAGTAATAATAAAATAAGAATTACTTCTTTTTCATCAGACGACGAAAGCGTTGATTCGGATGATGTGTTCGGTACTACGGAAGCAGCGCCAAAGTTAGAATTTTCTCCACCACAATCTCGTAAAGACTTAGAGCCAATACTACAGCTCGAGTATGATAAAATTACTTCAGGGGCTTGGCACAGAGGCCAAACAATGAGTTCAACAGAAATCGAAGGATCACCACCGCAATGTCGTAAATTAGCTGAATTGGAAGCAAAATATAATCCACAGGTACTCGATAGTGTTACTGGGACTGCCACTGAATTAAGGCGAATTTCTGAGCGGTCGATTTCTATTCCGAGCTCTGAAGATGACATTGTAACAAAGGCACCAGAATTAAAACAAGTCAGTAAGGAAAGTTCTACTTGGGAGTACAATGAAAATATTCCGTCTCCCATTCTCGAAAGTACTGAATTTTTAAAATCTGATGATGAACTGTTAGTGGACATGGAAATTCAAAAAGTGACTGGACCTCGTACTCAATCGGAAGAAAAAATTGAATCCTTACAAGCCGAGAAAAAAGAATTAACAAGACTTGATATAAAAAAAAGTTTACGCGATGAGTTAATTTCACCAATGCTTCGCAAAACAGGTGGCACTCCTATACTCTTTGCTCATGCTAGATTAAATCTTTCGGAAGGCTCTGTATTTTCTTTACAACGACAAAAAGCTACTCAAGAATCGCCAACATCGAGTCGTAGGGCTAAAAGTTTAGACACACCTGTAATACAACTACATAGATTACCACCAATGAATGCATTTTCCTCAAAAGATGACACCGTGGAAGATATTAATGAAGAAGGAGATATTTTAGAAGAGAAATCACTGATGGAAGACAAGATGGCTAAAACGACTGTTATTAAAAAAGAGATAATTGATAAAATTGATGAAGAAGAAGAAAATACAGCAGAAGCATTACCGCCCAAGCCAGCTTTAATTGATAATGAAGAAATGAAATTGTTAGAAGAATTAGTTGAACAACGAAGGCCTCGTTCCTTCAAACGGCAATATGATTTAAGTAAAATATTATCGAAAGCTAAATCACCATCGAGGTCACCGATTGCTCGGTCGCCTATATCACGGTCTCCATTATCTAAGTCACCTTCAAGATCACCAACATCTTCTTTAAATTCCCCAAGAGGAAGTATACGGAAATTATCTGATTTAAGTGAAGATCAAATAGTACCCGATATTGAAAGAATAAAACGCAAAGAGAAAAAGAAATTGACACTTAAACCAAAGCCTGACGATAAACAAAAAACTAATCATAAATTAAATAAAGCAGGATCTCTAGATACTAATGCTACTAAAGTTAAAGCTCTTCAGACTCAAAAATCATTGCCATCTTCCCTTAAAGAAAGACCTGATTTCTTAACTGTTCCTCCTTTGGATATCGCTAGAGCCAAAAGTCAAGAGTTGGATCAAGCTGCAAAAAGAGTCTCAAAAGAAAAATCTAAATCTTTAGAGAAAATGGAAGTGAAACGTGGAGGAAGTAAAGAAAGAACAAAGTCTCAAGAGGATAGTGACACAGAAATTGCAAAGCGTAAAGAAAAACAGCAAATGTTGTTTGAAGCAGCTTTAAAACAAACTAAAACTTTAATAAGTCCTGTAAAAGATACAATACCACCTTTTCCGCCCCCAGAAGATAAAATTTTGGTCAAGACAGAAGGTGATAAAATTATTATTGAAACTAAAATAAATAGCAAAGCAGAGGATCATGTATTTATTGCTAAATCACCAAAAAAACTTGATAATAAACTAGCTGGAAAGATAAGTAGAAGCTTCGAGGATCAAAAGACGACGAAAACAAATAGCAAAATTAATAAAAGCATGGAAGACAAAACGAGCCAATCATTAGAAGACAAATTTGATGATTTGGCAAGTCTACAAAAATCGCCCAAAACTCTGTCAAAAAAACAAGAGATTAAACAACAAATAGAAGGAAAAGTAGTTTATCAGAAAGTTCATCCAAGTATAAAATCAAAAAGTCTCGAGAGAAATGTTGATCCACACTTTGAGGCAAAAGTCAAATCCAAAAGTTTGGATAGAAATTATGTTACTCCAGCATCTATACATGAACCCATTACCGATAAACATTTTAAGCAGGAAGTTGTTACAGTTGATGTTCACTCAACTGTCAAAGAAGAAATTGATACCATTTCACAAGACTATGAAACCAAAGAAACTTCTCCTACGCACAGTTATAAGGAAAAGACTGAAGATGATTCTTCAATTGAGTGGATAACTAGTTCACAACATACTGTTATTGAAAATGATACTCAAACAGTAATAATGGAACGCAGGAAAATAGAAATATATAATAAACAAAAACAATCAGAACTTTATCAAAGTAAAAGCAATCAAGATATTCAACAAACTGAAACTAAAAAAACAGAAATGACACGTTTAACCAGTGAAGAAGAATCAATTACTGAAGTAAGTGAATTAAAAATGTCAGATGAAAGTAATATGTTAGGTATTTCACTTCCCTACATAGATGCTGACAGCTCATCAGATCAAGATCAAGCATCTAAAAAAGAGAAAATAACTAAATTGCATCTTCAAAAAAGTGATGATACTGGTTCTGGATTGACTGCAGATTATGATGAATTCACAGCTGATACAGAACTACCTCATTCAGACACAAGTAAGAGCATAAAAGCCTTAGAAGCTCAGAGTACATTTGAAGAATCATCGGCAAGCTTAGTTGAATTTCTAAAGAATGAATCAATGTCTCAATTATTAATAGAAAATGATGCTGAAAATGATGATAAAATTAAAGAGATTCCTAAATCTACAGATTTAGCATTAAAGTTCAAAAATAAAAATAAAATTATTGTTACTCCGCCTCAAGAAAATAGTCCAACTATTGAAAATATACCATTTATTGATTCTAATATTACTAAATCGGGACATAAATCAGAGTCAGGAGATTATACAGGAAGCTCTGGTAGCGTAAATGACATATCACCATCAGATCAGAAAAATGAACAGAAAGTATTATTATCTGCAAAATCTAGGCGTGGAGAATTGCTTAAACTAAGTGCAGAGCGTTCACGAAGTTCAGAGTCAACATCCTGGACCAGCATAGAAAAAGATGCGAGTCCTTCAAGTGCTAATATTAAAGGAAGTTCAATTGATGATGAATCCAGTGTAAGTTGTTCAATTGCGAGACCTTTGGGTATATCACAAGATATCGAAAAGCTTAATAAAAAAGATAGGGAATGTCTTGAAGAGCTTAAACAAGCAATGGAATATGGTGAAGAACACTTGTTATCTCAACATACTATGTCAAGTGACCATTCAAAATCAAATTCTAAGTCTCCTTCGCCAGTGCCTGAAATTGGCCGTATTGAAAGTCCAAGAAGTCCATCAAAGTTCGGTACAAGGAAATCTCCAACACCAACTTTAGAAAAACAAGGTCAGGTGGATTCTCAGAAGGCTCCTACTGATTCGGAATCAAGTTCTGAAAGTATTGATAAAACTGTTGAACAGCTTTCTAGGCCCAATCAAAGAAAAAATGCTTTAGATAAAATAGGAAAATGTGTTATAGAAGAATCTGAATCAAGTCAATCAGCCGGTTCAAAAGCTTCTGATATTAAAAAAGAGTTGCAAAAAACTGTTAAAAAGACTAAAATTGCCATTACAATATCTCAAGAAGATCAAAATATGACTGTTGATTTTGATGATGATGGTAATGTTATAACATCATCATTCGAAAGAGAGCTTATGAAAAAGAGGGCTTTAAAAGACGTTGACCAAAAAAGTTCATCTAAGTCTAGTATGGATACTACCACTACAACGACACCTTCTAAAGGATCTCTCAGTGTTGATGATTCATCTTCTAGGCGAAAAGGAAGACTCGACGAGCAAAAGAGTTCTTCAAAATCAAGTATGGATTCCAGGGGATCACTAAGTGTTGAATCAAGGGGATCTTTTGAAACGACTGAATCTACATCTGGATCTTTAGGAGAAGCGTACCGACGCGGCGAAGAACTAAAACCGACGTGGCGACCTTTCTTTGGTGCTTCGGGTAGTGAGAATAGTACTAGTATTGAAGAGGCTTGGATCCCTCAAGATCATGAAGGCTATGAAAGTTTGACAATGAATAAGGATGCTTTTGAATACAGTAATCAACGTTTACTTGACGACTTTCATACCTTCTCTAAAAATCCACCTCTGTCAAGTAATACTTCGAAAGATTCCACGGAAGCTGATTTTACAGATGATCTTAATGATTTTCCTGTTAATTTTTTGTATCCAGCAACGTCTTCTACAACTTCCGATGTTGTTATTGGTTATGGTCAAAACTTTGGCCGTACTTTGTCACGAATATCAGAGCGTAGTACTACATCTGAGAAAACTAGTGCAGATGAAGATTCTACTAAGGCTTGTTCGCGATCAGAGAGTATTAATGAGGAATCGTTAAACTCAAGTGATCATCAAGCTAGCTTAAGTTCCGACCCACCGAGCAATGCCAACGTCGCCTACATATCTGATACAGATCGAAGGACATCTGCTGAAATGCCTGATATTCCTATAGATCAAACCAAAATAAGTGAAATGTATTCGGAATCCAAAAAAGAGCTGGAAAAAAATAATATCAAGAAGAATGATGAAATAACCGATTTAAAAAAATATGAAGAACGGCGCAAGAAATCGAACAATGGTAAAAAATTAGCACCGCTTAAACAATCTTCAGCTAGCGAAAGCCAAGAATCTGAAGACTGGCCGTTGCCGGAATTACCTCCACAAGCAGTATCTAAATGTTCAGAAATAGCTAGACAAAAGTCTAGTGATAACGAAGATTTAAATTCTTTTACATCTGGAACACTAGAAACACCCATTGTTGAGAAAGTGCATATTTATTATATGAGTAATGAGCCAGAACAAGCCATGAAAGTAACAATTCGGTCCGAGAGCTCTAAAGGGCAAGTAGGATCAGACGACGACAGTGACACTCTTAATAATGACGATGATTTGGAAAGAGATATACAAGAATCCAAGTCAGAAAAATCGTCTGATCAAAATTTAGATATTGATCAAAATCAACAACATCCTAAAGTTATACCTTATGATAAATCAGGTTATATGGTAGAACCTTTAGATAATCACGATGAATTTACATGTCTCAACAAAGGCGTAGTGCCTAATTATGACAAATCTTGTTTAAGTGGAACCATAAGCAAAGCTACGTGCTTAATGGGAGATATGGGGAAATGTTGTTCAAGAGCTGAAACTAAATCCTTTAACGTTAAAAATAATTTAGAAGACAAAGTTATTATAAGTCAACCTCAAAAATCGCCCACTAATCATAGTCCTATATATGACGATGAACATCTTTATACAGATGATGTCTTCGGTGGCGATAATAAGTCACTTTCACCTGATTTTGATAAAGGTTTCTCACAGGTTGGTGCACAAAAGTTTTCTTTTGGCTCCAATAATTCAGATACATCCATGGATGACTTACTTTCACAAACGAATGCTGAAGACACAATTAGAGCTGTTACAAAACTTAGTGTTGGCAGTTCGAGTACATGTAAGAGATGTAGTCATAGCAGTCATTCCGAAGAAGAAACAAGTTCTTTTGGTACAGACTTAGATGGTACTGTTAAAATTGGATTACCCCAGAAAAAATGCACTCATAGCTCTCATTCAGAAGACACATCGATTTGCTTAAGTATTTCTGAATGGTCGACGGGAACCAATACGGTAAGACAATATGCGAATCTTTCGGCATCCGAAAGTATATCGGCTGTGTCTATTCCAAAAAGTGACAAATCTGATAAAACTGCAATAAAAAAATATTCTACATCGCACTCGAGCAAAAAGTCAGAACAGTTACCAAAAATGGGTTCACAAGCCGAAGCAAGTTCTAAAAGTAGCAGTCTCGATAAAAGTTCAGAAAACATAAAATATGATAAGTTGTGCAGTTCGGAAACAACAGTGTCAAGAAAAGTAGACAGTAGTTCAGGTACAAAAAGTGATAGCACTCTTACTTTAGCTCAATCTATATCCGAATGGTCTGCAAGTACCAGTCATACACTTGTAGCTACTGCACGTGAAGATCAACAAGATTTAGATTCAAAATCAGATAAAACTATCGTGAAAGATGCTTCGCCAATTAAAGAGAGTTATGATATGGAAAATATACCTCACGAAAAATTAACTTCAACCAATGGTGAAAAGGATGCTAAAGAACCCGTACTTAGATTAACAGCGTCATATACAGGTAAAAACGATAAATCTTCCTCGATCAGTTACAGTGATAAGTCGGACAAATCAAGTTCCAGTTCTTTGAGTAGTCTACAAAAACACACGAATGGTGTGCTCCGATTTGATCAACGTTTAAGAGGTTTTCCAGCATCAGAAGATTTGACAAAAGAACGATATGTCAAAACGCCACCAAAAAGCTTCAGTTACGAGGAAGAAACACATAGACACGCTAAAGCCACTACGATGCGCTGTCAGAGTGAAGACAGTGGTTATGGTAAACCTTACTATTTTGGACCCCAACCCGAAATAGATATTGATATACCATCTCAACTTTACAGTCAAGAAGAAAAACATAGCGAGCGATACCAAAGTCAAGAGTTCTCAAATATTATCAGAGAAGAATCGAGTTGTCAATTTATAAGATCTGACTACAAACCATTAGCAAAACATGCCAGCTATGATGATAAAACGCTTTCGAAAAATCAAATCAAAGAGTATAAAATTTCTCAACAATATCGCAGTAAGCCCAAGAGTTGGTCATTCCATGAGCATTACTTATCGTCATCAGATTTACCGGTTATAACAGTTCCAGAAATACCGTCTGTTCATAGAGAATTACAGGAGAAAAGATCTGCTGAAAGATCAGGTAAAACACCTCTGTCTAGGTGTTCTCCATACTACTCAAGCAGCCTAAGTTCGGAATCTCCTCCAATTCAACCTCAAAAGACACCAGTGAAAAAATCACTACTCGTTAGGAATATTTCGTTAAAAAGTCCACCAAGTGGTAATGACACGGATAGTTCTTTAGATGTTATACGAGATCCTCGTGAAAGAATGAGAACTTTTCGACGTAAAAAACAAGTTACAAATACGCGTAAAAAACAAGAAAAAATACAGGATGTACTCGAAGAAGATTCGACCAAAAGTCAATGTTCGTCTGAAAGTGACAAGTTTAAAGGAACTAAATATTTAGCAGTAGACGATTCACTTCGACGCATGGAAAGCTCCGAATGTTCTGACAGTTACATCCCTGAAGTAGAATCGGGTTCATCGGAAATATCAAAAGCTGATTCTAAAAATGAGCCAACTAGCTACTCTGAAGATGATGAAGTGGTCAACTATGCCAAATACAAAAGTGTATCATATGATAATCAAAAATTTCCCGTTAATATAAATCCAGTTCAATTCCAAGGTTTTGGATCTTCTGTTGAAGAAGATGAAATGGGTTTTCCACGATTTGATCGATTGGGTCGTTTGCGCCATCCCTATCTTGATTCTCAAGAACCGTCTTTTGTACCAGAAGGTAGTCCACCAAGAGCTTCTTATTCCAACAAAAGTAGCCGCCAATCTTCACTTAAAAGGGTGAAATCTGTAGGGTATCGTCAATCTGATGACAAAACTCTAGGTGAGTCATCAGGTCAACACCAATCGAGGTCGATGTTTTATGATGAACCAAGTGACAAAGATGATTCTGATGATTACGCATATCCTATTGATACTATTAAAAGAGCTCCTAAAATAAGTAAATCGGGAAGTTACTTATTTGAGCGTGGAGAATCAATTGCTTATTCCGATACAGAGTTGCGTCAAGACAAGGATGAATACGAAGAGTACAGAGGCAGCCCCTATCCCGAACATTACGAGGATGTGGATATGTTCCAAACACAAGAGTTTTATCCTCAGTATGAACACACTACCGAGCGAAGGAATGCTGACGAAGAACGCTTCTCTAGAGATCTTGATCAGCGTTTCAGTTTAAACAATGTTGAACGTTTCTACTCCAGTCACTACGTGGATTCCCAAGCTTCGAGTGATAGCCCTGAGCAAAAGTTCGATGTATCCACTCTCCCCCCTCCCTTGTGCTCTGACGACGAGAACGAATAGCTACATTTTTAAATGATCGCACTAGACCAAGTCATCGTAGACTCCCCCGTTGTTGGATGATTGTTAATTATTCGGTATGCGAGCGTGTATGATTTTAATTAGCGTTTCGAAATCTTAATTCTATTTCGCAATGAATTGTTATAATCGTATTCAATATTACGATTCCTATTAAATTAAATATTTACATTCTCACTTTTAATAACTAGAAAAAAAATATATAGTGCCAACCGGATAGCGTGACTAACGTGATCATTATTAATTATCGTGTAATTTTAAAACGATATTAAACCTTACCTTAGCTTATTAAGAAATTAGCTGTAGTTAAATGTGTATTGGTCGACGAAATATCTACTTTTGATCGATTAATTTATTATAAAAGTGATATTTATTATGGTATTTTTTTTAATTTTAATGAATTTCTAAAAAAGGTTTAACTGTTTCATTGAATTACAAGTAAAATTTAATTGCATACCAAAATAATGTAATTCAAAATTCCGAGTTCAGTTTTCGTTCCAAGCTATTACATATATACACTTAACTCTACCTTAGACTGATATAATGCAAAATAACACTTAATTTAAGTGATATTACTAAAGCTTTCTAGTCCAATTCCGCCTTTGTTTTTAATTTTATAATAGTAGTCACAACTTTGTTACCTGAAACATTCTCAATATTATATTATGTGCGAAGGCTGTGAAATTATTTTTATGTTGAGATCCAAGATCTTAATTTTTATTTATAAATTATTATTGCTCAACTAATTCGTCTAAAACGACTATTAATTTATTATCATCACGTCATGTACAATAAGACTTGCAATCGATAATGTCTGTAATCGTGCCAAATATGCTCAATTTTATCCACAATTTATTAAAATGATTTTTTATTCGAATTTTTAATCAATGAAATGTAAACAGTACTAGTAAGGTATGTTATTGTCAAAACTATCGATCCCATTTCGTCTTAGTATGTGAGTGAAAATAGTTATAAATGATTAAGCATCGAAATACAAAGCATGGGTAGGTTCGAATATAGTCATGTCTGTATTAGAGTCTCATTAATATAAGAAAGAAACACTTCATTGCTGTGAACAATTTTTCTTTAAAAACGAACTAACAAATAAAATGTATTCCATATTTGATTTTAATATAATATGTTTTATAATTAATAAACAATAAGCCATATTTGTTTGCTCACGAATTTTTGTCGTCACTTCTACTGTCAGCCAGATATGATTCATATTATGTGAAAAAAATTAAACTCTTATGTCACCGACCGTCAAGATCATGTTACAACTAAATGTCATACATATTCTTTTCATAACTGCTATTCATTTGCAGACCGATTCTGAATAAATTTTTATTGTTAAATGTTGTTGTTTAAATGTTGAATAAATTTGAAATCAACGATTGATCAATCATAATAATTGGATGCTTAAATCGTCTTCAAAATACATTTAGTTCATATAACCGTCGTCGCAAATACTCCCCTATTCATGTATTTAACATGCCAGGTCATTAATTCGGTATTTATCTAATGATTGGTGATTGATGATATTTGTTAGTAAATTACAATAATTAAGTACAATTTACTAAAGCATCTGATCTTAGCAAAGTTTATATAATCTGTAGAGGTGTTTGGCGTGTTTTACCGAATTTCTGACCAGACGTGTATTACAATAACTGGATTAGCATTAAGTAAATTTAATAATAGTCGCATTGAAATCTACATAGAAGTAATACGTTGTTGTAAAGTTTTTATTTATCTGTAATTTATAATAGCACAAATAATGTGAATAATGTTATGAATGTATTCGTTGTAATTTTGTTGGTAATTGAAAAAAAAAATGTTTTTTTTTTTTTCGATTGTAAACACTAAAGTAAATTTTATTCTGAGCGTAAGAAGCATAAGGGCGTATGTACCGTTATTTTAACGGATTTCTTTGCAGTGTAATGCCAATTTAGGAATAGTAAATATCAGGGCACGTAACATAAACTATACGCGAATAATAAAGAAATAAATAAATCTTATTTGAAACATTTGACTCCATATATGTTCAATAAGTGCTTCTTGTAAAATTAGAAGAAAAAAAAACATGCTTGTTCTAATGCTTCTAAGGCACAGAATTTTATTATTGTATAATTATGGCAACATTTAATCTGACTCTTAGTTTATATAAAATTTGTTAACTAACATAAATATTTTTCATTGTATACATATGAATAACTTTGTTCAATTAAAAATGCACGTGACATTAAACGCACGGGACATTTAGTTAAATTATTATATTAAGAGGTTATTAGACCTCTTTAGTTAGTGCAATAATAATAATTGGCATAAAAAAAAACATATAGTAGTAATTAAGTATTTCGAATTTTCGATTGAGATTGTACAATCAGAATAGACTGTAATGTTATTTCATTAATATTATATGATTTTATTATGGTAATTGTTTTAAATATTTCGAATGTTACTTCCTTTTTGAATTTATATGTAATTGTAAGTATACTGTTTCCCTGCAATACGTCGGCCCTCGGGCCGGGGGATAGGGGGTACAATAAATAAATAAAATTAACGAAAATCGATGTTTTCAATTCAAATTTTATATATTATTTCATATTTTATTTTATGTTCGTTCCTTAATAATCGCTAATGCAGCCGGAAATACGTGTAAGTGTGTTCATATGTTGGCATGTTATTGTTTTGTGATTTTATTTACGAATAGCGTTGCATATAGATTTGTATTATTTTGTTTGTATTATATTTTAATAGTGTTTTTGTTTTTATAATTTAATTTTTTACAGGTTTACACATTTTAGTTCTTAATCCAAAAATATCGTTTTACATATTAGTTATTTACGTTGTCGTTCAATTTATGAACGTTTTTTATAAATTTGGGATATGTGTTCACGTATGCTCTTTATATACTTGAAGCTACATATCCCTCGTTAATAATCGCTTCTTACAAAATTTGATATCAAATCCTTCTTAGCTTCTCTGTGACCGTTTGTTTTTTTACTTTGTTGCAATATTTTCCGTCACGAATATAGCAGTAAGTTGTAATAGCGTTTCGCGCCAACAGACGTGAGCGTCCAAGGAGAAGATCCCACGGTGTCGTCGGCGAGCCTGTGCGTGTCGCCCGCGCCGAGTGCGGCGGGCCCGCTCGGCGCCTCCACGCCGCTCGACCGGCGCGCCGCCAACGGGTACCGCGAGCGCCTCGACAACCGCCGGGACTGCGACGCCGTCAATGGAAACGTGCACGGTGAGCTTCGCCTTGACTTTGATTTAAGGATATTATATGGATACTTGAGATATTTTAATAACATAGAAAAAAATATATATTTTCTTTAATTTCGTATTTGCGAATAGGGGTAGATGATATTTCCAATTTATTTTGCAGTTAATATAGTGTCGGCGTCGACTCATAACATGGATGTCCTAAGCGGAGGAGAAAGCGACGCGGGCGACACCTTGTCGAGGCGGAACAATAATAGGTAAACAATCAAATGTATTTATGTAAAACAATTATACTTTATATTATTTACTAAACAAAGCGATTTTGATGTCTTAGCATATCATCTGGCGTAGCGGTAACAGGCGAGACGGTGAAGCGACGCGGAGACATCACGTACTACGTCGCCAAGGAACTGCTGATGACGGAACGCACGTACAAGCGTGACCTCGAACTTGTCACCGTCGTGAGTTCATTCGTTGTTTATTTATTGCATACAAAAGCCGACACTTTGAAATGATAGAACAGTTTATTTAGCACGTACATCGTAACCGAGTCTCTGTCAATTTGAATAATGTTTGACAGTAATGCCTGATGACATTTTATATTGGTCCTTTATACGACGACAAAAATCTATAACATTTATCCGTAGTTCCGTAGTTAAACAGGTTCTACTTTAAACTTAGTGTCCTTTACCACTGTTGGTAGGGCTTTGTGCAAGCTAGGTACCACCCACTCATCAGATATTTTTCCGCAAAACAGCAGTAATTGGTATTGTTGTGTTCCGGTTTGAAGAGTGAGTGAGCCAGTGTAATTACAGGCACAAAGAACATAAAATCTTAGTTCCTAAGGTCGGTGGCGCATTGGCTATGTAAGCGATAGTTAACATTACTTAGAATGCCAATGTCTATGGGCGTCCTTCTCTCGTTGGCCACTTACCATCATTTGGCCCATATGCTCGTTCGCCAACCTATTCTATCGAGCCTTCGTCGAGCTGTCCGATACTTAAGAAGTGCACAGTACTAAGTGTCGGCATGTCCCACCAGACGTGGTCGAAGCGCGTGGGCTCGCTGGGCCGCTCGTCGGGCGGCGCGGAGGCGGCGGCGCTGGCGCGCGCGTGCCTGGCGCTGGAGCCGCTGGCGCTGCCCGCCGGCGCGCTGCTCGCCCGCCTCGACCGCGCGCTCGCCGCCGCCTCGCCCGCCTCGCCCGCCTCGCCCGCCTCGCCCGACGCCGAAGGTATGTCACCTCTGTGTGTGTAGTGCGAGGTCGTTTACTTATTCGATAGCGTTGACGTTAACTGCGATATGTATGATATGAAAACAGCGCCGGGTAGTGATAGTGACGAAAGTCCATACAAATCTTGTCCTTTTTGACAACGAATACGGTAAGATATTCGTTGAAATGTGTTTCGGAATGTGCCTTTAAAGTACGAGTTACTTCGCTGTCACGTGAAGATGGCGACGCATCGTCGATCGTGTAAATAAGCCTTTACGTGAATGGTATGAGGTCATATTCCTTTGTTTTTAAGATTGAAATGTTTCTTACAGAAATGGATCTGGAAACACTGCTCGCTTTACCCGCGGGACCGTTTCTCGCTTACCTCGATCGTTATGTGTCTTGTATCGAATTACCGATTCAATGTAACGGTAAAGTGCATGTTGGTGTTTACGTAGAGGACATGCCATCGTAGTTACGCTAATTATACGGCATAAAAGACGATTAACTGTGTAGTGTCATATCATTTATATATTTGTCTACTAAATGCGCTAAAAAGTTCATATTATTATTATCAAGTGCTTAGTTTTAGCCGATACAAAGAATATAGTTTTCATTATCATGGAGCTGACGAATATGAAATTATGCCGCTGTCATTCGATGAGTTACTATCACATAATTGAATAGAAATTTAATTAATTAATAATCATATTAATTAAAGGAAATTTGAACACTTTTCTTTTTAGTATATTTCCCGTAATAATTAAAAGATAGTTCGTACAAACCATATTTTAATAATTATTATTTGTTCATATCACACTGCAAATAATGATATTCAGCGCTGTTGATAAAATATACTTAAACCTACAACTGAGTGAACGTCAGAAATAATAATAGCTTTTAATTGTAGAATTTACTCTTACTACTACTTGAGTTTATTTAGAGTGAGGTGTTAACTTTTCAGATGAAATTGCTTATATTTTATTTATATGGTATATGGTTAGCCATATTAATCATTTTTTGCGATATGGCTGTTCGCGATATGGCTAAGCGTACCATCTCATAATAACATTTTGTTTTCAATTTAATTATGTACGAGTTGAGCTATATAAAAGTGATAAACAAATAATACCGCTGTCTCCTTCAACGTTCGACAATTTGTTTCAGGTAATGAAGAACCAGAGTACAAAAAAGTTGCGGAGCTTCTACATGATTATTTATCAAGTACATATGACGTGAGTATGCAGTCATTTTAATAGTTCATACAATCTCATTTTCACTCGACATAAATTAATTGCTGGATATCGGCTTGTGCCAATTCTCACGGTCGGTACTAACCATTAACATCCGTCATTTCCGTTATGTCATCAGACCACTGGAGATCATATTGCCCACTGTTCTCATCGCTTCTCCAGGCCGCCACTTCATAACTCCTTTGATTCAATTTTCGTTTTTTTAGACTTTCTCTCAATCTTGTAAGTTTTTCGACCTTTGCCGAATTCCTTTCCAAACCATTCCGATGAACGAGAGATGTTAGGAGTTTTTCAAGACACCCTTCAGAACACCCTAACCCGATGCGTTGTTTGCTCTCCCGCACCCGAGATATCTCGAATCGCACCTACAGTCGGCCATGTGACGCAGGCGTTCGCGGCGTACACGGAGCAGGCGGGCGCGGCCGTGGCGCTGGCGGAGAGCGCGCGGCGGCGCGGCGGGGCGGGCGCGCGCCACGCCGCCGCCTTCGACCGCGCCGCGCCGCTGCCGCTCGCCTGCCTGCTGCTGCGCCCGCTGCACCGCCTGCACCACTACGAGCGCCTCGCGCACGGTACGTCTGCCTCCGATTTGTTACGACGTCCTCTTGATTGATTTCGGACGGTGTTCCCGATCTATCGGGCGCTGAGCCACCCGTTTTACGTGCCTCCGCGGTTAATCCGGGCTGCTCCTGATTTTTTTACTTGCCCGATATGGAATTTGAACCACGTTCCTCCGATCTTCAGCTCCAGCCGAACGACCTCGCCCGCAGCTCCTAGGCCGACAAGGCCACTTCTATTATTGAAATGTGTAACGAACTAGAATGTTGCTTACTTCAACTTTGTTGTCTGGCAACGGCAGCACGTTGCGAGTGGTTATTTCGTACTTAAGTCTGTATTTATTTGACGAGAAATTGTATTATTACCCGTGTTACGCTCTTGTAGAGTTATGGACAGCGACGGGCAGTTCGTCTGCGCTTGCGGCCCTGGATCTGGCTCGCACTGCGTCGGCCGCGGCAGAGAAGCAACTGCGACACGTGGAGAACCATGCTGCGCTTTGTCAGCTGCAGCGAGACCTCCTGGGTGGGAATGACATCATTACAACTTGATATTTTGTATACGCAACATTTATATGTTGTTATCGAATGGCATTACACAAAGAACTCACGAATACGAGAGAAGGTCCAAACGTCAAATGTTTTATAGACACTGATTAATATTGAGTGATTTTACTTTAGGGTACGATAAGCTGCTGGTCGCCGACCGGGAATTCATAAGATTAGGTTGCGTCTATACACACACTTCCAAAGGATTACAACAAAGGATGCTGTTCTTGGTACGTATAATATGTGTAATTTTATCAATAGCTACTGTTTAATTACTTATTTTCTGAGTATATTTATGTTTAATTAAAACCCACCTGAAGGTCTTCATTGCCCATAAACATTGGTACTGTAAGAAATGTTAATCATTACCCTTACATTTTCAATGCGCAAACAACCTGGGGAACTAAGATATATATCTCTTGTGCCTGTAGTTACACTGGCTCACTCAATCTTCAATCAAATGAGCCGAGATGGCCCAGTGGTAAGAACGCGTGAATCTTAACCGATGATCGTGGGTTCAAACCCGGGCAAGCACCACTGAATTTTCATGTGCTTAATTTGTGATTATAATTCATCTCGTGCTTTACGGTGAAGGAAAACATCGTGAGGAAACCTGCGTGTGTCTAATTTCACTGAAATTCTGCCACATGTGTATTCCACCAACCCGCATTGGAGCAGCGTGGTGGAATAAGCTCCAAACCTCCTCAAAAAGAGGAGAGGAGGCCTTTAGCCCAGCAGTGGGACATTCACAGGCTGTTACGGTTACGGTTTTACGGTTACTCAATCTTCAAACAGAAACACAACAATAACAAGTATTGCTGTTTGGCGGTTGAATGTATGATGAGAGGGTGGTACCTAGACGATCTTGCACAAAGCCCTACCACCAAAATGTAAAGTTAATATTTATAATTAGATCTTTTATGATATAAAATATCTCAATTATAATATAATCTCAATTAGTTAATGTATGCCGTGTAAATTGAAACATAAATAATTGCAACTAATAGAAATGTATATCGCTTGCTGTTTCTTCGTCGACAGTTTAACGACATTCTCATACTGGCGTCCAAGTGCTCGAGTGGCCAGTTTCGTGCACACTCGGTGTTGTCGCTGAACCAGCTGAGCATCGAACCCACCGAGTTACCGCACTCGTTCGTGGTCAAAGGTGAGGTTAAATGTATATTCGAATTCGGGTAATAATGCAGTGTTGCCGTATGCCAAGCTTTATTTAGTTTATTTAGGATCGCATTGGCGGAGTGGTAGAAAGTTGCATGAAAAAGGATTTGTTCAAGCCTGAATTCAACCCTCCTCGATAAATATTTTGCTAGTGGTTTGGTTTTCCAACACCATGCGTGTGGTAGAGTGCCTTAAGTGCTTTATGTTTTATTGATAAAAAAGTTTAACGAAAATTACAATTTTGGTAATGAGTTTTGCGTATTCAATCGAAGGTCATCGACAAAAAAAATCTATGTAATTTTGTTCTTAAATATAAACGTTTTATGTTGACCTTTATTCTACCCGTGCGTTGTCGGATAGCTAGCAATATTATAAATGATCTTTAACCCGACATAATATCGATAGACCTAATAAGTCTCACATACCCGCGTGCGCCCAGGCGAGGACACCCGGCTGACGCTCAGCGGCAGCAGCGAGGCGGAGTACCGCGGCTGGAGCGCGGCGCTCGGCGACGCCGTGCGGGCGGCGCGCGAGCGGCCCGGCGCCGCCGACGTGCGGCTCTCGCACGCGCTGCCGGACTACGGTACGCTCCCTCCACTTGGGAGGCCCTATTGCGTCTCCTATTTTTAAATATTACTTCTGGGGTTTTTATTCTACCAAAAAGTACCATTTCTTGTTATTAATAATGTTTGAGACGTTTCTCTTCGGGTCGTTGTCAATTATAGGTCTAATGCTTCATAATTGCGCCAATTTTGGTATTCACATCGAATGAACGAACAATTATATTTATCATGTAGTTTTTGAAAATTAATAGAATTTGTTACACATTTAGTATCAATAGGATATTAACTTTATTCGTACTAATAAAATATATACGTGAAACTCCGTCCTCCTGTTACCTTACTCCGAGCGCCCTGGACCTGATTAAGAATAAGCGTATAAGTGTCGGGTTGCTACAAACGCTGCGCATGCGACAGACGAGGCGGAGGGCGCGGGCGGCGCGGGCGGCGCGGGCGGCGCGCTGGCGCACGTGTGCTGGCACCGCGCCGCGTCGCTGCGCCGCGAGCAGCTGCATCGCGCGATGCGGGTGCGTACACGCTCGCCGCCGAGCCCATGTTTGTGAGAGGAACTGATCATATTTATACAGGCTCTACATATCGAATATTCGTATGTTCAAGCTTAATTAGCCTTATAAAATGAGTAATCAAAAGCATTCCTAAGAGATTCCTTTTCTTTTTTTTCCTAAGGGAACTGACTTAACCTATATATATATAATATATAGGAATGCTTTTGATTACTCATTTTATAAGGCTAATTAAGCTTGAACATACGAATATTCGATATGTAATAACCTTAATGACTTAACCTATATATATATATATATATATATATAGGTTAAGTCAGTTCCCTTAGGAAAAAAAAGAAAAGGAATCTCTTAGGAATGCTTTTGATTCTAAATTCTAATCTAAATTCGAATTCCTAAGAGATTCCTTTTCTTTTTTTTCCTAAGGGAACTGACTTAACCTATATATATATATATATAGGTTAAGTCATTAAGGTTATTACATATCGAATATTCGTATGTTCAAGCTTAATTAGCCTTATAAAATGAGTAATCAAAAGCATTCCTATATATTATATATATATAGGTTAAGTCAGTTCCCTTAGGAAAAAAAAGAAAAGGAATCTCTTAGGAATTCGAATTTAGATTAGAATTTAGAATCATATATATATATATATATATATATATATATATATATATATATACTAGGCATTGATTCATTTTATAAACAGAAATTGACGCAAACACTTGTCATCAAAAATTTGTTTTATTATTTTTTTCTTTTTTCTAAAAAGTTTGATTCCATGATATTTTGAAGGTAAATTTCAAAACAAAAAAACTCGCTTTACAAATGACAGAGTCAGCTATCCGGATATTTGCTACGCAAGTTCAAGAATTCTCACGGCTGGCAGAAGCTGTGGGTGGTGTTCGCGATGTTCACGTTGTTCTTCTACAAGACCTGCCGAGACAGCGCACCGCTTGCGTCGTTGCCCCTTCTAGGGTAAGATAAAGGAGCTTGACGCTTATGACGCATATCACTTCCATCTTTTCTAGTACCTGAGTTAGTTATATAACCACCAAACATATTTCATATCAACCCCTGTTCTCTTGGTGAATCAAGAACGGGTGAGGCTTGGCTATATGTCATAACAATGTACTACTCGAGATATTAGCCAATGACTGAGGATTTTAGTGATCACCGGACCTATATCTATGTAGGTCTTAGCCAATTTCTTTTTATAATGCTAAATATATAAAAAAATATATATTTGGTTATAATTATTGTTACAAAATTATTTTTCACTATCTTACAGATACAGCGTTGGCGCACCGTCTCCCGGTGACGGGATCGACAAAGAATTCGTATTTAAGTTGCAGTTCAAGAATCACGTCTACTTCTTCCGCGCTGACAGTCACTTCACATACAATAGGTAATTGACGATATATGAAACACTTCAGATATTATTGAACGAATTTTTATTGCAATTATTATTAAAATATATATATATATATATATATATATATATATATATATATATATATATATATATATTATATATATATTTTAATAATAATTGCAATAAAATATATATTAGTATTATTATTTATCATATATATATATATATATATTAGCATAGTAAAATTATTGTTAGGTTAGGAACAATAATGTGTATTTATAAACGACTTTGACCTAACGTGACATCATTGGTCGACATCTTAAATAGTCTATGGAATTTATAAAGCTGTTATAGGAACTTTAGTGTTACGAGTTGAGAATATATAACAATTAAAGATATATTAATCGAGATCTATTTGTTTTATATTATATAGTCGAGTTATAAGTAAATCGCATGGAATATGTAAATCTAAGATTTGTTTATGTCTACTTATTATGCTATCGGAATAGTTAGTCTTTTACAATAAAAAGATGTTGAGTACGTTTGTCGCGTTTTCGACTCCGTTCATGGTACGTCTATAAAATGTAATACTACTGAGTCGTTTTATTTTTTGGTTTAGTTATTAATTTCGGAATACTTTCAAAACTCACTTCTCTAAATATTTACTAATATTCGTTACCCGAGTTGTTTTAACGAGATCCTTTTGTACATTTATTTTGTCAATTTTTATATAATTTTGTCTGTATTTTCGATTTACGGTAGATACTCTATTAAAAGTCATTATATAATTTTTATTTACAGGTGGATAGAAGTCTTACAAACACCAATGGCTTCGGAGGACAATTGAATCTATGACATTTCATTATCATCAAGTTTGTGAGAATAAACCAATGTCTATCATAGAAGGTTAATGAAATAAAACAAAATACGATTACAATTGGTGCCATAAAGTTTATAGAATTGAAAATACAATACACGAACGAAAAAATCAAAAGTGATGTTAACATAAGTTCTTGCCTATGTTTATTTAAAGAACTACAGACGGATAAACGTCTATGTGTTTTGTTACAAGACGTTGTGTGATATGTCAGTACATATAAGTTTGAAGATAAAAAGACGAATCGAATATACGACGATGACTTGTTGCGGGAAAAGCCGAGATGGCCCAGTGGTAAGAACGCGCGAATCTTAACCGATGATCGTGGGTTCAAACCCGGGCAAGCACCACTGAATTTTCACGAGCTTAATTTGTGATTGTAATTCATCTCGTGCTTTACGGTTAAGGTAAACATCGTGAGGAAACCTGCATGTGTCTAATTTCACTGAAATTCTGCCACATGTGTATTCTACCAACTCGCATTGGAGCAGCGTGGTGGAATAAGCTCCAAACCTTCTCCTCAAAAAGAGGAGAGGAGGCCTTTAGCCCAGCAGTGGGACATTCACAGGCTGTTGCGGTTGCGGTCGGACTTGTTGCGACTATCGCACAAAAAAAGTTTTACTCGTACTTGAAAAGGATACGAAATAAATATAAATAAAATACAAATTATAAATAACTTCGTCATTACTATAAGAATATTTGCAATGTTTATGAGCGAACCGACTTGTACAGAATGCTAGTCTTGAGTTTTTATTAAACTCGAAAAGAGGTGAGAAAGCAATCTACATTTAAATTAAAATTAAATCGATTCACTAGTTAATATGATTATTTATATTAATATATGTACAAACTTTACAAAGATATAAATATGTCATATCTTTGTCTTTCAAATATCAAATATATGAGACAATAAAATATATATTATTTATAAAATATAATAACCGTTTGTATCAAAGATAGATTCCATTATGATGGCATAATAATATATAAGTTATATTAAGTATTTATTTCCTAATAATTTCAATATACATCCATTTTATTACTAACCTACCAATGTTATTTATAAAAGCGATAATAAAGTATGAGTGCTCGTTATATATATCGTAAGTATTAAGAAACGATATATGAATGACTGATAAATATAATACAATATTAAATAAGACGGCTAACAGTTGGACATTCCAAGAAATTAACAAATATTATATTATTAAAAAACGACATTAAAATAATTCGTATAATGGTTTTTATATGGATATTTTTAGTAATTATCTTATGTCGTAAAAAAAACTATTGATGCAATTACGTGTGATTATTATTGGTGACTAATGACAGATGAATTGCAAACAGCTATAAAAACAAACTGCTTTACCACTTTTCACTTGTTAGAAAAGTATAAAATCAGAAACGGACACAATGCCGCTACTCGCGCGAGTCCATTATCTAAAATGACTATCGGCGCGACGTGTGCATACATTTATTACAAAGCTAATTTCAAGTAAATTTTATTAGCGTTATGATTATTCCTGGTTTTATGTGTTAATAGGCATGATGACGGTATTAAAGAATTAAAAAATAAATGATTTTAGAGAAGAAACTATTTTAAAAGGATTCTAAAAAATGATCCTATTTTAATATACACATTGAGATTAATAAGGTTTTTAATAAAATAAAAGAACAAAATTCTGCAATCGGCCATTTTATTTGAAACACCAATTAAAGCGAATGACGTCACGCCTCTGTATCTATAACCGTTTCTCTTGAACAGTTGTTTGTGTTTACGCGTTTCAAAATTATTTTGCATCATTTAATTAGTTGAGTCGTTGATTATTCGCGTTTTTATGAAGAAAATAAAACATCCAAGATCTATCAATGATGGAACAAGGTTTTGTTAAGGCAAATACCTCTAATTTGCCCAGGATTTGTTGATGTTAGGAGAGTTTCTTTCATCAAATAAAGACTTGCTCATCTGAATTTCGAAATGTGAAAACTTCCTTGTAAGTAAATTTTTATTTATCTTTAGTGTTATTATAGCTTTTTTTTCTGTTAGCTATATAGTATTACTCGCATATATTTAGCCCTAATATTTTCACCAGTAAGAACTTTTAAGACAATATCCCACTTAGCCCCACTAATACTGAATTTGTGAATTTACATATTTACAAATACTTCTATAAATCTAAATATATCATAAATATATAATAAATCTTTATGAATCTCTGCCTCAATTTGCAATTTCTTCAAAATGTTCTGTAACCATACTTTTTTTTAATTGCTTTTCACATTCTTCAAGAACCATCATCTCTCGTTACTTACTTATATATGGTCGTTCTGCTTCTGTAGATTGTTCTTCGATCTGGTTGGCATTCGAATGTATTTTTACACAGAGAGACCGCACACCACTTGTAAACTTTGAAATTCATTTTTAACCTTAGTAAATACTTAATATTTTCTGACTTTCTTCATTGAGTATAGACAATACAACATTTACTGTCGTTTATTGATCCGTGGCGTCACGTGCAGCCGCCATGACACCTGCGAGTGTTTTCGAGCGAAATTCAAAATAGGTAAATGAAAATGCAATTATTTGCGTATAGTTAGTTTATTACTGAAATAAAATTATTTTCGGTAATAGTAGATGTGTACCTACATTGTAGAAGGTTGTTTCAAAATCAGTCATCATGCCTATTGAACAAGTTCAATAAATTTATTTATTTTAACTTTTCTAAGAAAAAAAATATTTTGTTCAAATTATGCTGAAATAAGCAAATTTTTAAATGAGTTATTGTGTTTTAAATGAATTTGTATACATAGAATATCATTCCATAGATATTTAATTTTGTTCATAATCAATTACATATTTTATTATTAATGTCATTAATATTGTAATTTGTACAAACACTATAAATAAAATATACATTAATTACATATATCGATAATTGTGTCGAGTCAGTAAATAGATAAAAATAAATAATAAACTACGTATACTATGTCAATAAAATAAAAAAAAGTTATACTGGAATATGATAAAACATACTAAATATTACATATCGAGGCGACATCTTGTGGCCTTAATAGAAACGAATTTCAGGCTATAGTTAGGAAAATTGAATTTATAATTTTTGTGCAGTCCTATCATCAAAAAAAATTCATCATCAATTAGATTTTTCTTTTTAAGCTTTATACATATTTTTTTTACTTCAAATGATTTTTTTTTTTAAATTATATATAAAGTCTGCATGTTATTTTGGAACGCTGTTAGGCAGACAGTTTATATATAAAGTTCCATAACGTTAAACTATTTTTTAATGTAAATTTATATCGTTATAATCATGAATTCGAATTAACGAAAAAAGTAAAATTTTCGTAATAATAAAACCTAAGAAACTTTATTCCGTGAAAGTAATTCTTTTTTTATTTTTAATATAATAAAATCAATAGAATAAAAAAACCGCGTGCAGTTGCAGTAAACATCAGAAACGTTACATATAGAAACATTCACTGAAATTCGATTTGGAAATTTTACTATAATCTCGCTCGAACAGAATAGACGGCGAAGAACTGACGTTTTAGAAAACATTTGTTGCTTAGTGCCTTGTAATAGAATTATACGTCTTATTTAACTTTGCGAAAACTTTCATGAATTAAAACAAAGCGTAAACGATTAATTTAATTTGAGTTATATATACGTTATACCGTGTTGAGAATACATATTATATATATTACAAAATGCATAGGCATAATATATACTTTTGTTTAAAGTATCATAAAATATGTTTGTGATACTTAAAAATAATGTGTCGCATGCTGATACTACCCAGTATTTTGGGACGGCATTGATGAAAAAGTAACAAAAATTTGTGCCCACGCCTCCGAACTACGTCGTGTAGTGATTTAAAGCGTTCGATGGCTACTATAACTGCTAACAAGGTATAGTGCCATTCGAATATTTTTGTTTTCATTCTCTTTTTATATTAATAAACCAAAAATGTACAATAAATTTTATAACTTCACGTATAATATAATAGATAAAAACATTGTTTACGTTGGAAAAGTTTCGGCCTAAAGTAATTTTTGTTACTTAGAAGAATAATAAAATTGTAAATATAAATAAAGTATATACTTTATGTGAATGATTGAAATCTCATTTAGCAAAATATATTTATAAGATTCACATTCAATGAAAAATATTTTATAATATACTATTACAATGTACATACATTATATATATAATATAACCATATATATAAAATCAAATCTTTTGTAATTTTATTTTCTTTTAAAAATGTTTACTTTTGAAAGCCTTATTGTTAATGTTTATAATATCCTAACGACTGTATTCGTTTTATTTATAAAAACGATCTTTTACTACTTTAGAAATCAAAGCGCGTGTCGATGTCACGTGACAGAAGTTTTTTTTAGGTCAAACACGTTTCACTCATCGCCCTGTAATTGTAATTCCTTCGTATCCAAAGAAGATTCGTTTAAATTTCTTCTCGTCGACTTATTAAACCCTGGTTATACTTATCTATTGTTAATATATTGTATTAATAAGGTAAGTTTTATTTTTAGTTTGAGGCCAGTGCCAGACGTTCGTGTAGTATTATTTAAGTCCTAAAAGTTAGCGCATTCTTTACGTACACCCTGTCCCTTGGCGAGTGTCTGGCATTGGAGCTACATTTACCTATTCCAAAATGTTACACGGCTGTGTCGATTAAGATGATGGAAAACGAAAAACTCGCTTGAATGAGCGAGGAATATATTTATTAAACGTACATCACTAAGGTCAACACAATATTTTTATAAATAAATTATAAAAATTCAAAAGAAATTACGTGTTTTATTTACTTGTTTTTTTTTTTTTAAAAAAAACCTCTGTCTTAATAGATTAATAAAATATGAGTATATACTTATATATACATAAAGACAAAGTAAAGTGTAAAATATGAGTATAAAAGCCGAGATGGCTCAGTGGTAAGAACGCGTGAATCTTAACCGATTAACGTAAGTTCAAACCCGGGTAGGCACCTCTGAATTTCATATGCTTAATTTCTGTTTATAATTCATCTCGTGCTTCTCGATTAAGGAAAACATCGTGAGGAAACCTGCCTGTGTCTAATTTCACCGAAATTCTGTCACATGTGTATTCCACCAACCCGCATTGGAGCAGCGTGGTAAGGGAGCAGGTGTAATAAGCTCCAAACCTTCTCAAAAACGGAGAAGAGGCCTTAGCCCAGCAGTGGGACATTTACAGGCTGTTACTGTATATAAGTATATATTACTGATGAGAAAAAATTACAGAACTTGAAGAGATAGTTTGAAGAATCCCGCTTTGTCAGGAATATGATTATCAATGTCTCCCTTTTCTAATATATTTTAGTATTATGAGAACTGCATTTGGAAGTTGTGTAGAGATTTAATGAAATTATTTAGGCGGTAGTACCAGGATGCCAGGAGGTTTAAGTGACGTAGTAAACGATAGAAGCTCGTAGCGCTTCAATCGGGGCTAAAATGATACAACTTATAAATTGTATCATCAAAGCGGACTGTAGCGCCGCTATGAACGTATACCTGCTTTTAGGTTAAGCACTCCTATGGTATGACACGGATTTATTATTTTAAGAATAAATTTATGCACTCAGTAAGTGGTCCGAGAGAGGAGAGGAAATAAATAGGAAAATTATATTAAACTAAGAGTTGTTGATAAAGTGTGCTAACAGAGAAACAGCACAAATTACATTTTTTTTAAGGGTCGATGTCTAATTTTGTTTTTTTAATTCCGTTTTACTCTACCCAGCTTTAGCGCGTTTCTTCGCGACAACTAAATTTCATTTTAAGGGTCAGTTTTTATACACAAAAATATTTCCTCTATATTAAATATAAAGTTGTTAGTAATTAATAATAATAAAAATGAAATAAAAATCGTTTTTATAGACCACAATATATATTTAGTTTGAAGGTAGACGACATTCATATTATAATATAGAATAAAATATTTGGCTTTACTTCACTTTCTACTTTATATCTAATAAATAATATCTAACAAATTTCAAAATTGATAAACGATTATTTTATGATATTCATATTAATTAATTAATTAAAAGTACAGACATTAAAAGTTGACATAAATAGTTTAATATATTTACAATGTAATTCATGCAATATGGCATTTCAAGTATATTTTACCCGTTTTATGGCTTAATATTTATTGAGAGATCAATCAATTTGTTTTGGCATAGGATTCCATTTTAATAATCTAAACAATAAATATTTATAATTTACTATACAATATAAACATATTAATTAGCTTACACAACAGTTTTGAAAAATTAAATCACATAAATTATGTAGGCATTTTATCTTAGCTGCAAAAAAATAAGACGTCGTTACTGAACGAAAAATTTAAAAATAATATTTACCAGTCCGCAATTATACTATGCATTCGCTTTATCATAACAACGTCGGGAAGCATACGATTTGTCAATATTTTTTATACCAAGCATTCATTCATAATGTCATTAAGGAGAAAAAAAAGTAATTGCGGCTACAAATATTAGTAGACAACAAAATGATATATAGACGTAGATATATGAAGTACATCTTTTCATTGCTTTAATGTACGGGGTAGGTGTGCCTAGTTGTAAGAACGCGTGAATCTTAACCGATGATCGCGTGTTCAATCCCGGGCAAGAATTACTGAATTTTCATGTGCTTAATTTGTGTTTATAATTCATCTCGTGTTTGACGGTGAAGGAAAATATCGTGTATTTAAACAAACCGCATTGGAGCAGCGTAGTGGAATAAGGTAGAAACCTTCTCAAACAGGGAGAGGAGGCCTTAGCCACATTTACGCCTTTATAAAACAAGGGTACATTTATAAAATATTTAATTTAAATGCTTACTCATTTACAAGACACTAGTATCCATTCGCTATCAAAAGATATTAACGTATAAGTATAGTTCGTTATTGACGCTACCAAGTTATATTTTGATAAATTTTTGCACATATATTTTCTTGCAACTAAAAAAATACTAGCGATGAAATAAATTAACTACATGGAAATCACAATACTTATTTGTTATAATTTTGTTGTTAACCGACTTTGCGGCCTTTATCTGTAGTATCAGATACGTCATAATATAAATTATAAAGAAATAGATCTCATTGATTAAGCGTATAAAGTTATAATAAAATATACAGAAACAATATACAAATTGTTATTTAACTTAATTATAACAGAGGACAGTCAAATTAATGGTAAAATATTAAAAATCACAACATATAATTAGTAATAAATCAGTATAAGTATCTAGTATCAAAAGTTACCCTTAAAATAAACCGTCAAACAATAAATAAAACATCGAGATATTAAAAATATTACTTATGGCGACGCCAGCGTCTAACTACATACTTTTCAACTTACATACAACATATAAAAATAATTACAAATGCTAATTATTAACAGCTATTTCTTTTTAAAAGTATTTTTTAATATTTACATCCGAGTGGTCACGGTGTCTGTCTGTCCGTTCTCTTCAGTGACTTCTTGATCCTTCTTTCTTTCTTTGTTCCGACTTCTAAAGAACGAGGCCGTGGTAACCGACCTAAACCGGAACGAACCGGGCGCTCCGTTAGCGATCGATGTTTTTGAACCGTCATTTTCTTCTCGAATCTTTGGCGATCGATCTCTGTTCGGTCGAGTACGGTAGGAAAAACTCGCGGCTTTTAGTCTCGCGCTTATCCCTAGCTTAGTGGTTCCAGAGAATAATCGTTCAGGTGATATGTGTGACGCGGTGGGCGTGTGTGGCGCGGACATGCTGCTGACTATCGGAGGCGCCATGTCCGGTCGTCGCGCAACCATACTGTTCGAATAGGGTCTGCTACCTGTTTCTGAGTCGCCATTGCTAAGAAAAAAGTGTCATTAATAAAACGTAGCGAATATAAAATATTTGTTTAGTTTTTTAACATTTATTATTATTAAATTAAATTATTATTGTTAATACATCGCTATTCTTCCATATTTGTGCCCAAAACCAAAACCTTATTTGTAGTTGTAGCATTTGTAGTTGTACAAAAAGCGCTGTAATGTGCATATGCAAATAAGAATTACATAAATAATATTAATAATATTATTCTTATTTGTCCTATTTATCTCTTCCACAAGCCTCCATCTCATTAATTGTGCGCTCAAAGTTCTTAGTTAATTAGAATTACATATCAGTACAAGATGTATATTTGAGAGCTGTGAAGTGTGACATACCAAGCCAGCGTGTTGCGCGGGCGCGTGCGGCGCGGGCCGGGGCGGCGCTCGCTGGGCGCGGTGCCGGCGCGCTCGGGACGCACTCTTCCCGGTGCTGCAAAGGAATTTCGCGTAAAATAATGATTTCAGGGCTAGCTGCAATAGGCAATCTAACACCCACGATTCTTTACTTAATTAGCAAAGAATCGTGGGTGTTAGATCTTATTGTATCAGTAAATCACTGTCAGATTAATTGCAAATATTAATATAAAAGGTTGTAGTAACCATCGGCGGAGGCGCAGAAGGGATGCGTGTAGATGCGCTTGCGCGCCTGTAGCATAGTGTAGACGAGCGCGGCGAGAGAACGCGGCGGAGCAGGGGCGGTGGGTGCGCCGGCACCACGTGCACCTACGCGCGTCACCCACCACGTCTCCATGCGTCCCTTGCCTTTCACCTCCACTGCGCCGCGCGCCTCTACGCCGTAGCCGCGCCGCTCCAATACCTGCACGAGAATTTAACTCCGTTAACGCATTAAATAAAAACATTACAAATAAGATTCTAAAACGGCAAAGTTAAAATATGTTTGTTCTTTTTTGTAAGAATATATACAATATATAATATTTATTTTGAAACGTACCTGCTTCGTGTACTTAGTGACTTGTATGCGATCCATAGCTCCAGTGGACTCCATTCGAGAGGCTTCGTTGACAGTATTACCCCAAATATCATAAACCGGCTTACGTGCGCCGATCACACCACCAACTAATGGGCCACAACTGATTCCTATAAATGAATAATATGAACTATATAAAAGTTTCATAAAATCGGAACGGCATCTGTGGAAAAAACTCTTCATTTAATTACCTCGTTGTGCTTTTGTCGCCTAAAAAATGAGCTAAAAGAAATGGGAAACCTAAGAGATTGTTTTGAGGAAGCATACCAGATATTCTGCAATGGGGCAGCGTTATGCCACACAGCTTCAATTACATATAAATAAGGACATATTACTCACCTACTCTTAATCGAAATTTATTGAAGCTATGCTTGTTAATATCTTCCAGAGCCTCACGTAGAGCGAAAGCGTAGTCGACAAGTGCGCAAAGATGTTCGCAGCCATCATCAGCGGTCTAAAGAATATAATATAATATATATTAATATTGTGAGAGGTAGATTTTTGAAGAACCTTTAATTTAAAAATTACCCCACTGGCCAGTTTTATTTTTAAGTTCGATAACTCTCCTATCAAATGATATAAAATTTCTTAATACAATCAAGCAAAAATTACAATTTTGGGGCTTTTAATGTTAACAAAACCGCTTTGGGCCAGCTTTCCTATGCTAGCTACTTATAATTATTATGGAATAACTAATTGACTTATTACGCTTCTATTCATAAAAAAATATAACTTACTTTATGGTTTGGGTTAAGACCAGAGGCAGCCATATACGTAGCTCCAATTGTTTTTATTTTCTCAATGCTTTTAAACCGAGGCTGCATGAGCAGTCTATCGAAGTCAACTGCAAATAAAAATGTAGATAAGAATTAAAAAATTGAGTTTGATGCGATCTAAGGTTCAGTCATACAAAATACGACCATAACTGATGCAATCTAGAAAGAGCTTTATTTTTAATTGAATGTTAATTTTTAGAACCTAATCGAGAAATTAAATCTGATTGGTACATTACAAATGATCTCGTTGAGCAGTCTCATGCAGTCCACGGCTTTTTGTTCAGAATAAAATTCATGGAAATTAGGAATTCCAGCAAACATTACTCCCACTTCATCTCTTCGCTGTGAGTACAGTTCCTGAAAAAATACAAAAATATACGAATTATTACGAAACTGTTAATACAATTAACTTTATGGGTGTTATCTGTATCAAAAGATGGAGCTTAACTTTAGTTCTCAATTATCATACTTTTTACGGAAACGATATTTCTGTTGGTTGATTTATTTGTCTATAATTATCTATAATTAATAGGTTGCATAAACCAAAATGTCAACACGACATGAAATATTTGTAGTTAAATGAAAATTCCCAAATTATTAAAAAAAACAAGACCGCCAAACGTTACTAAGCTTACATCTGGGCATCTGTCCTTGCTTAAGAAATGATTAACCACGTGATCAGGAAGTATGTGTTTCAGTAGATGCCTGTTGGTTCTTTGCGTGTCTCTCATTTCCTTTAAATCAGTCTCGGCTTGCAGTTTCCAGAGAAAGTCAAGTCTAGATGTTACTTCGACGAGTCTTGCGTGATATACCACTATTATCGAAAACATCGTCATCAATATCAACATTTGCACGTAGAAACGTAGGTCGCTATAAAATAAATAATCCATTTAATTACACATATTACCTTTAAGAAATATTACAAATAAACCGGATAGTACTTACGAATCATGCGTAGCGGAACTATAATAGTCTACGTTGTAATAAATGAGTAACAGAACCGAATACATCGCCACATTGATGATCGCCAGCACGGTTTTTATCAAGTAGTAAAGTTTTAATATCGAAGTCAAAGCCACCAAACATATTATCCAAGTGAAAACGACATATTCAGGTTTGTAGCATTCGCCTATTTTAGCTTCCTCTGATAGTATCGATTGCACGGTTTCCGTATAATTTTCACGAGTTGAATTTAGCAGTGTGCTATTTTCTGGTCCGGCGGTAGGAAAAGATGGCGGGCATATGTATAACTTGGTTGTGCTGGAAAAGTTAAAAATAATAAAATCTGTTTTATCGGTTAAAAAATACTTTTGACTTAAATATCAAAAACCAAGAGGATCTATGAATAAAAAATAATTAGGAATTTATATACACAGATTTTGACCGTTTTTATTATCGGAAAAATCTTTAATAATGTTACCTGGATAACGACATAATTGTGACAAAACAGCAAATATGCACATTCCGTCGAAGTCTATTTGCACTTATGGCTGCAGAAAAATGCGCTAGGAGTGGTATTGCCCGAGGGAACTCTTCCGCCATCACCACCAGAAACGATAGAGTCAGAAGAATCGTCATCACGAACAAGGTAATAACCAACAACCAACAACTGAAAAAGGTTATTTTTTTAAATTGGACTGTCTTGTTTGATAAAACAAAAAGTAAGAATCATTATTATTCCACACATAATGTAACTTTTTTTTTTGACAAAGCACAAATCACAGCTTTTTATGTAAATATTTGGTACGTTGAGAGCTATTTGCACAATATTTAATTTTTAATAATTTTTACTAACCTGTTAATTTTGTATATAATTGTTCAAAGTTCTGATTTTAATCATTTTATCTCCCTATTTACTTTATGCTTCTTATTTGCATTAGTTATTAGTGGAAACTTAATTGATTCGTGTGTTATTCTATTGTTATTTATTATATATGTATTATTGTACTGCTTGTTTCCCAAAAAATTAAATAAATAAAATAAATATCTCTAACAGAACTTCAACAGTTTACCTAATTAGTTAAAAGCAGAATTGGGATTAAAAGCAACATACTTGAAATGTATAATGCATTGAACGGCGACAATGAACAGCCAAAGCACCCAACAACACATCACGTTTGACTTGAAGGTCTTTTCGTCGAGTTGACCGAAGCGCACATCGAGCGACGCGCGGCGGAAGTGCAGCGACCATTGCCGCATGTGTTCGAGTCGCATGCGCCGGTTACTGTTCACCTCGATTGAGTGGTTTATTATATCATCCTCCTGTCGGACGAAATTTAAAACAACGAACATTTAAAATACACAATTGTCTTCAATCAAGCACCAGTTAAAAACAGTTAAAGATACTTAAATCGTGAACGAATACACGGCTTATTTATACAAATTTTATATATTCAATGGCAAATATTGTTATTTGTTAATATATTAAATTATTTACCTATATATTTGTAAATAAATATTATGTAATATTAATTAATGTAGTAATTGACATAAAAAAGTACCTCTGACATCGATGTGATTTCTATATCTTGCCCGTGTTCCACATCTTCTTGTTTGTTTGTTCGTCGATACCACGTGGTACCACTTGTGCTGCTTTGAAAATACTGTAAAAAACATTACATATTACTGTAATGTTTAGAATGCTCGGAATGTGGTGCGATGCCTATTTTAGTCTTTGATATGAAACATTTATTGGCACGCCTATGGGCTATATTTTATACTCTAAATCTCTCTCAACTCACTTGTGTGTGCGTGAATAATAACATAGTACATCATTATTATAACCTATTACAACAATAAGAAACATATTTATTTTAGTGTTTTCATTTAATTCACTCTGTATTTATATATTGTTTACCTTTAATTAATAACAGTGGAAAACATGGAAATTGATATTCTTTCAATAAATATCAATTTCCATGTTCTGTTACTTTCTTTCAATTTGACTATACTAAATCAAAAACCTTCACGCAAGTGCCAACAACAACTGTATACTTCAATCAACGAACAATGCCTTAACGCAGACTTGATGAATTCGAACGAGAAGAAGCGATATTTGTCATATATAAGATGAATTCGCAGAACACTTTCATTATTAACAACACAATAACTTCATTTAAATTGAAATTGTAATTTTATGTTTAAGAGAAAAATTAATAATTATGAAATGTAACAATTTTTTTATACCATATATAAATAATTCTATATTATAAGCTTTAATAATATAGCCGTGTTCTGACATAGCAGATTATACTCCATCTGAGTTTTCTCTGAGGATTACTTCGGTATCGTAATTTAAAAATAAATAATGTTAAGTGCATCTATAAATGCCAACAGGCTCAATGTGTATACAATAATTATGGTCTAAAGTAACCTACCACCAAAAGACACCTTGTGTTGCCGACAATTATGTAGCCACCCGTAAAAATCTGTTAAATATTTTTCTTGCAGCTTTTTACCCAAAATATTTATGACATCCATTATTAATAAATGAATTATTTCTGAGGAAACATCAGTACTTCCTTTGGACTGTTAACTTACGTTTTGAAATGGCATCTCTGGTATCCAATCGGTAGTGATCTCCTCTTCAATGCTTCCACTAGGGCGTCTGGGTAAGACTTCATTTGGTTGTATTGGTGGTTGCATGTTGCTTGAATTTAAGATTATTATTATTATACACTTTGCATTCTAGAATATTCTATCAAGAAAAGAACAAAAGTTGTTTAGCCTACTTGTTTGTCGATTTATTCCGTGTCCGTCTAGGGTGTTCCGTCGCTTTGATCAGATAAGTCGTGATGTTGAGTTCTCGTAAATAAGGATTACGCATTTCCCCCTCCCCGGGTTCCACTTCGAACGCACCGTTAAGGCACTCCATCGTCGCTGATGATATATGCACTCGACTATAAAAAAAAAACAAGATATCAAAAAATAAATTTTAATCAATGTTGTCTAGTAGTTTCCACAGACGTCTGCGTGCGTCTTTAGTATGTCTCTCTATCAGTTTATAATTTGGTTGTTTGATGTGCCTGCATAATTTTATTTCCAGGGAGCATCAAAGCTCGAGCATTTTAGGATAGCAACTTTACTTTACTTTATACTTTATTGTACACCACACCACAAAGAGAAAAATAGAAAACATGTATACTGCCTAAATAAATGTACAATTATGGCGACTTTATCGCAACATAGCGATCTCTTCCAGGCAACCAACGGTGTAAGTAATTACAGATAGGATACAACTTTTATTTTTTTTGTTTTGAGTCAGTTGTCTTCCTTTTTGGTGTCAATTGATCTTAGTGTAATTCTGGATCCCTTGCTCGGTCTAGGGTCATCTTTACTACGAACCAATCAAACGAATGAATGTGTTTAAGGCTATATTTAATTGGCTTAGAAATGGACAATATACTTAAATTTTATTATACAAAGGAAAGCTGTAATGTGTTTCATAATATTTTTCTAAGTACACTTCTTAGTCCACATTCTTAAAACTTACCCTGGCAAGCCCCCACTTTCCATGTGGTTGGCTAACGTAACATCATGCGACCAGAGATCGAACTGCCACTTAAGCAAACCCAGTACACCGCACAGCACTATGCCACTGTGTATTCCAATCCTCATGTCTAGGTCGACCTGTGAATCAACAACTAAGCATGAAATGACTGTTTAACATAAAAAAATCGAAAAAAGTGTCTTATACTAGAATTGAGTTCATCCTTTGTTCATCCAAATGTTTTGTGATGTGATGATAATGTGATTGAAATTAAAATATACTTGATTTAATTATGCTCTTTTACGAGTAATCACTTTAAAATTGTCATTTTACAAATTTATCACAACTGCAGTTACAAGAAAGTACTACTCAGTAGGAACTATTTTTTTTATCAATATATAAATATATTAAAAATTAACAATAAAAACTATAAAAAACCTACATATAAATACCGACCTAAACTTTAATAAAAAAATTGACAAGTATATTATTATCTACGAGATTTTATAATAAGGTAGTCTATTATGTATGAGAACTATTAAGAAATATTAGTTTAAATATATACCTGTTTATTGTATCGAACGTCTCGGATAACGCGAATCATTTGCAGGCCCATGTTGACGCAGCAGAAGGCGTGGTCGCTGCGTCGATCAGGTAATCCACTCACGCAGAAATAACAATCCCCCAGTAGCTTAATACGAAGACAATGATTTTCCTGTAAAAGAAAAAATATATAAATAGAATTATACTTGTCTATATGTAACCGTATCTAATAATATAAAAAACAAGTTGAACACTTACCGATGCTAATCGATCGAATCTGGCAAATAGTTCGTTTAACAACTTCACCAAATCCTGCGCGCTACATTTGCTAGAGAGCTCTAAAAATTTAAAGGAATTAGCCTGAACATTTAAATAGACATTATTATATTGAGTAGATAGAAACTATTTACCTGTAAAGCCTTTGATATCAGCAAAGAGGATCGAGACATCCTCGTGTCGCTGGATGTACAAATTATTAAATTGCTGCTCCTGGAATTCACCTCTTACTCTCGATACGTGACTAGAAATCTCTTTGGCTAGGAAGTCTGGTATGACTGTAATGAAAATAACATTCCTTAGTAATACTGGAACTGATGGAAAATTTCACCTGCTATTATAAATTACTGTTTTGTTTTGAGTTCATATTATTTTATCATAAATCTTACCACTTTGAAACAATTTCCATTGTCGGTCACTCTCTCGTTTTGTTTTCTGTCTGGTGACCATAGATCTATGAGTTTCGAGAAACGCCTTCCTCTGCCCCCAGTCTGCTAGATATTTAGCGTACATTCCGCCAAAATTAACAGCAGTATATAGCAAAGCATTGCCAAAGAGTAGTCGTATACCACAGGAAGGAGCCTTGTGAAAAGAAAACAAAAAATATTACAATTATTTTTATTCACTGAAATGCAGATGGCCAAATAGGCTTCCTTGTTGATTAGTGATCACCAAAGACACATTGGAATTGTAAGAAATATTGAAAATTCCTAACACATTAAAATGCACCTGCAATCACGGTAGCTAAGATGCAATTATATACGTATGTTCCTCAGGCAATTCACACTCCGGTTTATTCACGGTTCACTCACCGCTTAAACCGGAACTAAGTTAGGCTTATAGACATTTAATTCTCATAAAGACAAAAAGCCTTACATGAGAAATGATAACAATTTTTAAAGAAAATATTATAGTTCGTCGTTCTTGGTAGGTATAATATTAATCTAAATATAAAAAGAAATATCGGTAAACAGTAAGTTAATAGTGTGTACATAATGTGTTTTTAAAATAAAACTAATTTGCATTGAGCAACAATTTTTAGATATTGGGGGTAATTTGCTATAAATTAGCGCACCTTCGAAGGTGATAATTTTTTTTAGTTGTATGAAGTATTACGATTTGGCAGTGGAATAAGTTGGTAGGTATGTTACAAGGAGCCCTGGAAAAACCTCTACTTTCATAACACAACTTATACATAAGCTTATGAAGAAAAAGATACTTACGGCGTCCGGAGTTTTTTGCATAATTTCCGGAATAGTGACAGCCGTGGTTAAGACATGCGACATAGAGGACAGCAGGCCTATGACGATACACCAGCCGAGAGAGAGCGGTAGCATAGCATATGGTACGAATATAATGAACAGCATGTACCATACTTGATTTTGTGGTTCTTGAAATCCTATACCTTGTCCACTTAATCCTAAAATATATATATCATTATGCATTTGTATATTCTTAGCATTTCAAGGAAAGTTTTAATATGTCAACGATTGTGCGGGAAATGCTTTGGAAAAAAATATTCGATGAGGGTACAATTTCAACGTCAGATTTAATTTAAAAGTTGCTAATGTCATAAAAAAAGATTAATATTTACTTATATATCTTAGTCTAAGTATAGGTAGTTGTAGACAATATCAAGATTAAATTTAATTTAACAGTAAAATACTAATTACTTCAGATTATTACAAGATAATCATTTTAATTATAATCAAGATGATAAATCGGTAAATAGTATTATTTATGTATAGTTTGTATTTATTTTTACGACCTTTCAAAAAACTCATTCTAAGACTTCAAAGGAAATCTTAGTCGAGTAATTATAGAAGATACGTCGAGCAGAAAAATAGGAGTGAATTAGATTATTTCATAACAAAATATTCTGTTACTGAAGTGAAGTTTAGTTTAGTTGATTAATTATTGCAATTTATTTCTTCACCAACAGAGATTTCGGATTGAAATGTAAGTATGTAGATTAGTAGACTATATAAGTTGCTTATGTGTTTTGATAAGATAAATATAAGTTGATATTACCTTGGGCTATAAGCAATATCCAGGTGGCAGCTGCAGCCCAATGAAGATAGTTATTAGCGAAGCAACGCCAACAGCCCAGTAAGCACACAGCAATGTTCAGCAGAGCGAACGCCGCCGTCCAAGCTATTTGGTAGCCGTTTGTTACAGTATCGACTAAAGTAAACAGAGACAAAGTTAAAATTTATATTCAATTTACATTACCGCTTTATTATAAAAATGATTATATTATATTAATAAAATAAAACTATGATAATTTAAACTGATGCTGAGAGCATTATAAAATACACTATTGACGTCACAACGACTTCCTAGACTAATTTTAAAATGTGTAAAAATTGCTTTGTTAATAATGTACAATTATTTACTCAGGCATGTATATAATGACTCCGTTTTAAAGAACAAGTTCAAATATACTTACGATTATGACGATTTGATAATGTATAAATTAATGATAAGCATATCTGAAATAAAAAATATAATAATTTGAAAAATATATTAATATTATAATTCATAAACAGATATAAATAAATAACCCACCTTTAATGCTAAATCTACAATATTGACCATTATAAGAGATTTTTGTCTCTGCCTCCTCGAGTACCTTTGATACGATAATTCTACAGTTTGTTCCTGAAATCATTCAATCATATTAAAAATTATAAAAGAACTTAATTTTTTCATATAAATTTGGTATAAAAAAATTCATTTTTAATACCAAGCATTTTTCTTTTATTAGTTGTTCTCTTACCTTAAAACTATTAGTAATTGAGGGCCAATATATTCCTTTGTAGTATCGACCTGTTCTTAACATACTTTCTGTTGCGACTGTAATAAGAAAAACTTAAGTAAATGAAAGTTAAAAGCTTGATTATATTTTTTTTGCCCGAACCTATATTAAAATAGGCGGAATCTCAAAGACACACACTAGAAATTTTATGATATATATCAGTCTCATTATCTAATAGAAGATGTGACACGTGACAAGTTTCTAATCGAACGGAGAAAGCATAGATGCAGGATCGTTTTACGTGCTTTCCGAGGTACTAGAGTGTAGTACTGGCACATACCTCGGGATCTTGCTACGAATGAGAATTTCTTGACACTAAACCTATTAACGTTTTATTGTTATTAATATTTACTACTGAGTATTTTATAAACAAAATTAAAATTAGTTTTAAAATGTATTTTTAAATTAAAATGATCACCTGGATCGTTTTCTGTGCGAAACGGGTCGATACTGTTACGAGCGCTATTCGTGGATCCATCGTCATCGCTAACACGTATCTAAAAAAAATAAAAATTCTCGTTATGTTAATGTACAAATAACTATACAAGTAAAGTAAATGAATATAAGTAAATCTAAGAAATATTCTATTATTATGTAATATATAAAATATATTTTAAAATCTGGATTTTAGCCGTTTATATTTACTCTTTGTATATATTTTCATACACTCTTTGTAGCTTCGCCGATTGTAAATCAATTTTGAATTTTTTCATACGAACGATTATGCTCACACTCTAATTGACTCACTAATTTTTAGAAAACTAGAAGGACTTTTATTCAATATTTTTTCCTATTTCTGAGCATGCTTAAGCTGATTTTAATTTCATTTGATTCTTTTGTAATATAATAATTATATCTTTTGTTAAAATAATTATTCTAATTATATATTTCGTATCACCTTCAAATCAATTATAAATTCATATTTACTCATATTATCAATCTTCTTCTTATTCATTGGATTTATGTAATTTAAAAGAGGATTAACATTATTTTAAAACAATTGGAATTTATTCAAAGACAATCTTCAATTTATCTGAAGGATAAGACAAAACAAATAAAGCTTAATCAAATGTACAGTTTTATTCAAGTTCTGAAGCTACAGTTTATTCTGATTTAGTGAATGTCGATGAATTAAAAAAAAACAAACTTTAGTGTAATAATCTGATTATAAGATATAAATAAGATTAAGTTAAGAAAGATTAACTTCATAAGAATATAAAAAAACAGCTGTTAGTTTATTACGAATTGAATCCATTTATAGTGAAGTTGCAAGACAGAAAAACAATAGTAACCAGTAACAGCCTGTGAGTGTCTCACTGCTGGGCTAAGGCCTCCTCTCCTTTTTTTGAGGAGAAGGCTTGGACCTTATTCCACCACGCTGCTCCGATGAGGGTTGGTGGAATACACATGTGGTAGATTTTCAGTGAATTAGGTTACCTCACGATGATTTCCTTTACCGTCAAGCATGAGATGAATTATAAGCACAAATTAAGATCATGAAAATTCAGTGGTGCTTGCCCTGCTTTGAACTCATCGGTTAAGATTCACGCGTTCTAACTACTAGACCATCTCGGCTCAGATATACATATAATGTGCTTTTTTCAATAATTATAGCGCAGAATAGAGCATGATATATCACTCGGTGATAGGTCTTTGTGCAAGCCCGTCTGGGTAGTAACCGCACTCTCATCAGATGTGATGTTAATACAATACTATATTGTTGCGTTCTGGTTTGAAGAGTGTTACATTGGCACAAGGGACATAACAACTTCGTTCCCAAAGTTAGTGGCATATTGGCTATCGCCAATGTCTATGGGCGGTGGCGACCACTTAATATCAGGTGGCCCATTTGCCCGTCCACCTACCAATACCATAAAAAATATATATACAATGAATATTGAATTAAAAGGATATTAATAATATTGCCCGTTTTCAAGTATGTTTTTATTGTTCTTACTTGTTCATCGGGGACAGTGCAGCTAGCGCCATCACCAGGGAGACGCTCACCTTCCAAGCTTGGACATTCTTGTCCTTCCCCATCCCTGGCATGTTCGCAGCAACGAGCCTAGGCATAAATAATACAAATTAAATTTGTAATAAATTATTTTAACTTTAATAATCGAATAATTATACTCAGATGATAAAGCACTGTTCAAATTGTAACACCAAGTTTCCGACTTCACGGCCTTTGTATTGCATTTTTCTTGAATAACATATTTTGTAGCGCTACGTTTTAAATTTACTTTTTTCGTAGCAGTGCTACGACGCTAGAGTCAATTACTATCTAAAGTACTCTTTACTAAGGAACGTACGAGATGTGTTTATATAAAAAACTTATTTATTTATGTATATATATATGTATTGATATATGTTGTATGTTTTATAAATGTATATATGTATCTTTGTGTATGTATTGTTTACATTTATATATATGTATGTACAATGCACTGGCCCGTTAGGTCCTACCAGCATCTTAATGCAGGGTTGTCTGGAAGAGATCACTACTTGAGTGATAAGACCGCCCTTGCACGCATCATGTTGAGGTTCACAATTTTATTTATATAACATCGCTTCTCTTGAACATTTGTTTTTCTTTTTTTTTTTACTTGTGTTTGTCTTTTCTTTTTTCGTTGTGAGTGTGTATTAAAGTTATTTTATTAAATAACTTTACACTCACATAAACATATATATATATATATATATATATATGTTTTTTCTCGGAGGTAGGCGCAACAAAATAAACACATTATAATCAGTTCTCGTTTTTAAATAATATTTAATATTTGTTTCAACAAGTGTAATAATAAATAAAATGTACATGTGAGTTCAGTTATCCACCGGCTTCAACATTAAATAATTGTTTGAATCCTATTCTAAATTACTTATCTAAAAATTTGCCACATCACTGCCTACCACTCACTTTTACAAACACTACAATGGATCAGCTTCAAAAATCGATTGAGCAGCTAGCAGCCACGTTCACAGCTCAAATAAACGAGTTCCAGAGGGAAGTTTCGGTCGTCCATTCCTGCAGCCAGCCCGACGACCAATATAAATGCGCAATTTAGTGCATTTCGAGCTTTTGTGATGACGGCGCTAGAGAACTTGCAGGTGCAGCTTCAAATTCGCTCCAGACAGCAGGAGGACATGGAGGTCCGATCCAGGAGGAATATGTTGCTTGTTCATGGTGTGCCCCAAGCTCACAATGAAGATCCAGCGGAGATTGTGTGCAAGGTGTTAAGAGAGCGGCTATCCTTGGCAGAAATCATAGTAAGCAATATTAAGAGGTGCCATCGCTTGGGTCGTACAAATAATAGGAATAAGCATCGTGCTATCTTGATAAAATTCTGTGATCAGGGGCTCCGCAATAAGATATGGTACAGCAAATCTAAATTAAAGGGCAGCGGTATCACATTGTCCGAATTTCTGATAAAGGGCCGACACGAAGCGTTTGTTGCGGCGCGCAAACGATTTGGGGTATCCCGCAGCTGGACGAGGGATGGCTGTGTTTTGTGGTCGGCCCTGACAGCAAGCACCATCGGGTCGTCTCTGTGGCCGAGGTTGACGCTATTCCGGAGGCGGCTGGCAGCGTCGCCAGTGTAGGCCACGTTGTGACAGCGGCGCCGGCAACCTTGATGCAGGTGGGAGCAGGGAAGCAGACCTCAGTGGCTTCGATTACTCCGAAACCAAATGTTAATGTTAGGCCCAGAAAGCCCTATAGAAAATAGTTCTATTTAACTCATCTGTGTAATCTTTGTTTATTATCTTGTATTGATTAACTTGTTAGTTATAAGCGTCTTAAATAGCATTTAAAATTTTCGATTTTTATTATTTCTTTTAAAATCAACTCTTTGACTATATTACTTTGATTACGCTGCAATGGAAGTCGCACTCTCAACGAGTGACGCGGGCTCACTATTTCACGGCTTCTTTGCAACTGTTTATCTTATATTTCTAATGACCGTCACTGGCCTCGTAATTCGTTGCGTTGCTACACTACTATTGCGTTGTTTAGTTATAATGCTATTTTTTACACAGGTAGGGAATTTATTTTACCATATGTTCAACTTATTAACTGTTAATTGCACTTCATTTAAATTAGTGCTACCTTATATTTATATATGTATATATATGTATGTATGTGTGTATGTATATGTATGTGTATGCGTATGTGCATGCGTACACACATGTACATGTATATATATGTATATTTTATTTCTTAAGATACGTTTTGACTTGCAAGTTGATTAATGTTTAAGAACAACAATATCATTTGTTTTTTTTATGTTTTTATGTTTCTGTTTACTTTTATAACTTTTATTTTGTAAACAATTATTTTTGCACTGTTTGTTATATACTATGGTATCTTTCACGCAGCTGGTGGATTTAGGGCACAGTTACAGTAAATAAGAAATACTAGTTATTAAGTAAGCTTTAAAATTATTTATTTTTTATTAATTTTAATTTATATTATTTATTAATTATTTTTATTAATTTTTAATTTATATTATTTATTTTTAATTATTATAATGTCCTCAAATTGTAGTATACTAAGTAGTGCATTTCTGTTGGTGTCTTCAGGTGATGAGTCATTGATTGACTTAAGTCTTCAAAGTGCAAATTCTTCCCTTCCACTTAACGCCAATCTCAATTCTCTCTTCTCTGACTGTGTGAAAAATTTCAACGTAGTTCACATAAATGCCCAAAGTATTCCGGCTCATTATCCTGACATGCTTGCGTCTTTTGAGTCCCGTAATATTCACGCCATTTTAGTATCGGAATCATGGCTCAAGCCCTGTTTGCCGTCTACATCGTATTCTTTGCCAGGGTTCCATCTCATTCGTAATGATCGTAACAACAGGACTAGTGGTGGTGTGGCGATCTATCTTAGATCCTACATTCCTTTTAAAATTGTAAGTTCGTCGTGTCAGCCACCTACTGTTGATTCTGCTCAACACTTACTGGTTGAAGTTTCTCTAAACCAGACAAAAATTTTGCTTGGCGTGTTTTCTTGTCCCTCTCTACTAACGAATTTCTTTTTCTCTTTTGAAGCCCTTGTAGAAACGTTTGTCCCAAATTATAGTCACACCATATTAATGGGCGACTTCAATACATGTCTACTGAAGGATGACAATAGGGCTAATAGGCTTGTATCTATATGTGAAGCGTGTAATATGCATATTCTACCCCTTACGGCGACCCACAGATTTCCAAATTCCACCCCTTCTCTTCTTGACCTTATAATTGTGTCTTCTCCTGATCTCGTTTCCAAGCACGGTCAGTGTCCTGCCGATGCTTTTTCCTACCATGATTTAATTTTTCTTTCGTATAAATTGCGCCCTCCCAAAGTTAAACCTAAGATACTTCTGCGGCGTAATTTTGCTGGAATGGGTGGCGAACGACTTTGTGTTGATGCCCGCAATATTGATTGGTCAGCAGTAGAGTCGGCGTCTTTTATTGAACATAAGATTGATGTTTTTTGTTCGTTGCTCACTTAACTTTATGACGTTCATGCTCCGATTCACCCAGTCAAGTTGAAACACCTTCCTGCTCCCTGGCTAACTAAAGACATCAAAAATAGTATACACAGGAAAAACGTTGCTAAAACAAAATATAAATTAAATAACTCTGAAGAAAATCGAAGGAAGTATCATAAAGCTAGGAATCGCGGCAATACATTATGTAAGGATGCACAACGACGCTATATTCATACATCAGTCGAGAACGGCAACTCTCACAGAGTTTGGAAATTTCTTGAGACTGTTGGAGTTGGTAAATCATCTCAGAACTCATCTGTTCTTAATGTAGATACAGAACTCTTAAATCAGTATTTTTCTGTTCCACCAAACTCATTTGATAGCTCAACTAAATTACGTACTCTTCACTCACTTTCTACGACTTCGACTCCTCTTTAAATATTTTTAAAAAACTTGTGAAAGATCACTTTTTGTCTCAAATGCCTTATCACCAATAATTTCTTTTATTTCAGTATTTCTTGTATTAGCCATCTGCTTTTCTTTTTTCTTTTTTGTTATGTTTGAGGACTTATCGTTTTATTCGTTGTTGCTGTATATAGTATGTATTTATATCATATACTTATAATTTTGTATTTACTGATAATATAATTTATTTATGGATATATGTATAGTATGTGTAATTTATATTTACATTTAATAATTGGTATTGTTTTAATTAAATATTAATTTTATTTTATTCATACCACCACCTACCCCATATCCTATCTGTAATTACTTACACTCGGTTACCTGGAAGAGATCGCTGTGTAGCGATAAGGTCGCCATAATTGTACATTTATTTAGGCAATATACATGTTTTATATTTTCTCTTTGTGGTGTGATGTACAATAAAGTATTAAAGTATATGTTTTTTATTATTATTATTAAATAACTTTATTACACACTCACAACGAAAAAAGAAAAGACAAACACAAGTAAATATATATATATGTATTCAATATATAAACTTTATCATTCTTAACGCTTAACTTAACTATAGAAATAGTAGCTTTAGCTTCGCTTCAACCATCACAGTGATGTTTTTATTTTTATACAGTTCAGTAACACTTCGTGTAGATATCTTATTTTCTATATATATTGTTTTTTGCTGCAATTTATGTCGTTTTAGTTTTAATTTTATAAATGTGATTGTTTCTTGTTTAATTTTATTTTATATTCTGGTAAAGGCTTGCGGCTACTATTATTGTTTTACCACCGTTTCAGAGCTGCATCAGTTGCTTACGTATTCAAAACTTTTATTTGCTTAAACTACTCGTATGTTACCTATAAAAAACGTATTAAAATTGTGTCCACTTGAAAGCAAAATAACTTTATAATGTAATACAATGTTAAAATATAAAATATCTATGTATGAAAATATTTTTTGCGAGTAAAAAATCGTCGTCAATTTTATTATCTTAATCAGAATTCAGAATAAATATTTTTAAAAATGTAAACGAATGTCATAAACGCGAAAGTAGCTATTATTATAGTATTTATATGTTCATAAAAACTACAGCGTTCCTAAAAAAGCAGAAAAAGCAGTAATACTTCCACTCCCGAAGTCGTGAGAACTAGGGGACTGATCAATAGGGCGACGAATAATATTAAAATGGAAAAATAAACTGTAACTTTTCAATTTAAATTCACGTCATGTCATTGACACCCTTGCTATAAATTTTTATAGCCTTTTTAATATAAAAAAAACTACACCAACCAATGTAGGTCGCTTTCATTTCACAGTTTGTGAATAATAATTTATTTTAAACGTAGCGCGAATTTTTTTACTTTGACGACTGATAGTTACAATTTATATAATATTCATAAGCATAATTATATGTTTTTCATATATATATTTTCTAATAGGAAGGCAGATTGACAAATGGGCCGGCCACTGATAATACGTGGTAATAATAGCAACAAGAATACATCATACTGCCAAAAAAAAGGTTATTAAAAAGCGTTTTTATTTGATAACATACTTTTTGCATTTAAATCATGCTTTTATTTAATTCAGTTAAAATTTTTGTTTGTACAATACAATTATTGTCGGTAGTTGTGTGGTAGGTTTCTATAGAGAACCATATATTAGATGGCGCGCAGATTGTATTAGATAATTAATGTTAAATATTGAAAAAGTTATACCGACTCATGCCAAATTACCTGGTCTTCTATATATATATAAATGTATGTTTGACGGTTTGGTTCTTTATTCTTCGTCCGTCTGTGACGAAACTTTGGTGAGTTGTTCTACGTACGCCCGAGAAAGTTACCGATATATTTGTCCTTACATATAAACGTTATATGTATGCCCTTATTCTATCCGTGCAAAGGCGGAATGGATTGCTAGGAATGTAATAAAAGTATTCTATGAATCCAATTGTCTGAGATTTCATCCAGCGTTAACGCAGTCAAATATTTGAAGCGCATTAATTTCGTTTTTATGATTTTCATTTGGATATAGAGTAAAAAAATCGCAAGTTTTTAAGCTTCGTCATTAGTAAATCCCAAGTTGAATGTGACGGCTATTTACTTGTTAATTATTGTCAATTCACAGGACGAGGGTCCTCGCGTTAATTCTACACCTTCGTCAAATTTTAAAACGGCTTAAATGATTAAAAACTTTTCCAAATGAATTAGGTTTAAAGCACTTTACTAAGCCTTTTAGCTTATAAAATAAATCCTATTGTGTAACTGAAAATTCAAGTGTATTAATATTCCTGTTACACATGGCCGAGATGGCTTAGTGGTTCGAACGCGTGACTTTTAACCGATGATCGTGGGCTCGAACCCGGGCAAGCACCACTGAATATATATAATCGCATGTGCTTAATATGTGTTTATAGTTCATCCCATGCTTGACGATGAAGGAAAACATCGTTAGGAAACCTGCATGTGTCTAATGTTACTGAAATTCTGCGACATGTGTATTCCATCAACTCGCATTGGAGCAGCGTGGTGATGGGCTCAGGCTTCCTATCTTTTTTTAAAGTAAAGCTCCAAAACTTTTTCCTCAAAAAAGGAGAGGAGGACTTAGCCAAGCAGTGGGACATTCACAGGCTGTTACTTTAGTATTCCAGTATGAAATGTCAGGCTTACAAATATTATTTAATTAGGATAGCTTGTCACCCTTTTTCAAGAACTGTCTAAATATAAACCCGTTATATGTTACGTAATTAAATACATTATCTTAGTATCATCACGTTACGAAATAATTACATCATAAAACGTTACGACAGCTTAATTATATAGCACCATACGAAATCACATGAGAGACGGTTTTGATATACATGTACAAGAAAAGCCAAGTTTTCTTAAATCTCATTCGGCTAACCCGATTTAATTAGCTTAACGAAACCCAAAACATATATTTACTTTGCGACAGGAGATAGGAGATTTGCGGAGATATAAAAGACGTCTTATTTTTTTATAGTTAATAATATACTTTTACCAATATCAAAATAATTTATTCAACATGGAAGCATTATACTTACTTATTGATAGTCAAATTAGAATCAACCACCGGTTTGGAAGAGAAACATCCAGCCCTGAGAAGAACCGGCGAAAAAAAGTCAACGGGCTTAACATAGTCTATAATCTAGAAGTCGTAGTATATAGCCAATACACTATATAAATACACATTCATAAAAAGTACATATTTACCATAAATAATCAAAGATCAAAAGACATCTTTCCACACAGATCCAACATTCCTAGACGATTTGTTACAATTTAGACAGTACAAAAAAAAACAAAACATAAAACATACGCTTTAGTTAAAAAAACGTTCATAAAAAAGCTTTTATTTGACGTATATTTTGAGCAAATAACAATATGTAATTTACTACCCTTATATGTATGTATATAAAAAATTGTAAAATTTAATCTCAATCGTCTGGGTAGAGGAACTGTTTTAAGATGCAGTCATCAAATCTGTCTTTCACGCTTCAGCCAGTTGTGACATCTGCGCAATTCGGTTTAGTTACTTCATACAAGTACCGGTTTGAACGTAAATTTATTTGTCTGTAGTTACGTGAGTGCTGGCTGGTATCATTGTGTAAACACATTAATAATGTGTCGCTTATCTATCGACGGTTCTTTCCTCGATAACAACCGTTATGTTTCATTATTTTTACACGAAAATCATGGGTGTTATTATTTTGTATTGAATAAGAGGAATATTTTTGACACCTCGGTAGTAGGGTTATGGATTGATAAAGATTGCAGAAATTAAAATTATACATGATTATAAATCACAAATCTTTCATTTACTGGGGGCTCAAAATATGTGAGTAATAAGTAACAAATATTGGTTATGGAGCCAGACAACGGTTTTTAATATTGTATTCACTACAAATGATGTGTTAAAGGTACAAGCAATAAAACAATTTACGTCTAACAAGTTAGTAATGCCTTGAAAAGTTCAGGTAACTTCCTCTTTGATGCAAACAAAGACACTTAAGGAAAAGCACTTAGCAAAGTTCGCTATTTGCACGTTTTGATGTTCTAAAATATAATCTTTATTAAAAAATACATTTAAGTTATTCAACTATTGCAGAATAATTATAATATTATTATATATTATAACATATGCTATAAAAATATAATGAAAACGTTAAGATTTTTCCCGAAAGAAATTAATACACCTTTATTCAAAAGACGCATTTTTCTCCTTTAAAATCTTCTTTAAAAGCTCCTAATGTTTAGCTAATTATTAAAAAAAAAAGTGTTTTCTAAAATATTCTAATTATAGTTAGTTGTTCAATTGAATAATAAATTATTTAACGGATATTCCAAAACAGTGTACACTTTTTTATTAACTATAATACTTTTTTTCAAATCTTAGCTAGATTTGAAAGAAAAAAGTTATAAAATATTTGTAAATATGCGATTAATTATTTAGTTGACACATAAAATTAATATATCTCCGGGAAGAGGTAAACATTTATTAAACCTTCCTGTCCATAAAATATTTAGTTTTATATAATAAAAAATAGGAAATCATATTTATTTATTACTATTAAATAAGAAATTATAATGGTTAAAAATACCCTTAGAATAGAAGTATAAGAAATCGAGCTAATATTCTGTTTTTTCTAATTAAAATAGGTGAAAAATTGTTGTAATATTTAATAGTTATTATAAAATTGAACATATTTTTTTTAATTTGTAGTTTTGTTTTTAACACATTAAGAATTAGTTTCTTGCTGATTTTACTCTGTAGAAATTCCATTCCAAGCAGGTGCCAATGTTGAAAATCTTGTAAAATGATGATGATACTTATATGATTAACTCATTATTAGTCATTTCAGCCATTCATTATATTTTGATTTTACTGTGTTTGTGTCTACTGAACAAACAATTGAATATGATTAATTAAAGTTAAAATACCGTTTAAAGTTAAAGTACCCACAGATGATAAGTTTCAAATTGTGAAAAATAATAAGAATAGAAAACGTAAAAATAAAATTACGAATATGAGGTCAAGATACACGCAAGTAGGATGAGTACATTATTAGAAACCAATCTTTGGCCCGCAGGTTTAGTATACCGACGCTTTAGAGAACGACATACACGGAACTCTTTAAATAATAAATAATATGGGTAGTACGACCAAAACACATTACGCACGTTTAACTGTCGTTCTATTAAAAGATCTGTCGAACAAGTAAGAGACCTGTCTAACAATAATAAAGTAAGAAATTTGTAATTTTTTTTCTTAATTATATAGACCTTTGTTGTCTGAGAATAAATGATTATTATTATTATTATTAAAATTCATTAACACAAATAATATAACATAGAAATACATAAAAATATATTGTATACATTCTCACTTGTCTTATAAAACACAAATTTAATTTAATTACGTATAAAAACATAATTTAGCACACAGATTATTAAGGGAGTTTTCCAAGAAACTTTCGTCTTAAATGTAAAATTAATTTGTAATTAATTGAATCGTTTAAAGCGCTCATTGCTCGCTCTTTGTCAGGTCTTGATTAGATCTAAGATCTATCACAATGGAGCAGATATTTCACTGCTTCTATACCGTTTATTACCTGTGAACTACTTGCTGTGTTCTAAAACTGTTTGACAGTACTCAAAGTTTTAACAAATGAAATGGTAAAGCACTTCAAAATATATTTAATATCCGTCGAGAAAAGTAACAGATTTTTTAAACTCACTCACTCTTATGAACGATAAATGTATATAGTTAATAAAACACGTATATTTTAAAAGTAATTTAATATTCTATTGATAAATAAACGCATATTGTAACTACACTTACTAATTAGAAGTTTAGTTTGAGTTTAAAGTGAGTGGATATGCAAATACTCGTTACTTTGACTACGGAACGAAGAGTATTGTCAACAGCGCGCCCTTTGCCCTATTTCAGCCCGAGCGGTACCAAACCCCGAATACCAAACAACATCATTTACTTGCTACAAGCCTCCACCTCGCTTGTATTGCTTTGAGACTATTTATAATCATTTAGCTCCCACGATATTCTTATACCTTCGTGTTTTTAAATAAATACACACAAATTAATCCCAAATTACATATAATTATTTATCATTGTTATAATATGTTTTAAAAGTTAATCGCGATAAATTATTTGAAATCAAAGTATAATAATAATAATCAACGATAAAATTTAATAAACAATGTTTGGCATTGGTACTATGTAACATGAATCAAATTATCTTGGGAACATGAATTGAGAACCTCCTTCTTTTTTTAAGTCGATTAAAAGTCCGCGAAACCTATGTTTTGGTTGGCTATTGTTCTGTGTATATAACAGATTTGAAAAAAAAAGTTTAAAATGAAATGTGGTCGAACTGACTTGCGTCAACACAAAATTAAACGTATGAATATACATAATTAGCTAATTTTCGTCGATAAAGGTTTCTAATGCATTATCGAATTTTATGATATTAATTTTATATTGAGATGAATTAGTCTTTAGAATATTCCTAATTGACTTTGGTAAATAATTCCAAAGTCGAACGATAGAAAGATTCGGATAAAAAACTAACTAAAAACTAACTAAAATTAAAAATTAAAAAAAAAACAGATGCGGAATATTAAGTAAAGTTCACTGGTGGTAGGGCTATGTGCATTCACGCGCTCTAACCACTCGGCTCAGACATACATATTATGTGCTATTTTCAATATTTATAGCTCGGAATAGAGCATGATATATCACGTCATCGGTAGTAGGATTTTGTGCAACCCACTTACCAGATATTCTACCGCAAAATAGCAGTTCTATTCCGGCTTGAAGGGTAAGTGAGCCAGTGTAATAACAGACAAAAAGGACATAACATCTTAGTTCCAAAGGTTGGTGGCGCATTGGCGATGTAAGCGATGGTTAACATTTGTTACAATGCTAATGTCTATGGGCGTTGGTGACCACTTACTATTCGGTGGTCCATAAGCTCGTCCGCCTACCTATTCCGATTAAAAAAACAAATTCATATAAGGACGAAGTATTCTATTATGCTAATAACATGATTACTATATAATATTAGTAAAAGTTAAACGACGGAATAAGACGAGAAACGAGTAATGAGTTGTTAAATTATAGCTTCAACAAATCGGTGTTCACTTTAATTGAGACGTACTATTCTGTTTGAACAAACTCGAAACTCAACGCAGAATACAATTATAGATAACGACCGTAAGTTGAACATTTCACTTTTTTTTATAAATATCTATTAAGGTCTTTTAAGCATAAATAAATTAAAGCATAATTAAATATAGCTAAATGCCCCAGGTTGACCACAGTAAATGCATGAGCTTTGAGGCAATATACATATCCATAGTTCGTAGTGGTCAAACGTACAAAATAAATACGCATTTGAAGAACTAATAGCTTGTATTTCGGTGATCTATTTGGAGACAAAGCTGTATTCGTACAAAGAAAAACAGAAAATGAATTAGTAATAATATAATTACGTATGTTTATAAAAAGCATTGAAACATCTGTAGGTACTCGTAACATTACAATTTACGTGACGTTTAAAAAAGGTTTTTAAAACCGTTACGATCTGATCGTCCGTTCATTCTTTTTTTTTTTATTAAGTGCGCATTTTTTTCAATATTCTTTTCAGTGTCTGTAATTATGATATGTACTATACATGTATTAAAAACACTCACAGATAAGCGAGTCCATTTTGCCCAGTGGCTGGAATATGTTAATCTTAACAAAAGATTTCAGCTTCGAATTCGGGGAATCACCGATGAGTTTTCATGAAGTTAATTTGTGCTTAAAATTTTTATTGTACTTGGCGATGGGAAACATTGTTAGAAAATGTGTCGAATAAAGTTCTACCACATTTGTATCCAACCAACCAATCAACTCTCATTTGAGGAACGTGTTGGATTAAGTTCCAACTGTTTAGAGTAATGGAAGGCCTTTGCCCAACATTGAGGCATTTGCATTAACGTTTACCTAAAATAATGTGACGGTCATTGATTTCCATCGTTGACAATCATTATTTTTCATTTGCGTAAACAGATAAATATATTTTAATAAACCAATCGCGTGAGAGATATCGTATTAGCCTGACAGTGGCACGCACACATAATTTATCTCGTAGCATGATGGATGGATTCCTCATTGCGGAATCGATCAACATTCGCGCATCACTAAACACTGTTCACGATTCACGGACCTGTATACTAATGCTATGACGTTAAGCTACAAGATAATATTTTGATTACAGATATATTTAGTGAATCGGCCGTGAATATTAGTTAAGATAATCGATTCTCAATGTCTATTGGCATGTCTTTTGAATGTCATTGGCTTTAGAATGATTCTTCATTTCAATTTTGATTTCTTGTTGGTTTTTTTTATTAATATCTGTGTGCTTCCATTGTAGAAGCAAATGTTTTGAAACAATTTTATTTTGTGTGTTCGTGTTGCGTATACTTTATACTTCGTATTTCGTTGTCATATATTAATAAAATAATAAGAAAATATAATTATTATATATTACTATGGATATCGGGAACGTACAGTACTACGCTCTTGTCTATTATTTACCTACACCTTTTCTTATTTGTAAACTAGAAATAATTAAAAAGTTTGAAATTTTAACATTTTTTTTATTATTTAAAAGTTTAAAGCAAATGAACAAATATGTCCTTTAAACTATTTACTTAATTTAAATTAATATCTTGGGAGTTACGGTCTACATTAAATTCTCGCGCAAGATTAAAAATTATGCTATTGGCCAACGGTGCAGTAGCGAAGTAGCCGGCGCAAAAATTTCGTATGTACTATGTTTATCACAGATTCTACAGCCAAACAGCTATATTTAGTATTGTTGTGTTCAGGTTTCTACAGCCGCAAGGGACATAACAAGTTAGTTCGTAAATTTGGTAGCGCGATGTAAGGAATGGTTAATATTTTTATAGTGCCAATGAATGTGGGTGGTTGTGACCAGGTACCTATTATAATAAATAAAACCATAACGAACCATCTATTTCAAAAGGTCAGTCTCATAATCTGTATAATAACTAAACACATGAAAAAATACATAGGGCGAATGCTATATGCATAAATATTATTACACAAAAACCCTAGCACTTTACTACATGGCTGAATAGAGCGATTGGCGAATGTTTGTGCCTGATTGATTAAAAAATGCACGGGATTAAATCCTTATTTTAACTGTACGAAGTCGGGACGGCAGCTAGTATATCATAAATAGGCCACCTGTTGGCCCATACACTTATTATACTAGCCCATAAGTGTGCACTATCGCCCATAGAGTTTGCCTTAGAACTTACATCCAATGCGCCACAAAACCTGGGAACAGATGTTAAGCCCCTTTTGCCTGTAGTAACACTGGCTCACTCACCCTTCCAATCGGAAAACAACAATTCAAAGTTTTATTCCGTAATCCGTAACAGTATGTGAATGTCCCACTGCTGGGCTAAAGGCCTCCTCTCCTCTTTTTGAGGAGAAGGTTTGGAGCTTATTCCACCACGCTGCTCCAATGCGGGTTGGTAGAATTCACATGTGGCAGAATTTCAGTGAAATTAGACACATGCAGGTTTCCTCACGATGTTTTCCTTCACCGTAAAGCACGAGATGAATTATAATCACAAATTAAGCACATGAAAATTCAGTGGTGCTTGCCCGGGTTTGAACCCACGATCATCGGTTATGATTCACGCGTTCTTACCACAGGGCCATATCGGCTTCAAGTTCAAGTTAAAGTTTTGTTATTTAGAGGTAAATATGTGTGATGAGTGGGTGGTACTTACCCGTACAGGCTTACAAAAAACCGTACTACTAAGTAAGTATATATTTTTATTAATTTTCAATCACGACTTCGTTACTACTTTGGCTAAATAGTCTAAGTTATTTATTAGCCCATATAACCCCGTCGATCCAGCGCTCCAACGTGAAACCAATAAACACATTTGCGTAATATTGGTGGCGATTAGAAAAAAAATCGTCTATGTTATGAAACAGATGGACAAGGTCACTAAGATGTAGTGCTTAATCCATTAGACGATTCCGCTTTATACACAAACGTTAACTCGTCTGTGACACCACACTAAATCGGCTTCCACGTCCGTAGCCTAGGTTAATGGGCTGTCAATAATACTTCCAATAGACACGAGCACTGGTAGTTTTAATTAAAACTGTCCAAGCTAAAATAAACTCTAAGCTTTCTTAATTAAGAACGAAAATGATGAATGCCGTGCACAAACATATTTGTGAGTAGACATTTTATGTGCATTTAACATGTTGACATCTTCAACTGACCAGAAACTGGTTCTATGAAGGGTTCCTTTTTATATACATTTATAGACGACCATTAACCGTCCATTACTATCTAGTCTACTTGAGTTTTTAGAAAATAAATTCACGGATTATTTTATAAGCTTTTTTTGATATAAAGATATTTTGATATTATTGCATTAAAAAAATACACATGTTTGAATATATTTCAATAAATTTCATTGTGAATTTCGTTTACACCAGTTTAAGTTGAGCATACTTCTTGTAAATTCGCAGAAACGGTATTATTCACATTGGTCACAGAGCTCTGTATAAATCCGCTTGGGTGGGTACTAAATAGTCAGCTATAGTACCACTAAACAGCAAATCAAATAAAAAAAATTTTTTTAAAAAAATTTAATGGTTGGGCTTTGTGCAAGCTCGTCTGGGTAGGTACCACCCACTCATCAGATATTCTACCGCAAAACAGCAATAGTTATATTATTGTGTTTCGGTTTGAAGGGTCAGTGAACCAGTGTAATTACAGGCACAAGGGACATAACATCTTAGTTCCCAAGGTTGGTGGCGCATTGACATTTCTTACAATGCCAATGTCTATGGTCGTCGCCTACCTATTATATAATAAAAAAAGATAAACTATTATCCAGTTTGAATGGTAAAGGACCCAGTGAATCTATCTTCTTGGCATAAGAAGTCGATAATATATTATATTTCCTACAATACTTTTGTATTTTGGCAAAGTTGCCACTTACCATCAGGTCGACCGTTTGGTCGACGGTCGAATAAAAAAAATATATCGGTGAGACGATAAAACGTAACTGAAATACATACACAAATCGTAAATCTTAAACAGCCGAATTCATTTAATGGTTACACGCTGAGAAGCTCGCGGTGGCCAAGATTTTATTTCTCATAAAATGGATAATGAACCAAAACGTTTAAGACAAGAAAAGAGCTTACGTGACTATAAAAGTATGACCATAGTGTACAACTATTCTATTTAAAAAGCGTTTGCTAAGTTTTACATAGGTTTATATATAACCTTGATTTTATACCGATCGTTACCCTATTTTTGTGTATATTTTATAGCCTATTCAACAAACATTTTTATAAAAGTTTTATTAAATTTTCTGTCTAATATAATCTATTGCGATAATTAAGCAAAGATAAGAAAATACATAAAAGCTATGTAATTGAATTGAGATTTTATGTAATAAGACCTTTTTGGTAATTGAGGGGCTCGAAAATTTTATACGACAATAATAAGCAAATGCCGTGCTTGCTACCTTTAATGTTTGACCCTGATATTTTCATAATTATATAAACGATTTTATTTTAGTCTGATCAATGCGCTAGATTTTTGAGGAGAATAGTGTGATGACTGGTACCTTGGTAGGTCCAAGGTCCAAATTATTTTTTAGCTTTTAGTACATTCTCTACATCATTTAATTTTTTTTTTACTTATTTTTTATTTTCAAGTTTTTATTTTTATGACAGCGGTAACCTTAGATTTTAAATTCGTCATAGCTTACAGTATTCTATTATTTATTATTATTTATTAGTCAAGCCCTTTCATTTAATACACATATTATTATTATTATTATTATTATATATTAGGGGTATTTGTGAAAAAATATGAAATCCACACTATTGTAGCGGCGGCCATCTTGGATTTACAATGATACAAAATGTATTAAATTATATTGTCATCAGAACTTAAGGTGTGTGTCAAATTTCAGAACAGTCTGTCAAGAGAGTAAAATTTCAATTACTAAATTTGACCCAAACAAATAAATAAACAAACAAATAGGGCAAGCTAAATAAAACCGTTTAAAATGGTGATTAAATTCTCTTTGACACAATTTTGGGCATCTAGTTGCGTTGTTCAGTCAATTAAAGGTCTTTAACTCTTTATAATGTAGTGTTGAAATATGTTTTTAATATTATGAGGTATTGCAATGGTCCATTCTATAGTGCGAGTAATTATTGAATAGTACTATTCAGCTTATTTAACAGAAGTGATTTTAAATTGGAACAAACACCTTTAATTTTACATAAATGTGTTGTATACCTGTGTGTCCTTCGAGAAGAACATTATGTCGGACGTAATTTAATTATGCAACTCGGCTATATGAATATCAACCGGCATCAGAAAAAGCTTGGTGAAATAATTTCTAAACCTTTTCTTTAAGAAGACACTGATGCAGATATTGTATTAAATACTTTTTCGAAATAACTTCATTAACAAAATCGCGGTAGGCTGGTAGCCTTTGACCGCGATTAAAAAACAGTGTAAAAAAAGCATAGAAAAGCTGTTAATGTCTAGTGGCTACTATTTTTTGGTTTTCATAGTGAGGTCAATTACAACAAAAAAAAAATGATATCATGAAATTGTACTTACTATTTGTAGTTTTACTTTGAAGATATATATATATTTATATATATATATATATATATTTTCGTTCATTCATAGCACGTACTCATCTTATCTTATCGTATACTATTATAAAAGTGTAAATTATCTATTTGTTCGTGCATCACGCAAAATCAACTAAATCGATTATCGATTAGGCTTAAAAACTTGAATGTAATATCACGTTATAGCGGTGGGTGCCATTGATATAACAATAGAATCTTTAATGAAAAGTACACGTAGGGTACATAATTTTTATTTATCTTAACTATTCCTGTAAATTGCATTGGCTATACATCAAACCGCTACACATACTATTGTAGCTGGCCCTTTCTAAAAACTCTACGTGCAGAGTCGTTTAAAGATCCGTCCGTTAATATCGCCCTCCGCTCTTATCTACAGAGGGAAAACCCGCGGTACACGTGGGACCGATGCGTTATCAAGTAAGCTTAGGATTGCCAGATGGTCAAGATTTGTCTGGTTTCAGAGTCCGACAAGACTTAAAAAGTTGTGGGACACTGAATTATAGTGTAAATTGTTTAATTTCTTTTTCTGCATTCTACTAGAGTCCAAATTGGTGGTATCGTTATATTCCGATACATGTACACCGAAAAATTAAGTGTACTTTAATTAGTTTTTTTGGAAATTTTGTTGTAATTTTAATTTAAAAAAACCCAAGTTTCGGTATTTATCTCTCATTTTAAAATTTTGCCCAGACATTTTAGTTTTCCTATCTGGCAGCCCTTAACAAGCTTGTGCACAGGCATGAGTAACATGGGTTTAAGTGTTCATAATTTTAAAATTATTAACAATTATATATATCATCTATCGATAAATAAAGTAATTTAGATAAATAAGAATCGCATTTAGAAAAAAATGGATTTATTGTAATAGCTGTAAAATAGAAAGTTAAAAAAAAAAACTCGTTAAATTGTCGTTATTCACGACAAGACAGCCTTTGGTTTTTGGTCGCATTATTTTTGCGCCATGAGCCCTTAGCCTATGTTTATCTTAAACTTTGTTTCGTGACAGCATTGCAGCAAGCCGGCGTGACCGCTGAACACCTAAATCTTGTTTTAATTGCGCTTTAATACTGGAACGGGTGTTCGCTAAATGTTCAATGTCCGCATTTCCGCAGCCATGACCGTATTACGTCAACCATATTGTTTGATACGATTGCAGACTAATATACTGTAACGTCGAATAAACTATTTAAATATTAAAACAGTTTTTTAATATCTATTTTTAACATGCTTTTTTATTTACATAAGAAATATTTATTTGCGATTCCATAATAAAAATATTAGTAATTTATGGACAAAAATTCATTCGTACACTTATTGTTATTTATTTTTCTAGCAGGGCATTGCGGTTCAATTGTAACAAAAGAAATGAACATCTGGTATACATCATCGAAACGTGTCGCTACAAATTACGTTATCCTAATAGGTTTTAAGGTTATCTGAATTTAATAAATAATCTAAATATATATATATTATTAATTTTAATAATATTAATAATTTTATATTTTTTACAGAACAAAAAATATAATAAATTATTTTATCACTAACAAAACCTTCCCCGTTTTTGATACCTACTTTTTTTTTTAAACTTGAATAACGCTATTAATATTTTCTGTGACAATCGCTCTAAATACTATCAATTGCTTATAATATGAGCGGAATAGCATCATAGCTACAAAACAGCCCGTCTTGTAGCTATGATGCTATTCCGTTGGGAATAATCTTTTAGAAACTTTATTATTTGCTAGCTGCTACGCGCAGTATCAACCGCGTAAAGCGTTACTCCTCTCCCTTGGGTAGCGTGTTATATGAATATAGCCTTGTTCAATAAATTGGCTATGTAACGCAAAAAGTTTTTTTACAAATCAGACTGGTAGATCCTCATATACACTAAATATGCTTGATAACTAAAAGTTTTACGAAGAATTCGATTGTATTGGTACACTTAAAAGCGTTTAAATAGAACAGCTCTTAACCTATTAACTGTTGTTTGTTAACAGACGTATCGGGGTGAAGGCGACTAAGCAAGTAACTCGGCGGCACTTAACTTGAGCAAATAGAAAACTGTTGAGATTCTTTAGTCCTCTTTACTTTATTTCGTTTTTCTTTGTTGCAACCAGTGCTTCTTAAATATACGTGAGCCATTGTGTCCTGAGCTTAGTTTGCTCGGATATAAAGATTGCAATTGTAAATTAAAGACGTGTCACATCGTATCCCTGAATATCGTCGTACATCGTTATCGTGTTAAAACCCAGTAATTAAAAAGAGACTGAGAAATAAGGTTCTTTGTACACAATGACCTCTTACTCTACTTGTTACAACGTTAAACACAATGGAATTTAAAATATTATGTCGCTTGTATCTATAATACACTGACTTACTCAGCATTGACACATGTACACGATGATACAAATTATTTAATAAGTTATGCAATTAGGTATTGTATAAAACTCGTAAATTTGACTACCTCGTTGGTCTAGTGGCTAGATGTACGGCCGCTGACCCGGAGGTCCTGGGTTCAATTCCCAGTAGCAGCCCGGGGTGTGGAAGTTGGAAGTGTGTACACTCCTATGCCTCGGAAAGCACGTAAAGCCGTTGGTCCTGCGCCTGAACTCGGTCGTATCGGATTACCATCCCATCGGATTATGAGAGCTAGGAAATAGAGAGTGCAACTGTGTTTGCGCACACAATTGTGCACTATTATATCTCCTGCGCAGTTGGGTAATCTCTCTTGAGATTGGCCGCCGTGGGTGAAATCGGTCTGGGGGACCTTATTGTATAAAAATAAGTATTATGTAATAAACTATAAATTGAGACACCATTCGCACAAACATATAAAGACATAATACTAACTTAATGCATTTATAATCCGCCTAGCACAATATCTAGGCAAGCAACTTGGGTGAGTGAATTCTTTTGGAATGGTATATATATTATTTTATTGAAAATAAGGTTTTTTAAACATAAATAAGTTTTGTAATAAAATTTATTGCTGTTAAATGGTACATTAACTCTTGGGTGGAATGAATACACCCGGATTAGCTTACCACATATATCCTTTCTTTTTTTAATATACAGATATTGATAAGTATTTGTGTTGTAAAATAAAAAATATTATACACGAATAACATTATAATTGAAGCTACAAATAAACTTTAAATTATAACAGTTATGTTAAATGAAAAGTTATTTTTTTATTTCTTTATATAATAATTATAATTAACGTCATAAATAATTTTAATATTAACAATAAGATTACGTAGATGTTTTAATCCTTCGGTAAAACTGACGAAATTGGCAATGGAGTATAAGAATATTACGTTATTTACTTACTGCGTCTGTCCCGGAACATTTAGTATTAAAATTGACGTTTGTATCAGCCATCTTCCTTAACCCTGAAACAATAATGAAAAATTAAAAAAAAGTAAATAACACGTTTTTATACAATATTTCTACATAATCCAGTATAAAGGGCAACACTGAATTGTACTCGGGTTCATTCTTTGTGCGCCGTTTGCTTGTGTCGGTCATAATTTTTGGGACAGTACATGTAGTGAATAAATGTTAGATTTGTTAGCGGTGTGTTATACTAATTGAGTTATAATATTTCAATTTATTATTATATATGTTTCCAATCCGAATTGTTACAATATATCAAAATAATAATAATAATAAATTGTTCTCTCGTTATGACATACATATATGTGGCATTTTAATTCATACATGTTTTCTCACGATGTTTCACCACTGAGCATGTGATTAATTAATACGTTAATCACTCAAAACTGTCCCGGATTCAAACCCACTAACTTTAGTTACGATCCACTTCCTATTTATTTGAATAAATTGTTACAGCGAGAAAATCAGTCATAAATTTAACATGTCGACAAAAACTGTCAAAACTTTTAAGATAAAGTTAACTTGGCATAGATAAAGTTTATGATTGATGAAGCATGTCATCTGATCGATATACTATTTTCCCTGATATTAATCGACTTTAAAGAAGGGAAGAGATTATATTTTTGAGGCGTAACTATTTATTATTTTTGTGGGTGACGCTGGTTATATTATTCTTAATGCATTTCCATAATATTATATACAGGACATCATTTTCGGTAATATTATATCTTGACATAAATAAACAAAAACTAAGCAGCTCAGTACGTTTTCTCCTCTCTTTGCTAAATGATTATTATTTTGTTTGGAAGTTATTGATGAACTTTAGTGTTTATGAAAAAAATTACGAAATAAGAACATTCATATTATATATTTTTATTATATAATATTTAATTGATTTTGGTTCATCATGACTAATTTTAACGGAATTTCGACCACTAGCCGAATACTATTTTTGATAAACTTATTAGAAGAAAAAAAAGACATAGGTGTCCTTCTTTGTTATATTTAAAATATAAAGTACAGGTATTTACTATTATATATAGTATAAATATAGTATTTTTTTTATTTTTAACTTTATAATCGGATTTCAAACTTAATACAAACTCAAAATTCATCATATATTAAGTTACAAATACTTATTAATTGTCAAATTAAAAATTAAAAAACAAAATACCCTGAGCTGAGAAGGAACTGCGAAAGGTAAGCGGCGGGTTTCTTTGTCATTTATGTTATCGCTTAACTTTATTTGAATATAATAAAAAAAAACAAAGAGAAGACAGTTTCATTCCCAAGGTTGCGAATACCTAATTATATAAAAACCTTTTACCCAAAAAAGTTCCTTTACTTATTTTTAAATTCAGCAATATTTTTAATCTGTCTCTCAGACAGACAGAGACTTAGAACGTCAGAGATAAACAGATTATTAAAAATGCATAGATTTGATAAACAAAATTCTATGCCAAGTTGAATAACGTCGTAAGAACGTGCTTAAGTTTAAAAAGTCGGCCTTTATAATGCGAAAGTAGCCCCGTTCAAGTGGACAACGACCGCTTTAAGTCATTTATCAGTTGTCTAAATTGAGACAGATGGGTTTGTTGATTTTTTTTAATTGCAAACTTGCGTGATTTCCACAATACTTTAAGTGCCTTGTTAACAAGCTTTGTTTGATATTGTTTATTAAATATCACCTTTTTATCAATCGATTTTTTTTTACATTTTCTGTGATGTTTTGACGAAGATTTCGTTTGTGTTGAATATAATTAACTTATTAATATCACGCCATATACATAATACCAAATATTATTATAATTGATTATGTCATCGCAGGAAAAATGGAAAACTTGTAAGGTTAACTGTAACTTGTAAGGTTAACTGATACTGACAGCCTCGTGGGAGCCATACCAGAGTAGATAACAGATGTTGCAGCCTGTGGGTGTCATAAAAGCCGACTAAGGATTTAAACGCATCAATTGCGCTTGTACGCGTCTCAACCACCCGTATGATAACAAAACAAATCCACTAGAAAATACATTCTCAAGGTGGGTTGGGCATAGGCAGGCGATCGGTCCTAACACGCCGTTCTAGTTCACACACTGCGTCTTATAAATATCAAACCTTTGAATAGAATTTATATAAACACACACACATCCACACAGATAAATTATCCTAAAAACAGAATCAAATACTCCTCAATTTAATCCACCACTAAATTTTCATGTGCAGCGTGGTGGAGTAACCTCCAAAACTTTATTCTCAAAAGAGTGGAGGCCTAAACCCAACAATATGCAATAAATGCAATGCAACAAACTAGCAACACACTTGCGTGTAGATTTGTATCATTGAAGTAATGTGATGCAATTGCATTGTTGACGAGCGTCAATACCTCAGTGTGGGCGAAGCTGATGGGGGAACGCTTTATGTAGCTATATTTCCACTGTCTTTGATCGATCGTTTGTTTATCGTCAGTTATTTTTGTAATATAAAGTAGAATAATAATCTAATTCCATTTACTGATATGCTTAGATAATATGCCGTGTGATTCCGTCAGAGTCGTGTCTATACTGTTGACGTTTGGGTAGTTGCGTCGTCTGGAGTCGATCCTGGGTGTAATGAGGTCATACACACCATAAGAAAGCATTGTCATCGGAACTGAATCAACATGTAATGATGCCAGTTAACGTATGAATTTACTTCAATATTAATTATTAATATTCTGTATTGCTAAAATGAGTAATATCGCTTTAAATATCCAATATATTTTCTTTTATCTCATAAAAAACGTAATCTTGAAAATAACACCTCAATAATGTTATAAGTCTTTATAATATAACAGCACAGCTACATTATAATATCACATCTCGTAAATAATGTATTTTATAAGATTGACATCAAAAGACAGCTTACAAACAAACTCATTTGAGTAAATTGAGGAGAGCCATTATGGCAGAGACAGGCAGTTTGCGTTTGACATTCGTAATTTAGTTGAAACTACGTATTCATTGCGGGTTTCAATAAAAGCTCTCGCGTACAGTTTTCTTTTAAAAACACTTTTCATGACATGTTTGCGAGGAACATTGTATACGAGAAAATGTACGTCATTAAATACACTTTGCAAGCGAACAAACAATGGCGACTTAAATAAGTATATAAAGATATTAATTAAAAAAATCCAATTTATAAATCATAACCGTGTGAATTTATGTCAAGAGTGCTAGCAACATTTCTCCTTTGAATCTAAATTCGCTCTTCTGGATAAGCCCTTTGTCACCGATGAAAGTAATAAGACGGGTTATTTTATTTCAGTTTTTACACTATTACTTTAAGTTCCAAGTGTTTCAACTGCAAACGGAACAAATATATAAATTCGAATAAGAAGCGAAAATTTATGCCGTTTGTTCTCTTCAGCATTTGCCAGGTTGGCTCCAGCTTTAACATTCTTACCCAGTCTAAACGTAATTGTAAAGTTTCTAAAGGGGAACTTTAATAACAATTTTAATCAACAACTTAAAACAAAATCAATTATATTGTGTCGATAAATGCGAGTAAATGTTAGTTTGGCATATTTGCCATAACTATTCAAATATTGACAACAATTGAATATTCAAACCGCTTTTCAGTCTACTATAATTGTAATTACCGAAGGCTGTGTAAATAAAAGTATTGGATCTATTTTCATTGACGCCATTATATTCGCGCCATGTTTTATCGTAATGTGTTGCGTCAGTTAAATGTTTTTATAGACGAAGAAAATAATAAATGTAAACAAGTTTACGTTATGTTGATTCGCAGATGCCCTTGTTTTTTCGTGTATATAATATAGGTTCATAATTTGTATTATATATTTTGAATTCGCATACTAAAATTCAAATACATTTGTATTAATAAAATGTTTTAAGATAATGTGATTTTGTTGCTAGTAGTTAAATTAAAACAAATGTCAGCGTTTATGTATTATAAAACAAATAAAAGCAACTCCTTTAATTTTCATTTATTAATATATTTATTGTAAAACCATTGACGTTAGGTTATTTTTATTATTTTCTTTTACTTAGAATAATTCAATTTAAGAACGATGCGTAGATACAGCGACGTTTCACGCGACATCTGTCTTCGTTTAGTTATATTGTAGACATATATATTTAAACAAAACTAATAACCACTTAACCTTAGAATTCACTGGAAACTCACAACATACGGTAATAAAACATTTCATTATATAAAATATACTTTGACATTAAATATGAATATGCTTCTCTTTACAGTTTACATAAATTAGTACTTTGTTAATTATAGTTTTTGGAATAATAATAAACAATAGTCAACCACTTCTATTAATTTGTCGGTACGTCGTTACGTATAATTGCTCTTTGGAGAGTAATAAAGCCTTATACTTGGAGTTGAGAGCCTTTTTAGTCGATTGACTCAGTTATAGGTTAATTTATTTTCTAAGCTGTATTAGATTTTTGTCACTTACTCTACAGCTAAATCATATTCTAAATACACCTAGATTTGAATAAAACGCTTGCCAAATAGTAAAAAAAAACAATCGACACATGGTATTTAGCCAAACTACATAACTAAGTTTCACTTGACCTGCCTCTTTTACTACTCGTACTGAAAAATCTCAAAAGTATTTTCTAAGCTTTCTATTTTATGCAGCAGCTGGGGAATATACGTACATATGTATGAATACTATATAAAAAAATCTAATGATTTTAGTGTGATTTTCTTTGTTGATAACTATAAATTCACATTATGATAGCGGGTGAGCCAGCTGCGTAGTGTGTCTCATAGCAATCAACCCAGGTGACCGACCATCCCTCGTTAGCATATTCATGATTGATTATAACTTTCCGCATACATTTGCCGCAAACGAACTCAACTGTCAATGCGAGCTCATTAATGTCGCTTCACGGGTCGAATACATTTTTTTTTCTTCTTTTTTACACAAGCTAACTTTATGTTCAGATAAAATTTTCGTACGTAAATTTGGTACGTGTATTTTTCTTATTTTTTAATGGACACTAAAATTAACATATTGTTAAATTATAATTATGTTAGATATTTAATAGAGTTAAAACTTTTTGTGCTGTTAATAATGAATATATTGTTAAAAACAAAAATACATTTTATTTTAAGCTAGTTTTCGCTCGGTGACTTCACCCGCGTAATTGGGGAGGGGTTAGGTGTTCGGTATAAAAAGTGTCCTATGTCCATCCTTAGGTTTCAAGCTTGCTTTATATCAAATTTCACCCAAATCTGTTCAATAGTTTAGCCGTGAAATCCTTACTGACAGACAGGGTTAATTTTGTATGTATAATATTAGTTTAGATAGAATATTCAAATCGAATTTAGAAGTTACCTCACCGCGAGCTACAATTTGTACGCAATAGACTATACTTAATCTAATTTCTATGTCAATTTCGGTATTATGTTAACATACTATATACATAATACTAAAACATGAAAATAAAATTAATATTTAAATTAGAAAAAAAAGATCAATCGCTTTTACGAATACTTATACTATCTTATACTTTGTCTCGCTCACTCTCGTGGGCAACAATATTAACTGCCCAGCCAATAAAAATAACACGACTAGGAACCACTCGGTATGATGTAAGAACGGATTTTTAAAATATAGCGAGAAATGGAATCGCGTCTATTTACATACACTTCAAAGACTTTGTTTGTTCAAAAGAATCGTGGGTATTATCTACCTAAGACTACGTATGTACGTTTGTATGCACACAGCTTTTCCAGTAAGGGCTATAAATATAAATTTATACAATAACGGTATGAGTTTATGATGATTATCTTTATTATTCGTTGCCTTGCTGGTTATTACCGGTAGTCGTTTTCTTTACAACGGCGTTCATATTTACAATTTAACTTCAGTTTAAGATCCATAGTTTCAAAGCGATAATTCTATGAGCTCATTTTACTGCTAGAATTTGCTCGTTTACGATAGAATTACTTCTTTATTATAGCTTAATCCTAGTGATAGCTAAGACGAAATTGGAATCTTTATTGCCCATAAATTGTGAAATAGGCCCTGAGGATAGGACATGCTGTAAACAAAACACTATTTTTAGAGATGCGTATTTAATGGAGATCAGATTGTGGTAATTAAAGTTGAAAATATAACTTTTTTTATCACTTTAACCAAAGTAACTTGTTTAAAAAAAAATCAAATACAAAATGTAATAATAATATTATGTTCATCGATTGAAGTCTCAATAATTCGAAGGCCTGATTTTACTGCCGCTAATGCCGTAATGGTTATTTTAATATTTTAGTTATTATAAGGCTGCAGATTCCGAGCATTTGAGTTAAAACTTCGAGTATGACTGATACAAAGTTATTGGGTTTTATGTCCTGAAATTCTTAATAGTAGCTCAGAGTCTGGGAGTGGGCAGTTTACAGTACCGTCACGGAATTCAAAGAAAAAGTCAAAATCTTTATTCAACATAGAAACATTACACCTAGTTATTGATTGTCAAGATGTCTAACACTATTTCAAAAAAACACTTCAGACAAAATTACTTAAAGCCGTTGGTCCTGCACCTCAACTCTTTCCGATTGTGTTGGATTATGAGAGTCCACTTGTGTATGTGCACATATTTTTGCACTACAATATGTCGCGCATAGTTGGCTAGTCTCAATAGCCACCAATGGCCGAAATCAGTCAGGAGGATGATTAGCTCAAATGCGTGCAGGCTAATAGCAATGTGTAAGACGCAAAGTTCGATGACCTGACCTTAGGTTTATTGTGGTACGCATTCGCAATACAAGTACATTTCTGTTTTAGTACATAATAAAAAGTCTAGCTTTTATAAAATAATGTTTATGCATTACCGTAACTTACAAAAATAACGGTTATTTTGGTAAATTCCATCTACAGCAATAAGTGTTTTTGTGAATTTTGAGGTTTTGTTCAGCAATGAATATTTACATATTTTCTTTTTGAACTAAGTTCTCAATGCACACCCACTCTCTATTTGTCATATTAAGCCTTTCAGGACATCCATGAATGATAATATCCTGGGACATTTTTCACAAACGGCCATCTGATCCCAAATTAAGCTTGTACAAAGCTTGTGCTATGGAAACCAGACAACTGATATACTAAATATACTACTTTTCTTTTGTAAATACATACTTATATAGATAATTACACCCAGACTCAGGACAAACAGACATGTTCATGCGCACAAATGTCTGTCCTGGGTGGGAATCGAACCCACAACCTTCGGCGTGAAAAACAAGTGTTCTACCAACCACGCCAACCGGCTCGTCATGATAGATGTGTGGAATAGTCTTGGACGCTTTTGAAATACCAACTACCAAGAATTTTGAAATATTATAATAACGGCAATGGTTATAATGTCATAGATTTATAATTTGATCTGGGCGATTATATAATTTTTTTTTCCACAATTTTCGTGATAACATTTTCCAGACTCAACTCAACACTGGCTCAACGATTCAACAACCAATTTAGATGCTAGCAATAGTATTCAATATTATTACTAAGTACAATTAGCAGCTCATAATTAACATTTCAAAAGTAAATTTCCTTATTTTTTTATAAATGTGAAAAAATAGAAAAAAAACGAGCTCTCAATAGAATTGACTCTGTCTATTATGAAAAGAACAACCCATTAATAATCCTGTAAATACTGGATTTGCTACATGGGAGCGAAACTGAAAAGGCATTTCCTCAAACAGTCTTCAGCAAACTGTACCTTTTTAGTAGCAGCAGTAGCGTCAAAAACTCGGATGTCTTGCAAATGATTAATTTTGTTGAAATTAATTAGTACATTATATATAACATTTTCCCAACTACCTCTAGAAAAAATACCGAGTCAAATCTAATAAAGATCGACTGTAGCAATTTATTTAAAGATTTTATTTCGATAGGTTTTAAGCACAGTTACTTTCTCCGATTTAATCTAATTTTACCTTTAACTTAACCGTACCGCTCGTGTTAGAAGTAGGAAAACAAAACACACAAATGTAAAAATGCAACTTATTTTATTATATCTTTTTTTATCATATTATTTTAGTCCATTGATATTGACAGCTTAACAAGTATATCATTCGTAAGGATAGGATAATAAGAAGTGATGATGCTCAACAATTGTTGAAATGTTGGTACTAACCCAGGTGGGATTCCAAATAATCCAAACCAGGTGGGATGCTCATAATATCGTATATTTGCTTTATTTACCGAATGTGAGAGCAACGAACCCTTCGTTATTCAGCCGGGTATTGTTTATGGATAATAAAAACGATCATTATGTATTTTGGTACACTCCGTTGACTTGTGAATATTACTGCCATCCTTTACCTATGAAGCAAAGTTCAGGATAGTAAAATAGAGTATTTAGTAAGATACAATTTCAAGATATTATATGCTAATTTGCACATATTCAGTAGCTTTTCGAAAGAGCATATTTTTTGTATATTTATCGATATATTTACCTTTCAAAAAGGAATATTGAACACAAATTGAGCACATATTGAGCACAAAAAATTATTTTAGAGCTTGCATGGATTTGAAGCCGCGGTCGTTGGTCACGATTCATGTGTTCGTAGAACAATTTCTGTCCTGATATAAAATTTAAGTATTGTTTATTTATGTGTATAATTTCTTTTTAAATTATTTACCGAGTGCTTTGATCACAAGGCTTTTGTAACCCACAGTCTGTTTTCGTGTTTCTTCCTATTATCTCGTTAGCTGTGAAGTCATAAAAACGTTTTTTTTTATAATTTATGTATACATTCTTTTTTTTGAGTTCTACCCGCAAGATTATCACTGTATATTATAAACAGTCCCCCGCCGCGTTTGTCTGTCGGAACGCAATAAACTTAAAAACCACCAAACGAATTGTCATACAGTTTTTACCAATGAACGAATTGATTCATGAGGAATGTTTAGGTGTATAATTCATTAAAATTTTTGGATAAATTGGCTAATATACAACGGTGATGGTTTAAGCTATCGGGAAAACTCATGTCGACGGGGAGCTTTACTGGTGTTCACCGCGTACAATAAAATTATAGGCATTACGACATAAACTTTTTATGTAGATCTTTATTTTAGCCGTGCGACGCTAGGTTCTCTAGTCTAGACTTTTAAAAAATTAAATCTCAAAACTTTTTATTTTTTAATTTATGATTACATAATAACAATCTGATTGAATTAAATTGAGTTATGTAACGGTAAATCATCCTCATGTGCCATTTAATTCTTTAACTACTTCGGTTGATTGAGGCGAAAATAATAAGAAAATCAAGTTAAACAATTATTTTTTTTCGACAGCGACTTATTTCTATGATAAGACAAATTATTTGAAATTATAACATGATAAAATTGCTATAAATTCGTATTTATATCAATTTATTATTTATATTATAAAAGAAAATGCTCAAGGAAAATGTTAGAATGAATCGGCATCTTTGATATAGGCTCCGAGCCCTTAGCAACAGTTTGATTTTAATATACGTTTCTACAAACCTGACTTTCATAAATATTATCACTAGTAACTTTCACTGTTAGCTCTTGTAGCCGACGCTCTTTATTATGACCAAGTATCTCTTTTAAAGAATACGTTTTATTTAACATATATATTATATAATTTCCGTCCTTAACAACCTGTGAACTTCCCCCTGCTGGGCTAAAAGCCTCTTCTCCCTTTTTGAGATGAAGGTTTTTGGAGCTTATTCCACCACGCTTCTCCAGTGCGAGTTGGTGGAATATACATGTAGCAGAATTTCAGTAAAATTAGACACATGCAGGTTTCCACGCGATGTTTTCCTTCACCGTCAAGCACGAGATGAATTATAATTACAAATTAAGCACATGAAAATTCGGTGGCAAACCCGGGCAGGGTTTGAACCCACGATCATCGGTTAAGATTCACGCGTTCTTACCATTGGGCCATCTCGGCCTATTATAATTATATTTTTTTATTAAATTCTTACCATCTTTAAAAATATTTAATACTATTATTATGTATAAAATTGTCAGTTTTAATATTGCAGGTTATTTAATTGGTAATATATACGCAAAACGCTAACCTAACCTCAATTTTTTTTTTATAAAAAAACATGTCAAAAGATGTCTTAATATGAGTGGCTTCTCTTAATATTGATACTAACTAAATTATACTGTCGTGGAATGATTGTGATATGACATCATTTATTAGCCTTCTTAACAGTCGTAATTACCGCAAGAGTGGCGGCCTGGCGGCCCCAAGATTCCACAATTTTATAGCCATAACGTAGGTTTCCAAACGCGGCTATCTCCAACCTTCGAATGAGGTTTTTATTATTGCCACAAAAAAATCTACCGTCTCGACTTTGTATATTAAAAACTATTTATCAAAACCACCTACACGTTTTTCATTATGTAAAAATTTATATTTATCAAAATTTATTGTTACACATTTTTTTTACCAAATCTCTACAATATATAATTAACATTTTCAATTAACTTTGAGCACATCATTTCTCTGAGCAAAGAGATTTTAGCGTCACACTTAAGATGTAATTAATTAAGCGACTGAAAAGCTTGTTATGAACTGTTTCATTTTAAGATGGTATTTCTCTTAAAGACTAGTTAACTATAAAATTATATTTAATTAATAAAATCAGTACCTACTCTACTCGTAGTAATTAATAAGAATATTTTATTTAAAGCACTCCATTTGACAGAAAAAATATAGTTTGTGTGATTGGTTCATCCATTCATTCATTATTTTGCCTTCATTAATGTTATTGGCAATTTTATTGTAAGTCGGTAAAGTAATAATAATTTAATTCCCAATAACTAAGTAGCAAGCTATTCCAGATGATCTTATGAGATTAAAAGTTAATACTTTTTTATATTATGTTCATATAACTTTTTTGAAGAGTTCAAACACAAACAGACTACGCCGCTACAAAAAGCGCGTTCTTTTAGAAGAAGAGTTTGAAATCAAAGACTTTGACTAACACTATGGATTTACTGAAAAATCCAACTATAAACTTTTAAGATTCGATTTCATGAAACTTATACTGTACCATACTTTGTGATGACTTACGATTCATTTCTTTGAAAAGTTTCAGTCTTGCTCAATTTTCACATAAATTATGAAAGAAAAATATTCAAACGAAAAATACAAGCTACGACGTTGACATTTCAAAGAGAAAGATACAGTATCATATTATAATAGAAATAAATGACATAAATTATTTTATTTGCTTTGAAATGAGCATAAACTCGTCGTGAAACACATTGTGACACGAGATGGAAAAAATATTATGTTATAATATAATTTTTTGCGTAATAAATGTTTTTTTAACGTTACATAAAGACGCACTGAAAATTGACCTCGAAATTATACTCTTGATAAGCCAAAGGCTTAAAAAATTTAAATACATTTTTTGGTTCAGATAATGATATGAAAATCTTTTTGAGAAGAAAGCTTGAAGCTTTCTCGTATCAAACAAGTTGCCTTACGAATAACAAATCCTTTACAATTATTATTATTATTATTATTATTACAACGTAAAAAAAGCATTCATATAAAACCTTTATTGTGAAACAATATTAAGATATAGAGCCAACAATTGCAACCCGTGAGTTGGTGGAACTCCAATGCCTGGATGGATCTGAGACATGTTTCAGAATTTCATCCGAAACGTGCAGGTTTGTTCAGTTGAATCATGTCAAAGTAAAAGTCCAAAATCTTTATATTGAATAAATTAGAAGCTTTACACTTACTTATTGACTGTCATAAATCTACCACCGATTCGGAAATAAACACCTCAGACCTGAGGAGACCCGGCGAAAGAAACTCAGTGGGATTTTTATTTATATCTCATTTTTTACAATGATACGTAATATACAATAATATACGATTGTATTTGTTTTTATTTAAAATGTTCTAGAGGCAATCGTTTCATTCCCAAGGTGTGTAATCAACTAAAAAGTCGTTGGTTGTGTAATCCTTTATTAACACATAAGCGTTCCTTAACGATTCTTTTAAATTTCACGATTGAATATTTTTGATAGTTTTCTGGTACAATATATATGTTCTACATACATACATTTTTGAGATAAGACGCAAGCGGCGATGGGTATGGCATGTTTACAAGATAATAATATTGCCATATAAAAAACAATTTAATTGAAAACTTAAACATAATAAGTATCACAGTCTGGATCGTAAAATGCATAGTAAAGAAACAAAACGACTACATTCATTTAATACGTCTGTCTCGATAATAAATTGCTGGATCGTTTATGATGTTTAACATTTACGTCTATAAACGCGCCCAATAAAAGGTCACCTGGCGCCCTTAAAAATTCAATAATAGCTTTTAAGCTTAATATCATTCTACGGCAATTATTTTATAACGTAATTTTTGATATAAAATTGTTAGTTGGACGGACAAATGGGCCACGTGATGGTAAGGGGTCACAACGAGCTGTTGGCGCGGTAAGAAATTTTATTTCTCACATCGCCAATGCTACTAACCTTGGGAACTAATATTTTATGTCCATTGTGCCTCTGGTAGAATATGTGATAAGTGGGTGGTACCTATAAATAGGTAGTAACCCAAAAGGACTTTCACAAAGCCTTATCACTAAGTATTTTATTATTAAGAAACTATTTTTTATAAAAAAAAATTAAAATATGTGCAAATCGTGACCGCATGGAATGAAGGAAATTTACTGGTGGTAGAGCTTTGTGCAAGCTCGTCTGGGTAGGTACCACCCACTCATCAGATATTCTACCGCAAAACAGCAATACTTGATATTGTTGTGTTCCGGTTTGAAGGGTGAGTGAGCCAGTGTAATTACAGGCACAAGGGACATAAAATCTTAGTTCCCAAGGTTGGTGGCGCATTGGATATGTAAGCGATGGTTGACATTTCTTACAATGCCAATGTCTAAGAGCGTTGGTGACCACTTACCATCAGGTGGCCCATATGCTCGTCCGCCTTCCTATTCTATAAAAAAAAAAAAAAAAGGTTTTTTTGTGTATCAACAAGAGTTAACTAGGAATATATATAGTAATAGATTGTAAATACTATCTCTCTCTCTCTCTCTACCTTGATTTACAAATAATGTTGGTTGCCTGGAGAAGATCTATATGTAGTGATAAGGTCACCAAAGTTGTATGCTACTCATATTTGGGTGGTATCCATGGTTTTGTTTTTTTTTCGTTGTTGTGTACAATAAAGTAAAGTAAATAATTTGGTACTTGTGTTTATCAGTAAGCGCAATAGGTTTTTCATTCTATAATATAATAATAATAATTACTCTATGCTATAAATATCTTATCTTCGGCCAGTGTCTTTCTAAGGACAAAGAAAACCTAAATAATATTGAATGTATGAGTAAAACGAATTAAAGGCGACAATGACACCCCATAGCGTTAATCATCGTATGGTCGCCGACCGCCCGTCGCCGTCTTCACTAATTGTTACTTGCTCACATTGATAATATTTATATTAATTACTTGTGCAAGCGACTTCGTTCGTGTGTGAATGGAGATACAATGATACGAGTAGGTATTACTACTAAATGAACGGTAAATGTTCATTATGTTATAACTATGGCTTAACTTACATTATTTATCAAGGCTGCCGTGTGCCCGATAGTTTTACCCATCGCAATGTTTCAGTAGTAGTACTACAATAACAGCCTGTTAATATCCCACTCCTAGGCTAAAGCCTCATCTCTCTTTTGAGGAGATGATTTTGAGCTTATTCCACCACGTTGCTCTAATGTGGGTTGATAGAAGACACCCGTGGCAGAAAATCAATGAAATTAGACACATGCAGGTTCCCTCACGATGTTTTCCTTCACCGTATAGCACGAGATGAATTATTAACACAAATTATGCACATGAAAATTCAGTGTCAGAGCCTATATGAATTTGAATCGGAAATTCTTTGTGCGCCTTGAAGGTGAGCTCGGCTCGTATGTCGTGACGGCAAACGTCAAGCCTATCCGCCGCCCCTTTCTACTCTCGTATGTGTATGGCGCTTAAACTGTACACTTCGTTGCTATATATATATATAAAGACGAGCCGGTTGGCGTGGTTGGTAGATACTTGCCTTTCACGCCGAAGGTTGTGGGTTCGATTCCCACCCAGGACAGACTGTTATATCAGTTGTCTGGTTTCCATAGCACAAGCTCTGCTTAATCTGCGATTAGATGGCCGTGTGTGAATAATGTCCCAGGATTAGTGTTACAGAGTACATATATTTTTTTAATTAATATGTAAAACATTTTTATGTTATTAACGAAATTCGATGTCTTTATTCATTTTACTTCATACATATTTATTGCTTTTTTAAATTTTAAATTGATGTGATAAACAAATACAACTAAAACGATAACGAAACACATTTCTAACTACAAAAATTTTCATCTCCCATTCAAATTTTCATCGCCTATTTGAACCATTGGCATTTTTGAAAAGACTCATACAAATTATTATAATTGCATTCTCTATTAAATCCACTAAGGGATAGAATATACAAAAATCCAAAGTGCTCACCTTTTTTTTTTATAAGCACCGGGATGGCAAATGACTCTACTCCACCTGATGGTAAGTGGTAGTAGAGTCCAAACGCGACGACGGCCAGTACAGTCGGGAAGAATGTTCTGTACTAGCCGTCACCGCCTTGCCGGCCCGCAAGATGCCTCTTCACGCCTCGTTTGAAGGAACCCGGGTTGTAAGAGGAGGGGAACACGTGAGCTGGTAAGGAATTCCATTTTTTGGTAGTGCGGCAAAGAAAGGAGTTGCCAAATTTCTTTGTGCGCGATGGAATTGATGTCACAGTTAGGCGGTGACATCGAGAACCAGCTCGCGTGGACTTAAGAAGGAAGGGGGAAGCAGGAATTAGAGAGAATAATTCCTCAGAGTACTCGCCGTGATACAGTCGATAGAAAGCGCTCAGAACTGCTATCTCGCGACGCAATTGTAAAGGTTCAAGGGTGTTTGTGACCTTTACGTCGCCAATAATGCGTACTGCACGTCGCTGCAACCGGTCCAAGGCCTCCAGTAGGTACTTAGCGGAGCCATCCCAAAGGTGCGAGCAATATTCAACGCAAGACCGTACCTGTGTTTTGTATAACGAGCACAGTTGTTGTGGCGTGAAAAAACGTCGCACCTTGTTCAAAACTCCTAAAAACAGTTTCCGTGAAGCTGTTTTTATAATTGCCTCGATGTAATCCCCTGGACTAAGATCGCAGCGAACATCCATCCCCAGCATGGCGATTTTGCTTTGTATCGTTAGCGGTGTGCCACAGAGGGAGGGAAGCCTCCCTCACCTACTTTATTATAGCTTTAAATAATGTCAGTCAGTCAATTTAAGTGTTATTAAGTATATTCACGACGTATTTCGGTAGAACAATTGCTTAAAACATCACTTTATTATGAAGGATAATAGAGCGGTTGCGTTGAAATCGGTATCGTGTTTTAACAATTCCTTATCCATTCTCTGAGTACACGAAAAAGAAAATCGTTAGAAAATAAGGTAAGCGTGTTTACAACGTAGTCATTAACTTAACTACGACGAACTGATGTACTTGTTTTTCTATACATGATTTTCAAAATAAATAAAAAATTTGAGCAATACATGTTTGATTTTGATTATGATCTTGCGTTATATAAGCATAGTATATACTATTCATTCAAAGAGGCTATTCTATTATTCTGCAGTTATTTATTCTCACAAGAAAATCGAAAACATTAATTATTCTAATTTTATCGAAGTTTATTTATTGATCAATAAAAGTAACGATTCACATTAAGCATGTTTTTGTATGGTAAAATAAAATTGCGTTTCATATGAAGTATGCTTTTGTAAGAAAAAACTTTATTTTATTCATAATTTAAGACTATTTTTTCTAGAAACTGTGACGTCCATACTATTAATACCAGGAACAAGCATAAGCTACTTACGTCTACTACCCGACTGCAGAGGGTAATAATGCTTTGTGTATCAATTTAAAAAATGTACAATAGTTATCTATTGTAAAATAGAAAATAAAAAATGTCAAGTAAAGTTTGCGTTAAATGATATCAGAAAAAAGAATAACTTTTTAAATTATAACATATCTTTGGAAATAAACAATAAAACCATTTCAAATAAAAATCCCGGTTCTTTTATTCCGACCCAATAGTAGATTTTTACACCGACATATTATATTCATTCAATATTTTGATTTTGACTTGAGTACAATCATTGGTGCTAATTAAATATAAGATAACACTTATAAAGGTGTTAACATATCAAGAGTCAAAGGTTTACAATTGGTAGGGGATTAATCTGTATCAAATATTAATTTTAAATTACCTTAGCTTAATAAATTCCTTTGATGTAGTACATTCATTGCTATAACCGCTATCTGAAACAACAGACGATGGCTCGTTATATTTAACTTTATATTAAATATGTATGTAACATGTATATAGTCTTCATGATAACAACATTTAACCAGCACCTATAATTTCTGGGTAATTTTTTTATTTCATACGAAAATTACACATATTCATTATTATTTTTTAGTTTATTCAGTTTTTCGCGCGATTTGTATTGCAATTATTTTATCGAATATTGATGTATGGGGTCTCTATTAATGCCGATAGTCCCCTTGTGAAATATTGTTATAATATGATACTCGGGAAACAGAATTCGGCCCAAAAAATATTGTAAATTTTCTCGATTGAACGTAAGAAGTGAAAGTCAAAAGTCAAAAGTCAAAAATCCTTTATTCAATATAAAAGCGTTACAGTTGCTTATTGATTGTCATATAAAAGCGTTACAGTTGCTTATTGATTGTCATAAATCTTCCACCGGTTCGGAAATAAACACCTCAGACCTGAGAAGAACCGACGAAAGAAACTCGGAGGTTTTTTTACATCTCATCCTTTAAAATAAGTAATATACAACGAGGCGATCGTTTCAGGGTGTGCAATAATTTAAAAAGTCATTGCTTGTGTTATATCCTTTATCACACAAGCGTTCCTTAACGATTCTTTTAAATTTCACAATTGAAGATTTTTGAACGTTTTCTGGGATCCTGTTCTAAAAGCGTAAACATTGTCCCATAAAATAATTACTAACCCTGTGTAATCTGGTAATAGTGGTTGTAAGTTTATACTTTTTCCTGGAGTTAAAAGTATGTACATCACAATTTCTAGGAAAATATTTTATGTTTTTGCGTACATACATAACATTATCAAATATATATTGAGATATATATATATATATATATATATATATATATATATATATATATATATATTTATATTACTCGTCCTAGTATTTATTTAATTTTGCACTTATATTTTATAGTTGTTATATTTATGTTTAATAAATTTCATTTAAGTGTCTCCTAGTCATTTAAAACCCTGAATGATAATATATCATATTAGTATTTAACTATTTATTTTATTATCTTATCTTAACTTTCTGACTGAGTAATTATTATTAACAGCTTGCTCATGTTTTAGTTCATTCATCTTTAATAGTCTCTTTTTTTCTTTATGATGAGGTAACGACTGAAATGTAGAAGAAGGTCTAATGCTTTTACTTCACCTACTGTATATAGTTGCAAAGGCTAGTAAAAGTCGCCTTACCACAGTTGGGCAATTATTGCATCCACTCTAAAAATTATTCCAAGAAATATTTGTGTATGTATTTATGAACCAATCATATTGCTGTTCCATTTGAGATTTTGTTTAGTGGTTTCCAATATATTATGGCAAGTAGCCACAAATGATAAAAGCTTCTTCTTAGCCTTTTGACGTAAATTGTTTTGCCAAAATCTAGTGATTGTATTATTGAAAACATGCCTGGCTACTATTTTTATGCGGTGCAATTACCATAAAGGCTTCGTGTCCATTAACATATTGGATTATTAATTCCCCCCACACTAAAACTAATTATCAGCTAGTGTTTGTGTTAGAATACAAACCAGAGTCAATCGACGTCAACAGATTCGTTCTGATTCGCCAGATCTACAAATACCGACTACACAATCATAAAACTCATATGAAATAATATATTTTTGGAGTAAATGGAATTTAACTTATTTATTCTGATTCCCCGAGCCGAGCCGTCGACACAATATCTATTCTTTTGTGATATATTCATATTCGTTTAATTTCCAGAAAAAATGTAATTTTGCGGCGCTCTCTTGACTTCAATATTAAATTATTACATAGATGACTATACTAGTTATTTGATTTGAAGTCTATTTAGCTAGACGAACTCTTCTGTATTAATAATTTAAATATAAATAATATAATTAAAAAATACTTTCTCTTTTTCGAATGTCATATTGCTGATGATAGAAAGAGAGAAATCAATGTATCGATATTCACGCCTACACAACATTAATAAACACATAATATAATATTTCAGCATCATTAAAATAAATTTATATCAAAATAGTAACAGGCAAATATCTTACTGCTGAGCAAAAGGTTCCCCTTTGAGGATGAAGGGTTACAAAGCAAGTTTTTCGATGAACATGTGGCTGAATTTCATTCGATATATCCCGATTTAATCACGATGTTGCCCGTAAAAGATTCACTTAAAAACAAATTAATCTAATTCAAAAACACTTCAAGCCTTCTTAGTTTACATCGCCTCATAACTTTTCGCAAAACGATTCTAATTTATCAAAAACTTAACAAGCAGGCAAATAATATAATCTAAAGTATTACTTCAAATCATAATATTAAAGCGTAGTCGTAAATGTTTAATGAAGCTTTCTAATTTATATACAAAGGAATATCAGGTAGGCAGACTGGCAAATATACCACCTGTTAGTAAGTTAACCACCCAAAGCCATTGACACTGTAAAAAATATTAACTAACCTTCACACCGTTAATGCGCGTCCCAACTTTGGGACTTAATTTTATGTCTTTTGAGCCTGTAGTTACACTGGCTCACTCACCATTCAAGTCGTAATACAACAATGCTACATATTATTGTTATTATGGTACCCTTACAGACTTTCACAAAAGCCTACAACCAAGAAAATATGTCAATAATTGAAAAAAATATCCCTATGTATTTTTTTTCTATGTATTATTGCAATAAAGGAAGGAAATAAAAGTAATAATGCACCATCGTGACTCATAGCATATTAATTTTCATTGTGAGATCAAAATATATTTTTCTGTTACCATAGGACCTTGTGTCGTTGCTAATAGATTCTACTTGATACCGTTATCTCAAGGTCGAAGTTATGGAAATTTTATACGTTTTCGATGTCCAAATATTCTTCCCGGTTCCATTTTTATCGGCAACATTTGTTGCAGATATTTCGAGTCACTTATTTACGCGTGTAGAATTTTTATATCCGCAACCTTTATCGATCGTTATACGATAGATGAAGAGTTTATTATCAGATCTCTGCATAGTGATAAGTTTAACTGTATACATAATACATAAGTTTAACTGTATGTAAGTATAAATATGATAGGTACTCGTATTCGTTTGTACCATTTAATTTCAGTTAATGTGAGATCTGCTCTTAAATTTGTTCTAACACTAATCCGCGATAATAGACTTGTCATATTTATTTCTCGTTCTGAAATATTTATTAAACAATTTATATAAGCATTATTTCTTTAAGCCTCATTTGTATTTTCAAGTTCATAGGCAAACTTCGAGCCCGCTTAGTCTATTGGCTTGTTATAAGGCTGCTGACCCGGAAGGTCCTGGGTTCAATTCCCAGGTTAGGCCAATAAAAAAATATTGGGTTTTTCTTTCAGAAAATTTTCAGTAGCAGCCCGGGGTCTGGAAGTTAAAAGTGTGTACACTCCTGTGCTTTGGAAACCACGTAAAATCGTTTGTCCAGCGCCTGAACTCTTTCCGTTCGTGTCGAATTGCCGTCCCATCAGATTATGACAGCTAGGGACTAGAGAGTGCACCTGTGTTTGCGCACACACTTGTGCACTATAATATGTCCTGCGCAGTTGGCTAATCTCTCTCGAGATTGGCCGCCGTGGCCGAAATCGGTCAGGTGGACATTCTTAAATCTACCTCGTATTACGAACGTACAAAATTATCAATAGTACTCACCTATTAATGTATGCAAGATTATGTAAAAATATAAGTGAAAATGAGTGTTTGTTTGTACAGGGGAACACATCCAACACGATTCGTCCGGTTGAGTTGAAACTTAATACATGTTTCTGGCATAGTACTTAGAACGAGCAATAAGTAACACGCTCGTCGAAAAGAGCTGATTAAAAGAGATACACCGACTACAAATGGGCCACCCGATGGTAGGTGGTCTCCTCCGCCCATAGATATTGATACTGGAAGAAATGTTAAGTACTTATCCTTGTAAATCCCTTATATCATTGTAGCATTACTAATATTGGGAACAAAGATGTCCTTTGTACCTGTTACACTGGCGCTGAGTGCCCTTTAAACCGGGACACAACAATACTAAATATTTGGCAGTAGAAGACTTAATTTAAACTGGGTATAACCTACCCAGACCGGTTTGCACAAAGCCCTACCACCAAGTAAAATAGAATCGATTCTGGTAAATGTTAATAAAAAAATCTTAATAGGAATTGCAAGATTATAAAAAAACATGAAATTTGTACCTATTTCTTTTTTAATTTCCTCATATTATACCAGTAAATTTATAATATTCTCAGCCTTTCTTCAGATTTACTTTTTTTTTCAATTAAGTATATATGAGATTCGCAGAATTGTACAAAAAACAGAAATATAGCAAATTACGTCTTAGAATATTTTAAGGCAGACATATTAATCAGTAGTTCGTAGTAACGCTACGTGTCGTAGCGATATCGTAGCTTTACGTCGTAACCTTCCTACCTTATTATCTTTGAAGTTTCTTATATCCTGTGATTACTTTTTTATTTTTTTGTTCGTATTTACTGTGCAATAGGAAATTATTATTTCGATTAATAAATAGGCTTATTTATATTAATTAGTGATTTGTTTGTAAGTACGCTTTAATTCACAAATACAAATAATTTTTTTATCTAATTTTTAAAAATTAAAAATTTCAATCTTCACCTCTAACTTATTGACTGACACGCGGAATATATTGTAGAGGGAACGTAAACCCAAATGCAGAGTGCATTTGTTCATTCCCTGTAATATGATAATACTATTTGTCGGCATCCAACACGACCAGAAAGAGTTCGGGCGCAGCACCAACATCTTTGTATGCTTTACGAGTTACAGGAGTGTAAACACTACTTTCCAGACTCCGGGCTCGTAAAGATATATATTTTTTTCTTATAAAGAATAATAGCAAGACCCGCTTTTAAGGAATTACAAATATTCCTATTTACCCCTCCAATTAAGTGTACAACTTGTGTTAGAAGTAGTCAAAAGTCCAAGTGGTCAGGGTCGAACCTGTGACTATTACATCGCTAGGTGGGTTGTACACCATTGCACTATTGGCACTTTTTCGTCAGAATAACCTAATAACTTTTATTGGTCCAACCAAAGGTTAACCCCAGGAACTCGGGTCCTACGGCCTGTAGCTAGCCACTATACCAATTAGACAGTCGACTTCGGGCATATATCAATACAATAATACATAAGATGTATACATCATATCGGTCTTTGTTGAAATATATCATATCTATGTTGAGATAATTGAAATGTTTATATACGAAACGGGAGAGAGTCAAGAGTGACAGTGTAATTAAACGAAATCGTGCCTCCAGCCTACCATTACGTATTACGACAGAAATTATTAAGTAAATCGATACAACTGGCTAAATATTATGACAATATTACCCTCAATGTCAGTAAAAAGAATATGTATAATATCACCAGATTGTACAACTGATATTCGTGGCGACTATCGTGGTTATAAATTTTTAAATCAATATGAGCCAATCAAACGGTGGATGGCAATCCACTCTATTATTTTTATATCTATAATAGATTATGAACATAGTAAATATAATGCCATCCTATACACATACATAACAGGGTATCTCTTTGTTCCTTTCACTCCAGTACCTTTACTTATGTGTCTCTATATACAGCGCCTGAACCTGACCAGGCCCTTGATCAGGTTAGCGCAAGATTGTCTTTCAGCGCCATTTATTCGTCAGTTTCACCTCATATATGTAAATTGTTTAACATTTCAGTTAATGTTATATAAATAATAATTACTACACTCATTAAAATCAAACAACGCTAATGTACCCCTTTAAACTGTTTTTGTCATTTTCGCACCCCTTATTACCTGGCATCTAGATGGATCACTCCTGTCGCTCTACGCCAAGTTCGGTGCTATCTATATACCTACCACATCAATCCAATATACCTGCTTCGGTATATTGCAGTTTTAAGAGGTAAGCAGTCGGGTGTAATAGTTTATGCATATCTAGAGAGATAGTCCGAGTCCAGTCATCTCACTAAATTAGTTGTTAATTAAAATCCTTACTTATGTTATAATGTGAAAGTGAGTTTGTTTGTTTATTCATTTGTTACGCTTTCAGGTTTTAACTACTCAACCAATCAATTAAACATAAAGAACTTAAAACTCCAAACACCGCTAAACAGAAACGACTTTTTTTATTTCTATTATCAACGTTCATTTTAACACAGATTCAGAATTTCGGATTCGTACGGATAAAAGAACGAGTTTATCAATTAAGCTTATTTTTTGCGTATCTTGATAGCTTCGTGGATTGTGAATCGATTTTGATAATTCGATTTTTATCATATTGATTATATTATGAGAATAATTCATTTCTATTTTTATAAAAACACTAGGATAACAATAGAATAGTAATCGATTTATCACTTGTTATATATAATAATAGATGATCTTCGCTCATTGTGAAGCAATATCGACCAGATTCATCCATAATCACACACCATAATATAGTCGATAAAATATAAATATTTAATAAAATAGGTTATGGGTTGAAAACATCAGTCGAAAAAAAATCCACCCGTAGGGATAAAAGTGGCAGATTAGAATATTTAGAGACACTTAGGTATTTCAGTTACGTATTTAAAGATATAGAGTTTTTGTCTGGATTTGATTTTATTAATTAATGATTAAAAAAGAGAAAAAAATCATCACATTTTTAGACAAAACAAACATAAAAAACTCTAATTAGGTACGATGAACTACGTCCTAATTGCGTGAGGCATCCACGCCGAGATACTAGTACCATCAGTAACAGCCTGTTAATATCCCACTGCTGGGCTAAGGCCTCCTCTCCCTTTTGAGGAGAAGGTTTGGAGCTTATTCCACCACGCTGCTCCAATGCGGGTTGGTAGAATACACATGTGGCAGAATTTCAATGAAATTAGACACATGCAGGTTTCCTCACGATGTTTTCCTTCACCGTTAAGCACGAGATGAATTATAAACACAAATTAAGCACATGAAAATTCAGTGGTGCTTGCCCGGGTTTGAACCCACGATCATCGGTTAAGATTCACGCGTTCTTACCACTAGGCCATCTCGGCTTTTAGTACCATAAACGCGGCAAAAAACCAGTAGCGAATAGTTCGCCTTGCGGCCACGCCCCAAGTGGTAGCGGTATTTGAGATAATTAATGAGCCCTGTGTGCGACACTAAGCTGCACTTTACGCAGTTTTTTTAACAATAAATAAAATAAAATTGAGTGACATGTTTCTAGTCGTTTATTATGCCAATTATGCGTCGAATGAAATTAGGTTAAAGTTGATATCATTGTAAAAGTCAAATTCACCTAAAATCTAAAACTTTTTGTGTCATATTATACATATTTTAATCTTTTAAGGCTCCGTTACATTATTATTATTTAATGATATAAAGTATTTATTTCAGTATAACTATTTAATAATTATCTTAACAACAAATCACGTTTGCGTCTTAGTGATACAACCTTGAATTCAATGAACGAAGCTTATGCTAAGGAAGATTAGCCAAAGTTACAACCCTAGATCGGTGAGCTCCGAAATTCGAAGCTCCGAACACTCCCCTGTCTTTTATGGCCAGTCTCATGTTTTATCCCAATCCCATAAGAAATAATATGTAATATCCCTAACACCTGTAACTACACTGGCTCGCTCAACTTTTTAACCATAATACAACATACATATACTCTATTGGTCGTACAGTAGATAATTGACGAGTGAAAGGTACCTACCCTAATACGAGATATCACAAAGCTGTTAGTAGTGTGCATATCTTACCGACGGTAGTGTGTGTAAGCTCGTCTGGCTAGGTACCACCCACTCATCAGAAATTTTACCACAAAACAGCAGTACTTGGTATTGTTGTGTTCTGGTTTGAAGTGTAAGTGAGCCAGTGTAATTATAGGCACAAGGGACATAACATCTTAGTTCCCAAGGTTAGTGTCGCATTGGCGATGTAAGCGATGGTTAAGATTTCTTAGAATGCCTATGTCTGTGGGCGTCGGTGACCACTTACCATCAGGTACTAGTACCAATACTATAAAAATAAAAAATAAAAATTTACGGTCTGTGTGAGCGCTTATTAACTTACATTCAAACAGGGGTTTGAATGTAAGTTAATAACCCTTGTTAATTATTGTTCATACTCAGTTTTATTATATTTAGTACTTACTTGTATGTCAAGTTGAGGAAAGGGTCTGATTGGGTAACCCCTTCAGGCTATCATAAGTTTTAATTGAGAAAGCTTCTTAATTAGGACCGAATCCGTTCAGGTGGAGGTGTGAAATACAATTAAATATTGTTGGGCAAAGGATCTTCGTCTTGAGGAGTAGGTTAATGGCACCAAGCCACTCAAAAGCGGATCGATGGAAAATTTCTAGTTGAGTATAGCAATGTATAAATTGATAGAAAATAGAAAATCAACAACTTAAAAAACAATAACTGATAGAATTATTATATATATGTAACTACTTACTTAAAAGTTACCTAATGGGCACTATGCATAATAATGCTTGATAAATTATCATTATCTACACAATAAAGTCGCAATACGATTGTTTAGTTAATATGATATGATGATGGCTGCCTTGGCCAAAATCGGTCCTGCTGAATCTCAAGAGAGATAATCCAACGGCGCAGCACATTTTATAGTGCATCTATGTATGCGCAAACACAGACGTACATTGCCTCACTCTCATAATCCGATGGGACCGCAGTCCAACAAGAATGGAAAGATTTCAGGCGAAGGACCAATAACAAGGCTCCTGGAGTGGAGTTGGTACACGGCAAGAGTACAAACTTCCAACTGCAAAACACTGGACTGCTACTGAATTTTTGACAGAAAAACCCGATAATTTTTTGTTGAAGCGACTGGGTGCTAGACCTTTCTAGTATTACAATAAAATTATCTGTGACTTAACGTGCATACAGATGTAAATATAAGACTGACTCACAACTTATAATGGAATTGTATAACACTACGCAACCCAAGTATAGTTTTAGCGGTGACGAGTTTATAAATTTTGTTTTTATCGTAAAATGAAGATGTAGATTGTTATTGCGTTACATATTATTTCATTATTATTCTAAACTAGTTTTCACTAGCGTCCTTCGTTGGGGTTCAAGCTTGCTTTTTACCAAATTTCCAAATTAAACGTGAAAGCGTTAAAAGTTCAGTTATTTGTTTTATTGAATAGACAGGCAAAGCAAATGGGCCACCTGATAGTAAGTGGTCACCAACGCCCTTAGACATTGCCATTGTAAGAAATGTTAACCATCGCTTACATTGCAAATGAGCCACCAACCTTGAGAGCTAATATGTTATGTCCCTTGTGTCTGTAATTACAATGGCTCACACGCCCTTTAAATCGGAACACAACAATATTAAATATTACTGTTTTGCGGTAGAATATCTGTCGTTCTGCCTGGGTCTAATCCTATCGATTCAAGTGTACTAACCCCCAAACTAATAGTACCAACCAATAGTAGCAGATACTTTTGAGAATTTTATAATAAAATTCACAGATTTTTTTTCTCTTTGAATATAAAAATGTATTAAAAAACGAAACATAATTTATTATACAAAAAAAAATCATAGTGATAATTAATAATTAAATATTAATAAGAAATCCTTAATGGATTTTCAACAAACATTGATTAAAAAAAGCAGAAGCTTTTAGATAGAAACATTTATAAAACCTAATTATGTTTTTTTAATGATTACACTAAGCTAGTTCCACTTGCTCTTCAGGTTCTTCGATCATTAATAAAAAAACAGCGAAGCACCATTACAAACACTTCTAATCCAGCAAGACCCTTAATAGTTACTATTTTTCACCGATCAAATTACACATACCGCCAATAATTAATAAATCCTGCATGAAATTAACCAATAAACTCCATGTTTTTTTATCATCTATATAGTCTGATATAGAAAAATATGCCTTGTCTGTTAATAATTATTTTAAAATATATACTTTGGTCGAGGAAGTCTTTAAAAGGAAGTTTAGTCTATGGATTGGTTTATTTATTATATTACTTGTAGTTTATTTGCACTAATCTGTGGAGGGCACGTAAGCCAGATAGATATATCAAATTGAATTATAAATTCAATTTGATTACTATTCAATTCAGTTTAGAATTCAATGTCTGACCTTTCATAGAATAGAATGGAACCCAAGTATTGAGTTTTTTCTCATCATTAAACTTATTCATGTATATTTCTTTTTATTACAGATAAATAAAAGAATGTTTATTATTTATAAAAATATAAAATACAAAACAAATATTTTTTTATAAAAAAATGACATGAAAGCTAAATGATATTATCTACATTTTGTTTTTATCTAAAAAACATCCAAATTTCTAAGTAAGCAAAAATAGTGTTTATATTACACAAATAGTAAACAATAAAAGACTATTAAAAAGTAAGAAGTCAACTTACCCCTAAAAGTGCATGGTTACTAAGGAAAACTACCTATTAATAATAGTTTTTACTATTAAAAATTGATAATAAATATTCAAAAACTGTAGTCAAGTTGTTATATTTTTCCAGTAGACTTGTTAATATAACACAATTATTACACGTCACTGTTTTTCAAACATAATAAGAGAAAACTTTTAATGTTCCTTTTCACTTACACGCGACCGCTCTTTATGGAGACCGATTGAACACTGAACCCTGAAAAACGATTCCTATTTTGTAAGCATATCATTATTTTATCCATAGCAATATAAGTGAATGTAATACATTGCGTATTTCAATAAGGGATTAAATATGTTTGGTTTAAATTAACCGCAATGAATAGAGTATTGTATCAATGTTCGTGTAGATTACAGTAATTAATTCAATGGCATTGTTATCTACAGCACGTAGCGACAAGGAAATCTGAACTTACATATTTCCACTAGCTTTTTTCGAACTGAACTAAGGAATCACTTTTGAAAATGTTGTATAATTTATGTAGCTGATAAATAAATAATATGTATTGTAATTTTATGTATAACTCTAGTAGAGTTATACATAAGATCAACACCGATCGATTCCGCCGATTTTCGTAAATTCATGATCTAACATTAAAGTAAATTATTGAGTATATTTCATAATATTCCTTACAGATTACAATTCCATTACGCCATCCATTTACAAAGCTTTGATGCAAGTCTGAAGTCATATCGGGTCTGCACGTCATGTTTATTCTGAGCTTCATCAGCGTTATCTACGACGTGGGCAACACATCAATAGTCGATCATCCAGGGTAACCATAGATAAGCACTTACTTTTTTATTGCAATTTATTTAAATAATACATTAGCATAATATGCAATTATTATGAATATAACACTTTCTTTAATAGTGAAAAAAAAAATTGGAAAAAGTAATATTATATTTATTTTTGGATATGTATCTTCATCTACAAAATTTAAGAAAAAAAACGTTGTCTACGTTCAAGAATAAATATTATTTTTAAACGGAACATAGATTAAATCAAATAATGAAATTCAAAATATAGCTTACGTAGATTTGATAAAAAAAAACTGGTAATCCTGGTGCTATCTTGTGACTCGCACTATCTATCGGGAGCTCGCGTACGCTACACGTGTTTATGAAAGGCCTTTACGCAAATAGAGCAATCAGCTATTTTGTGATATCGATAGTTTACATCCAGGTTTAAAAATAAAAGCTTTACTTCTTTGTTTTCAAGGAAAAAAATTATTGATCAACGACACAATAATTGCATGAATTCAATGACCAATTCTTGTTTTTAAATAAACTACATGTTACCATGTACTGATTTTTTTTTATCTTTTTCCCATTTGCCCTTTCATTTGCAACCAAATCAGTTCATATGAAATGCTGACGAAAGAAGCTTTACCCTAAGTTTGTATTTATAATTCCGACTAATTTAATGCTTTCGATTATTCGATACGACAGTCAATAAAAATAATATGTTTTGAACCACTTCTTATGACGTTTTGACTACGTAAACATTTAAATATTAAAAAGATTAACGTAGTTAAAAGAATGTTCAATACATGGTATGGATCGCTAATGTATTATTTGCGTGGCATATATGTATATATATATATATATTTTAATAATGTATTTAGCCTGTACATCGAACCTACGACTACACTTTTAATTAGGTTTAAAGTAATTGATTGATTATTTGGTCCGAATATAATATAATTTATGAGAAACGCGTGTAATAAGACAAATATATATAATATTTCTAATTAAATTGTATTTGCCATCCTCCTGTACATTTATACAATACATACAGCTCAAATAAACTCTTAAAATATTAAATTTTTGCACATAGATAGAAAGGGCATGTCTCGTCAATGCCTCGTCAGCCATGGTGTCCGGTCAGTAGATATGGCTGTCTTCCAATAGCGTAGAGAAATCCTAATAAGATAAACGTACTGACGTTTGTGAAGACAGTCGCGTGATAGAAAACAACATCTTTAGACTTTAAGGCATTCCAATTCTCTTGCGATTCGGTTACCTAACTCCTCAACTGGAAACTGGTGTATTATTAAAAATTTTAAATAAGTTAATTTTTAAGAATTACTTCAAAACAACTCTCAAATAATTTACAAAAACAATATTACTTTTATACAATTGTTAATATATTGATACCAATATATTCATATGTAAACATTAGATTGCTTTATTTGTAAGTATATAATAATAATAATATCCTGGGACATTATTCACACACGGCCATCTGATTCTAAGCAGAGCTAGTGCTAATCTAAAACTAAGCAGAGCTTGGAAACCAGACAACTGATATACTACGTATACTTATTTTCTTTTGTGAATTCTTACTTATATAGATAATTAACTCACACTCAGGACAAACAGACGTGTTCATTCACACAAATGTCTGTCCTGAGTGAGAATCGAACCCACTTTCGTCGTGAAAGGCAAGTATTTACCAACCACGGCAACCGGCCCGTCATTTTTTCTAAGTATGAGATTTACGTATTATTTTGAAAGACATATTTGTGCAGACGACAGCAACAAAATCTTTAATCAACATCTCAATAACCGTATATTCGTTTGTTTCATATTTATATGTAGATTCGCTGTATGCGTATAAAATAGTTTTGAAGAAACCTTTGTTATCAGTAATAAATGTGAAATATTTAGTGATCCCAAAGGAGAAATCCTATTTGATTTCTGTTTGCTGCTAACCAATACGTAATATTGACTTACGTTAAGTAAGAAATCTATAGTTTTTTAACGCAGTGGAAACCTTTAGAAAGTTACCCGGCCCACCTGGCTATGTTGGATTCCACTGCGATGGTCATCGGCGAGAAATCTATATTAAATGTATTAACATAACTCATACTTGCAACTGATTAACAAATTAACGGGTAAACTGTAAAATATATGTCCAGATAAATTTCCTGAGGAAATAAAGTTATTATTATATACGGACATTTTTTTTTATAGAATAGGAAGGCAGACGAGCGTATGGGCCACCTAATGGTAGGTGGTCACCAAATGCCCTTAGACATTGGCATTGTAAGAAATGTCAACCATCGCTTACATAGCCAATGCGCCACCAACCTTGGGAACTAAGATTTTATGTCCCTTGTGCCTGTAAGTACACTGGCTCACTCACCCTTCAAACCGGAACACAACAATATCAAGTATTGCTGATTTGCGGTAGAATATCTGATGAGTGGGTGGTACCTACCCAGACGAGCAGAACAAAGCCCTACCACCAGTGTACCATTCAGATTGTCCACCTGGTGGTGACCATAATCCATAGACATTGGCAAGTTAAAAAACATTAACCATCCCTTACATCGGCTATGCACCAACTAGCCTTGGGAACTAAGATGTTATGTCCCTTGTGACTGTAGTTACACTGGCTCACTCACCCCTTAAACCAGAACACAACAATACTAAGTATTGCTGTTTAGTGGTAGAATGAGGCTTGCACAAAACTTACCATCAAGTAAAGTAATAAATAATAGCTTAAAGTGTAATTCTGATACAAAGATAAAAAAAATCTGTACGGTTAGTTTAATTATAATTTAAACTTCATGCCATTTCTTCTTACCGTATCCAAAAACTATTATAGTGCCATAAGACCGCCTCTGAAGGCTATGTCCTTCCTTTTCCGTTCAAGCTCGCTTAATACCAAATTTCATCAAAATCGTTACAGTAGTGAAAGCGCAACAGACAAACAGTGTTGCATTCACATTTATAATTTAAGTATAGATTATATTTGTCATGGGAAATCAACCAATCGTATCACTCGTGACATGGTCGCTAAATGAACTGTCAGTAACTGCTGGGAAAATTTAATATATAAAGTTCGATAGCTGGCATAATCAAAGCGACCTCTTGAAGGTTAGAGCGTATCGGACGTTGATTGAAAAGTGAACTACTCCGGCTTTACATTTATAATAAAATATACATAAACTTATTTTCGTATTTCTCGTTTACTTATTTACCATATTTTTATTTAGCTTTATGTTATATATTTATTTAATAGTACATTTAAAACGCCTGTGGACATAATAGATGAATGCATTGTCTTAGCCTAACTAAGCAGAAATTCATGAAGACGTTTGATATATATAAAACAATGATAATAAAATTATATAACAATATTATATACAATCGAATAGTATAAAATTAGATACAGAAATTACATACATACAATAATAACACATGATTATTAATTAGTTAAACGTCTTCATTCAACGTTCTTTGGCGGTAGGGCTTTGTGCAAGCCCGTCTGGGTAGGTACCACCCACTCATCAGATATTCTACCGCAAAACAGCAATACTTGATATTGTTGTGTTCCGGTTTGAAGGGTAAGTGAGCCAGTGTAATTACAGGCACAAGGGACATAAAATCTTAGTTCCCAAGGTTGGTGGCGCATTGGCTATAAGCGATGGTTGACATTTCTTACAATGCCAATGTCTAAGGGCGTTTGGTGACCACTTACCATCAGGTGGCCCATGTGCTCGTCCACCTTCCTATTCTATAAAAAAAAAAAAAAAATGTTCGTTATAGAATCAAAAGAAAAAATAACTATATAAAGCCGAGATGGCCAAGTGTATGTAATCGTAACCGATGATGGTGGATTCAAACCCGCATTTCTTCGAATAAGCTCCAAGCTTTTTAGCTCAGCAGTGAGACATTCACAGGCTGTTACTGTAATAACTAAATACATAGATGAGTATATATTCGGAAACGTTTTTCAGGTAATGCATCCGACACATGCAGGTTTCCTCATGATGTTTTCCGTTAGCAAGAGATAAATTATAAGCACGTATAATCTTCGTTTGATATTCACGTGTTCTTTTCGACTTCAATAGAATATTACTGAACAATAATAATAAACTTAAACATTCTTTTATAAAAAAATATATATTAGAACCAGTTTTTCAGGTACATATAAATTCTCTATGTACGTTTTTAAAACTTAGTATATTACTGTTATCTGTATATCTCTTTATTCGTAATTGATTGATTGACTGACGCATTAATGTGCGCAGCTGCTAACGAAAGCTAAAAGTAAAGTAATACTTTGTAATGGAAGATACCTCCAAGGAATTTGACTATGCACCACTGGAGTGATAAAGTTTTGAGTGATGATCTCATGATAGTACAAGAACAAAGAATAAATTAACAGTTTCTCATATATCCTAAAATATATTATAAATGTGAGAGTGAATTTGTTTGTTTGTTTGTTACGCTTTCATGTGCTTACTACTAAACCGATCATCAGGAAATATTGAATACACGTTGTCGAGCCGTATAACCCAGTGGATACGTGAGTCAACCAAACCACGGAATTTTCATGTGCTTAATTTGTGTATAATTCATCTCGTGCTCCTCGGTGAAAGATAACATTGCGAGGATGTGATTGATGAAAATCTGACTCTTGTATCCACCAACACTCATTGGAGCGTGGTGGAGTGAACTCCAAAACCTTCTCCTTAAAAGGGAAAGGAGACGTAAGTTGTAAATATTATATAGAAAAGGACATAGGATACTTTACCCCGGCCACCTTACACGCATGCAAAGTGCTGCTGGTAGAATTTAGTAGAAATATATTAAAGGAATGAAAATATTACACGTATATGGTTTCATTAAAAAACTGATATTAAAATATATCAAAGATTTTTGAATCAAAATCAAAAATGCTCTCAAAGTGGTAGTACCACTCAATTTCCAAGCAATTAAGTCAAGCTATATATTTCTTTTGTAAGAACAAAATTAATGAATAGTTAGAGTAACTTTATTACGCAATATTCTTTGAAATATTTCAGTTTATATCAATATAGTTTAATGCTTCGACTTCGGTCCTCATTGATGGCCAATATCTATGGGCGGGGGTGGTCACTTATCATTAAGACCAGGCCTACATATTTTATTATAAAAAATAAATCAGAAATGTCAGCGAATATTTTAAAATGACAAGATATTTAAATTTAACTATATTATATAAAAATGGATATTGGTACATATATTTGTTCGAGATTAATTGAGTTTGACAGCGTTTGACCGATCACCATAATAATTGGTAATAAATTTATAAAAAGGTGGGATTTTTATCTTTTTTTAATTTTATTTGTATTTAAAAATATACTAAGGTAACAACTAATTTTAAGATACAAATCCTAAATAAACTCTAAATGATCCATCATTCCTACTTTACTTATTACTAAAAGGCTTAGAATTCGACATTTTCTTAATTCAAATAATAATATACTTCACCACTTGTTGTGTTGTCCACTTTTCACAAAATATTAAAAACTTATTTATAAATTATATTTATTTTATGATGTCCTTCTGATGAATTTCAACCACGTCGACCATTCCCAGAGACAATTTATAGTGAGTGTGGGCAAACACAGATGTACTCTACTCCTCGCAAGCCCAACGGCATTTCGAGGCAAGGGAGTGTTAATAGTAGTTTAGGCAACTATTCCTACTGAGAATGTCTTGGCAGGAAAAGAATATTTTTTTAATGATCCAAAATTTGATTTAAACCCAGCTCATCCGATCAGATCAAATTTATACCCATTCAATAAATAGACTATAAACTAATGCGTCTTTTTTCGTATAATAATATCTCAAAACATTATAAAGAGTTACTATATTCAGCAGCGATAAAAATACTTTTCCTGTACTTAAAAATGTCGTAAAAACTATAGTATTTTAAAACTGAAAACAAACAGTATGACATGTGGAAAAGCAATATAGTTAAAGTTTAGTATCGTATGAGACTGGACCCGAGCCAATGTCCTCACTTTCTTACGTTAAAGTACTGCGAGTACTAGGGCTGTCTCAGTAATACGACTTCTGAAATGGTAATGTACTACAAATGATTAATAAATACATATTTACAATAAACCTTTTATTTGAATACCAACAAATCATCCCTTTTCTCCGTTGTAATATTTGAATCGAATTTAATTGATTTCATATCTGGAATTCCGAAAAAGTAAGACTTGGTGGAATCGACTGGATTCGGATGTTCAGCATTGGACTGCGATTGACTAATAATGGTGACGTTTTTATTAAAAAATTTAATAATTTTAATTTTAATAATTGAATATAAAATAAAAACTGAAGTAAATTTAATCAAATGAATATCGTTTTATCTTTTCATAATTTTTAAGCCATTATTTTTATTTTTGGATATTACGGGATGTTTGTGAATTTCTGCCTAAAACATATTATATATGTATTATATTACAATATCATCATCATCATCATCATCAACAACAACCCTTTGTCGCCCACTGTTGGACATAGGCCTCTCCGATGGCACGACACTGAGCTTGATCTTCAGCTCTGTCTCTATCCGCTGCCAGCCACTTTGCGTATACATATATATTACAACAAATACGCGTTATTTTATATTATGATACAACATTAAAATGACATCATTATTAATATCATAAATGCGAAAGTGAGCTTGTTTGTTACGCATTCACGTGATACTCAACCGATCATTATATAATTTTGCATACTTGTTGTCATTGGTACACAAAAGGACATCAGGTACATATAACTGTACCGTAATTACTTTAATAATATTACTATAACAATATATATCCTGGGACATTATTCATACACGGTCATCTGATCCCAAATGAAGCATAGCTTGTACTATGGAAACCAAACAACTGATATACAACATATACTACTTTTCTTTTATAAATACATACTTATATAGATAATTACAGACTCAGGACAAACAGACATGTTCATGCACACGAATGTCCGTCCTGGGTGGGAATCGAACCCGCAACCCATGTCACCAACCACGCCAACCGGCCCGTCATATCATACCTACTGTATCATAACCGTATTTACTATTCTAGAAAGAAAACTTTATTAGATTTGAAATTGCATTTATTTATTATTATGGAAATCAATTCAATAATATACTTTCAATTTTGAATAATTTCAAACGTGATTTTTAAGATGAAAACATGTTATGAGATCTCGCAGCTCATTACAGATTTAAGTCTCATTCCGATCTTTTGGGTCCATTGAATAAGGAATTCTTCGCTGCTTTAGAATATTTTTTGTAAACAGATTTAAAAATAATTCTTAAATTATTACATAATTTCCAGAATTAAGTATTATTTTTTATAAACTCGTTTACGATTTATTTTAAAAAATAATATTGTTTGCCTATCTATATATTAATGGTTGATGATCTTAAAAAATACATAATAAAATAATAAAACCAAATGACACGTCAAACTTTTCGAACTCAATAGTTATAGTAGTATAGTATATAGTAACAGCCTGTAAATGTCCCACTGCTACTCAATAGTTACTGAATAATAATAATAATAATAAATTTGAATATTTTTTATAAAAAAATATATTTCTATATGTAACGTTCGGGGCAAATTCGTCACGTGCCCTTTATTTTTTTTCTCTTATTAATGTACAACCTGAATCAAACGTCTAATGGTAAACTTAAAGCAGAAACCTTTAATGATTCTTGTCTGCGCTTTTGTGAAATATTTAAAAATCAACAACCCTAATAAATACTGTCCTAAGTTCTAGCCAATTAAGGTAGCGAGAGAACTTCACATGAATGATGTCTAGTCGCTTAGAATCATCTGTGTCATAAACATTACTTCACAAGCGAATAAAACACATCATCTGTTTTATAGGAAAATAAACAACAAAATTGTAAAAGACATAACTCATCAGGAAATACAAAAGTCATCTGCTGTAATATATTAAATGTAAACGTAACCATTGAATATATTAATTGATTTTTTTATATTAATACGTGGTCGGACAAATAGGCTACCTGAAGTCGCCACCGCTCATAGATGTTGGCGACATTAACACTAAGAAATATTAACTATCCACACATTAACTACTTACATCGCCTATGCGCCACCAACCTTGTGAACTAAGATGTTATGTCCCTCGTGCCTGTAGTTACACTGTCTCACTCACCATTTGAATTAAACCATTAAAAAAGCCGAGATGGCCTGGTGGTTAGAACGCGTGAATCTTAAGCAATGATCATGGTTTCAAACCCGGGCAAGCACCACTGAATTTTCATGTGCTTAATTTGTGTTTATAATTCATCTCGTGCTTGACGGTGAAGGAAAACATCGTGAAGAAACCTGCATGTGTCTAATTTCATTGAAATTCTGCCACATGTGTATTCTACCAACCCGCATTGGAGCAGCGTGGTGGAATAAGCTCCAAGCCTTCTCCTCAAAAAGGGAGAGGAGGCCTTAGCCCAGCAGTGGGACATTAACAGGCTGTTACTGTACTGTACTCACCATTTAAACTGGAACGCAACGATGATAAGTGCTGCTATTTATGAAGGGATGGATAGACAAAACAATAAATAATAAACTTGATTAAGCGATCTGCTTCCGTAGATTGTGATTCAGAAAAAAATCTATATGGTACGGTACGGGGTTATAGAAAAAATCTGGGGACAAACTGAGCTTATTATTAAAATACATTGTTTATAGTTTAATCAAATAAATATATATTTTTGTTAGTATATTTATTGTGATCAAAAATAAAAAATTATAACAACAATTGTTTATCTTGTACCGGATAGGGAATCTTTTTAATTCCGCAAAAAGTGATCCATGATGATGAAAATAAAGTTAAATACACGTGAACGAAGACTTGACATGATCGGACATGACAATGACATCATGTATCGAGGTAAAACATACACGCCATGTCCTAAACATAACGAAGACATATTAATTAATTATTATGAATGATACCATTCTTGTTTACGTGGATTCGTTCACGTTTTAAATATTTTGTTTGTGCAATAACATATTATAATTTTACCAATATTGGTACCTATTTCCTTATATGTATATATTCTTGAATTAGTTATAAAACTAATTGTTTATATTAAAATGGCTTTGGTCCGTCATGCATTGCAAATGTAATAATAATATCCTATGTAATATTAATTTGATGGTAGAGCTTTGTGCAAGCTCGTCTAGGCAGTACTATTCACTTATCAGATATTCTATAGCGAAACAGCAGTATTTAATTTTGTTTATTCCGGTTTAAAGGTTGAGTGAGGCAGTGTAACTACAGGTACGATGGACACAATATCTTAGTTCTCAAGGTTGGTGGCGCACTGACGATGTAAGGAACGGCTAATATTTCTTAAAATTCCTATAACTATTAGCCACTTGCCATCAGGAGCTATTCGCCAGTCCACCGATCTATTCTATAAAAAAATCCAATACGTCTTTCGTGCTACTTTTTGTAGTATACTATGCTACAAACCTTTACGCAACAACCTACTTTCGTTACTAACTTAAAAACAAATCGTAATTCCGTGCTATTATACGAACTCTAAATCCACATTTAACCCCGAGTTGAACTTTCAAAACGCCTGATAAAAGTACGTATTTTTTTTTCTATTTGAAACGAATTTTTCCATCACTAATATATATTGTATATGCGATACAAGCACATATTTTACACCTTATATGTTTTATTTCGAAAAAACTATAAAATAAAATACATCTATCTTAAAATATGACCTCAAATATGAATTACAATTTCATCGAAATAAATTATATACTAACTTTCACCATTTAGCGATAGGATATTTAATTACATATCACTTGCTTAAAATAATAAGTTATCACAGAAAATGTAAATTAATTCCATAAATAAATTAAATCTTTTCGTTTCAGTTATTTAAAATAATCTAGATTCATTTTTTTTCCATCAGGTACACTCGCCGCGGTCAGAGAAATGAGGCAAGTTGTTGCGTTTATCATACAACTTTTACAGCAGTTTTTATGCTCGCTCCTGCTGTGTTGTAAGGAATTTTTTTATGTACATAGTTTATTGTATGTAGTTCATTTCTAGTTTAAACTTTAATAAAAATGTGTATTTATGTTTGTTTGAATAGCTTTTGTTAATATAACCGTAACCGTAACAGCCTGTGAATGTCCCACTGCTGGGCTAAAGGCCTCATCTCCTCTTTTTGAGGAGAAGGTTTGGAGCTTATTCCGCCACGCTGCTCAAATGCGGAATGGTGGAATACACACGTGGCAGAATGTCAATACAATGTGGCAGAATTTCAGAATTTCCTGAAAATTGTTAATATATATATATTTTTATTAATATGCAATCATCAGAGGTAATTATACAATACTTGGTGTACTAAAACACTATATTTAAATAAGAACCCGTGATTCGAAGTGTAAATAAACAGTCTCATTGCTAAAAAGTTATTTCTTCTAGAACACATAAAGATAGAAGAGAAATATTGCTACATAAACAAATAAAGATGCAGGTGGCATGACTTTTTGTAGCATGCGCTATATTTTACGATACATATTTTAAACGGCACTATTCATGTTACAATTTACCTAACATCACCACAAATTATATATGTTATGTCATAAACTTTAAAAGTAAATATTACACTTAAATAAATAAGTAAAAAAACTACTAAATTACATGTGCACGTTAGTCAATAGTCGTAAATTCCTTCAATATAGTGACTATTTATTCTATTAGTTCGCCGAGAGGCACTTTGCATTCTGCGACGAAAGTGAGACCGCTTCAGAAACTTTAATTCAATACTCTATGCAATAATTAAGTCTTACATCCAAATATATGATATACGCCAAGACAGAGCAGATAAAATATAAAAATAAAAGCGTGACTGTTTTGTTCTTAACTTAATTTAAACAAGAATATATGTTGATAATTTGAATAAATAAATATTGATTCCGTTTAATTTATAAGAATCCAGATAACGTTGTTTTTTGTAACTTTATTTTTCTTTTAGGTTGGGGGAGATTATAAATTCGATCAATTTTTGAAATTTCGAAATTAAATAAGAAAATAGATTATCTTATAAATACCTTAAGAAAAGAATTCATTATTAATAGAATTAAGTTTTATAAATAACAGTCGTTTTTTTATCACACTTTCAATTGTAGGATGTATATCTTTGTATTTATTCTCAATTTTAAATATATATATACAAAGAATATGTTTGAAATGGCCCTGCACCCGCGAACAACTATAGCTCCTACATGTCAGGTATGGGACATGGGAAAACCTGCATGTGGTGAAGGAAAATCTAGCACATTTACTATCCCACATTGAAGCACAAAAAACAAAAAAGAAACAAAGCTGCCTTAGCCCATTAGGCCTACAGGCCGCTACTTTAAGATTAAAGACCAGCAGTCACCGCAACTAATACTACGGTGCTTAACCAGACTAAAGTCCCATAAATATGTCAATAAACCTCAACCATAGTCCAGTAACACAGCCGCAGGTACCACATTAATAACAATAATAAGGATCAAAGCCAAAATTCAATCAGGCAAAGCGGCGCTCGTCACCAAACCACATCACATTACATCGGATGCTTGATACCGACACCTCTACAGGGAGTCGCCGATCACCTTGGGACCATTTATTTATGTCGCAATACTTTATATTATATATGATATGTCTCATTTAGCATATTAGATACAGTGACCCCTGGACCTTCTTGTACTTTTACTGAGAAGGATTTGAAATAAGAATTTAACACATAGGTGCCCTTTCATTTACTTAATAATATACAACATATAATTACCCTATATATAGTTCTTTTAAACTATAAACAAAAACATTTCTTAATAACATTAATGTATGTATATACAAATGACAAAAATACTGGCACGCAACACATGCGCACACATTACACAGTTTTTTTAAAGTATGTTTATAGTTTTAAAGCGCGCGTAAATATAAAATTAGAGTGAAATACATAAGGCATGGTTTGAATAATGTATGATTTCTGCAGGCTATGTATTTATGTTCATCTGTTTTCGCATGTCTTCTAAGTTACTTATCATAATTTGCCAATTATAAGGTATCGTTAAAGCGTCTCGATCGTCAGCTGTTTAAAGGTTAAATTCACACTAAATTCAATATGGCACCCACTCGACTAGTCTAAATAGAAGTTGCTTAAAAATATTGCCATAATGTGCTCTTGGATATCAGTTGAAAGAGCTCAGTACACTTGAAAAATATTGCTTTTATTTTACTTTAATGAATTCACAATAACTTACTCGTAACAATAATTAAAATCTTATCGGAATAAAACTTGGCTAGAAAACATGTACGTGGTAGTATTTTGATAGAATTCAATCAACAACTTGTCAAGCGTTTGTTGCGAAATCTGCACTTAACAAAGCTTTTACTTAATTTAAAGTTTACAACTTTGTTACAGTATAGTACGATTTAATTTAGTACGTGAATGTTTTCTCAATGCTTAAATAAAGTTTAAATATTTTTAATTAAAGAAACAATTTCTTAACTAAGGAACCAAATGCGGTAATCATTGTTATATTTAGTATTTTAATTGTACAATTACAATTATTATACATTAAAATAGATTAAAAATCAAATATTGTTTTTGAAAAATATTATACTATCTCTTTATTAACTTAAAAACACACACACATACACACAAAAAAAAAATTCTTGTCTATTTTTTAATAAATAAAATCAAATTATTGTTAACTACATTTTTTATTAAATTATTTTGTTCATTTGAAATACGCGCAATTTAGTGTAGTCTAGCTCATTATTGTATTTGAAAGATAATTAGAACATATTAAAAATATAAACAAAGCATATATTACTTATTGTATTTAAAAATATTCTATACTATAATTGTAGAGAATATAAAATAAAACAGCGGGAACTTCTACAAATACATTAAAGTATAAAAAAACTATATCTAATGCACAAGCATTTACAGTAACAACCTGTGAATGCCCCACTGCTGGGCTAAGACCTCCTCTCCATTTTTGAGGGGAAGGTATGGAGCTTATTCCACCACGCTGCTCCAATGCGGGTTGTTGGAATACACATGTCCCAGAATTTCAATGAAATTAGACACATGCAGGTTTCCTCACGATGTTTTCCTTCACCGACAACCACAAGATGAATTATAAACACAAATTAAGCACATGAAAATTCAGTGGTGCTTGCCCGGGTTTGAACCCACGATCATCGGTTAAGATTCACGCGTTCTGACCACTGGGGTATCTCGGCTTTTACTGAAATCAAATCCTCAATGTGCACTCCCCGTAAGTCGTAAAGAAACAACAGTCTCGATTTCATTCACAACAACATGTAACCACTAAACGTGATCGGGTTTATAACGACACATTGTTTGAGACAAAATCCGAGCTGGGATTACTTGAAGAAACATTCGTATGTAATCTTATTTTACTAGACGTATAAAAGTAACGAGAATTTACGTTTATGGAATGAAGATTTGATAGAAGTTGTGAACGCTTTAGATTGTTTTTTACTGATTTTAAAAAGTGAAATCACTATCATACAGACTGCTGAAATGTGTATGGAGTATATCGTCACGTTTACTTTGTGCAAGCCCGTCTGAGTAGTTACCAACCACTTATTACATATTCTACAAATATAGTATCCAGTACCAAACAGTAATAGTTGTATTACGGTTTGAAGCGTGAGTGACCCAGTATACTAAAACAATGGATGTAACATCTTAGTTCACAATGTTGGTGGCTCATTGGATATAAGGGAAGTTTTATATTTCTTCCAGCGACAATATCTGTGAGCGGTGGAGACCATTTATCATCAGGAGTCCCATTTGCCAGTCTGCCTAGCTATTTTACCTTCGTTAAAAGGATTTATTTTATATTACTTGTAATCACAAAAATATTTTTAATATATTTTACAACGCAATACCGACAAAATATTACCGACATGAAGAGGGTCTGTTCTTGTGGTCAAATTAAAAATGTAGATTATATTTGTTTAATATAAAAAATAACAGATACTCTTCAGTAATGTTCAATAATAATTCGTATTACATCTAATATTATGTATTTCAATCTGATAGATTCATTCAATATATGTCCGCCTGACCGATTGCGGTCACGGGGGTCAATCTCAACGGAGAATAGCGACCTGTCACAAATTTCTTTGATTTCTGACTAACATCTGCTATTTCGAATTTTACCTTCGATAAAATGAAATAATACAAGAAACTTAACCACAAAAAATGTTTTGTAATTTTTTTTTTATCTGGTTTAGGTACCGTTTTGTAAACTAAGATTATTAAATAAGCTCTTCATAATATTTATCGAACATTCCGATAATAAAAGTTCAATGAGGTTTTAATGATTTTACCTTAAATAACATTATGTATTTACATACGTTTGATGTTGTTGATTCGTAATCCAGTATTCGATTCACCGAATCAACAATAAATTGACTGCCAAAATCGTTCACAGAACATATTAGATTTATTATCCAATTTCTTTCGGTGATGTAACATCATTTACATTTTTATTTAAATACCTAATCTATTAATATGCTTTAGATTATTTTTCTTAAATATACGTGCTTTAAGTATATCTTTCTAAATTAATATTTAGTTATACTAATGATTAATGAATAATGTTATAGAATGATAGGTTCTTCGAAGCTTAGAAGTTTAGTTTAATTTTATTCGATTGTAATATTGTTTTCAAAAACATGTAATTTAACTTCAATGATATATTTTATTGTTTTTATTTACTGTTAACTTTTTTTTACCTCTGTTTTTTTTCACCTACTGTTTTTTTTTATTTCTCCATATAATTGTACTATTTTCTCTCCGCCTTTGGTTACATTTATCTCTTATTTGAAATAATTTAATTTTTGTTTCATTAGAAATAAAATTTTACAACGTTTTTATGTGTACTACTTACTGACAAGTTTTACGTCTGCTAATTGTATAATAGGTAAACAGTAACAGTACAATAACAGCCTGTGAATGTCCCACTGCTGGGCTAAGGCATCCTCTCCCTTTTTGAGGAGAAGGCTTGGAGCTTATTCCACCACGCTGCTCCAATGCGGTTTGGTGGAATACACATGTGGCAGAACTTCAGTGAAATTCGACACATTCAGATTTCCTCACGATATTTTCATTCACCGTCAAGCACCAGATGAATTATAATAACAAATAAAATAAATAAATAACAAATAGGTATTTAGATTGGCAGAAATGCCAACTTACTATAATCGAATCAATTGCTGACAATTGTTAACCATAAAAAACGGCAAAAAAATTATTCGCTAGTCGAATATTTACAAACAGCATTACGCAAGGCAGATATTTTTTATGATGAACTTTATTGCGTTTATTATAGCATTTTTGTGAGAAGAGCTAGATGCTTGTATGAAATAATGACATAATCACCCAAACGTGCTGGACACGCGTAAGAGATGCGATGTCATTAGAACACATCGCTACAGCTACATTTCTTGTAATGGAAACAATGGTGATGGAATTTTTAGCACATAATACAAAAAAATGTGGCTGTGACGGATGTGTGGTAAATATGAAAATGAAATTAATGGTTATTGATATAATTTATAATTTAATGAAAACCAATACGCGAATTTGGATTTAATTAAATATAAACCTAGCGTTTCGATTATAAAATAAACATATATATACTTTTTTACAACAATATATAGCAACTAAGTCATATACATAGTACTATGTGCTTATTTATACGCGCCACGCACGTGTGCATTAGAATGACTGTACTAAATGATGGATCAGCATTAAAATATGGACCAGAATTCAGTACCAATTTAGTACCTTTGTTTAAATATTTGGTACCTATGATATTACCAATGTAATTTTATTTTGTACATTCTGACGCACACCCAAGACAGTAGAAAGCAGAGGCGGAGCAGGGCCATGATGTCTTAAGGGAGCGTCGTGCCGTTTACCGTCACGCCATACGAGTCTTATACCCAAAGCGCACCAATCACATCAAAAACTATAGAAACGTTTTCAATTAAAAATAACAATATATATATTTACACTCATAAAGTAAACGTTGCCTTCAATATTTTTCAAAGAAATTCGTACCGACCTTAGCCATATCGCCTTATTGACGTTAATACACGTAAGTGGAGTGTCGACATGCCTTTTTATTTGATTAAAACATGTCTTATTTCGATAATGGCTTTCCGTTCTAAGCACTTTGTCTTTCACCTATAATATGTTCAACTCAACGATGAAATATTATCTATTTGCTTACTCAACAAATCCATGATAGTGTTGATGTCGAATTATTAATCCCATCATATAAAAGGTCTAAACGATAAATATTAATTATATTTATCGTTTAGAACTTTTATATGATCTAATCTAAGGCTTAAACGATAAATAAGTAGGCGGACGAGCAATTGTGACGGCAGTGGTGACGACTTACCATCAGGTAGCCCACATGATGGTAAGTCGTTACCACTGCCTATGGACATTGGCGCCGTAAGAAAATGTTATCTTACCTTACATCGCCAATAAACTACAATGGCTCACTCATCCTTTAAATCGTTATTTGCTGGCTGAATTTTTGATGAGTGGGTGGTACCTACCCAGACGAGCTTGCAGAACACTACCTTAAAACAAACTTATCGTGATACGAAAAGAATAAGAAGAAAATTGGTGGAATAAAGTTGTCTTCGACGGTACGTGAATCAAGGTGAAAATTTGTGATGCAAGATAATTTTACACGTAAGTAATAATTTACTGAAACATATTGAAATTAAAATAAATACGGAGAAGGCTTGGAGCTTATTCCACCACGCTGTTCCAATGCGGGTTGGTGGAATACACATGTAGCAGAATTTCAGTGAAATTAGACACATGCAGGTTTCCTCACGATGTTTTCCTTCACCGTAAAGCACGAGATGAATTATAATCACAAATTAAGCACATGAAAATTCAGTGGTGCTTGCCCGGGTTTGAACCCACGATCATCGGTTAAGAATTACGCGTTCTTACCACTGGGCCATCTCTAATATTTACAAAAATCACAAACAAATTACTAATCACCACACAAACGCTTAGCGCGCTCATAAAACGAATTTAAGATTCAATAGGACGAAGGCGAAAACAATTTGAGCCCAGGTAATTTTTTTATCAACCTTGGTAGGTTAGGTAGATAGGTAGCACAAATACAGGAAATTATTCTTTCTGATAGCTTTATTTACGGAGTTTGATATAATAGTAACACATAAAAAGATTAAAATTAGTTACCAGTATTATATATGATGTAAAATAAATGTATTTAATGTAAAAAAATTAAAGTTACGTAAGAACAAACTGAAAATTAAAATATCAGAATGTGTTATGCGACATAATAATAATTATGACATTAATAAATAATCAAAGATAGAACAGTAACTTTTTTCTAGCTGTCTGTCAACCGTTTTTCTTTTTTTTTTAATTTGTCTGGTAGTCAATGACGAGTTTTTGTTTTATCGATAAAATCTTTTTTGAAACAGAATGTAATAAACGATATTGTTAATTCATGTTAGCGATTAGTGCAGTTGATAAGTTATTATTATCAAATTTTGCTCCATCAGAATAATGTATTTATATGTATGACATCAAATATACTAATACTTCAAGCTTAGAAAAGTAAGGCAAGAGAACAAACGTAAAATCTAATTGTATCAAAAGAAGGTTAAAACCGGAGTTGAGAGGATTTTTAATAAGAATTTTTCCCGAATAACGTCACAGCATCTATGTCGGAAAATTCAGTGTAGGATACGATATAATAATAACGGATAGTATAATACTTGCAATGCACAAATATAAGAAAACAATCACTATTGACATTATGCAATAGTTGCATGTGTCAAACTGGCAGTTTACCAGAAACCTTCGTGATCCTAGGAATTATCTGACAAAAATACCCAATAACCTCAAATCGCTCGACCCGGGTTTCGAATCCTGGCCCTCTGTATTTGCTTGTTCTACTTAATAGCTAACGACAACACAACGAGGCAATATGTACCAATAGCTTACCATATATTAGAAACGTATATTTTTATACGTCTAACATTCATGTTATTAAGGCTTATTATCGTTTATTATCTATAAATTGCTCAATTATTAATAATATATATTTCAAATATTAAAATAATTTTGAGTACCACAAGGACATTTAATGAAACTACTCAAACTCAGTTTAGTTCAGTAAACAAAATAATTAGCGGTTCCCAACGCCATTAATTACTAATCAGCGGTCTCATAGACACTAACAGTATTATTTATGCAAATAACTAAGCGTGTACGAATTTTTTGGATCTCCTGCGTCTTTGTACCTCTTCATCATTCAAAAGGAGATAAATAATATATGTGCGCGTTACATATGATATATAAGACTCGTCACCTGATTGATAACATAAGTAGATGTATACACCCTGTCGGTATATATACTTAGAAATCGGCTTAAACTGTGTAAAAGCACGTTATACATTCAATTAATATGTGAATTGTTTAAGTGTTTTGATCATATTTTTGCGTTGAAATAATTTTAATGTGAAGCCATTATATTTTACTAACTGTAGCCAATTCCAATCGAAGTGGAAGTGGAGATAAAACATTAAATTTACAAATTCTCTCTGCTGTATTACGCACTACAAACAGTTCATGATTAATTTACCTTTATTTATATTACAACACTATTCCTCTTAACTAGTTATTATAATTTAACGTCCAAAGTTCCGAACACAAGTTAGTGGATATTGAAAACGCCATATTCGAATCCATAGTATTTTAGATTATTCAAAATCTCAACTACTGACATCGCGTCCATCCAATATTAAATTGTTTATTTGTCTTAAGTGGTTGGAATAGGTTATAGGTAGTTTTAGTAGGTAGTTTCTTAGCTTTATACATTGGTTAACTTTAATTATTTTATTAAAAAGTAAATTACGATTTTAATATAAATTAATATTATTACCAAAATCTATACATAATACTTCATACTGGACAATGAAGTTGTCAGACCGTTAAACAGGGTGACGTTTCTAGGGGTCAAATGTTTGACTGCCAAACAATGTGGAAATTTGGTACTGTAGCTATGTACAGATATTTATAGTGACATACATATATTTTAATTATATAGGGTGTAGGGAGCAAGCGTGTTCCAAATGACTTTGCTTTTGGAGAGACTGCAATATCCTTTGACATGGATTTATGAGGTCAATTTGTTGCACCTATACAAAATTAATCTCTTTATGAGCCGAGTTGGCCCAGTGGTTAAAACACATGAATGATAACCGATGACTGCAAATTCAAACCCAAACAAGCACTACTGAATTTTCATTTGCTTATTTTGTATAAATAGTTAACATCGTGAACTCGTTGAATAAACCTACATGTTTCGTATAAAAATCTTTTATATGGGTATCCACTAACCAAAACGAAATATAAATAGCCTAGCTGTGGGATATTTACATGCTGTTACTTTTACTTTTTATGCGCCGATTGTTACTGGATATAACAGTAGTCCTCGCCGAAGATCACGGGCACAAATCAAGGCAAGCAATAAAGGACATGTTAACTCAGTGGGAATTGTATGTAATTAGTTTGTGTTTATTATTCATTTCATGCTCAGCCTTAAAGGAAAATATTGCGGGAAATCTAAACGCGTCAGATGAAATTCTGCTATTTGTATATCCACCGACTTGAGGTAAAGTAGAGTGGTGTAATAATTTCTAAAACTACTCCGTAACAACTCTGTAACAAGATTCTATTGCCGGCAGTGGGCCATTTACAGGCTGACACTACTGTTCGGAATATTAAGACAGTTATTCTTAAGAAGGATTAAGTTTTACTATAACATTACATTAATTACGAAGCAAAATTTCATGTCTAATTTCTATTCTATCTACATCAAAATATTTTCCAATACATAAATAAAGTTAATAAACAAATATATATTTTAAAAAATCTAAAATTTGGGACAAACCTAACAATGTATTTTTTATCTGTATAAATTAATTCTTTCTCCATTCGTTTACCAAACGGCTTTGGTCGAGACCTTAATATTAATTGACAGTTCATCTAAAAATGGCTTCTTTAATATCGGTAAAACTGTTTTCGAAACTTTGGAAGTAAAATTAAAGTGGATTTAAGTTTTAACTGAATATTGTTGTATTACTAATGAAGATATATTAATCAAGAACTGTTTATAGTGCATAATATCAGCAGAGTTATCAGCAAATCACTCTGAATATTTAAAATTACGGTTTGTTTTTATTTATTCCTACATTGGAATAGAATATAGTAAATATAATGCTAATGTTAGTTCAAAAGGTCGTATGTTAATTATGTATGTCGCAGATTGCATATATCGGGTGAAATTCTTGTTTTATTTTATTTGTTCTGAATTTTATCTTTAAAATTAGGCACATTAAAACTCAAGGGCAGCCCGGGCTTAAAACTACAATCTTAATTTTAAATTCATATGTTCTAACCACTGGCTCATAGCGGTTTACACAGCGAGCACATATTTAATTCAGTACGATAAGATATGTCAGGGAAAGTTAAGTAAAAATGCTGTCTCATCGGATATTTCATTCAACATTAATAGTGTTCGTTTAATGACAAACATTATTTAAATAACTACGATAAACGTAACAACGATGAGTCAATGTCAAATTACGCCTGCACCAGATAATTTGTTTGTTCAAAATAATAAATAACTAGCGCAATCATTCAAATACGTTTTTCCATCGAAATCATTCCTTTTTTTACAAAAAAATAAATAAAAAGATTAATTTTTTTTTAAATTTACTTATAATAAAAAATGAAACATATTGATGATAAAGTGAAAAAAGTAATTCCAAAAATAATTAATAATAATATTGGAACAGAACGATCATCACTGACAAAACCATACATTATAATAGACCAGTCATGAAATTACGAAATTACATAACACAAACAACTTAATCAGTACCCACAGTGAAAAAGTTATGAATTACATAAAACTAGCTACTGAAATAAAAAAAACAGTACCCATTAAATACAGTCAAAATTTTATCGATAATGCTTTTGCGTTTTTACAAAAAAGTCCTATTAAACACCACATCTCGTCTTACTCGAAAATTCCTCACCGTTTTCAATTGAATATTTATAAGCCTATCAAGTTTGGTCATAGTTATGTTACCCCTGTAAAAAGGAGATAAAAAACTAGACACAACAATAATAATACACAGTGTCGCAGTTAATTATTATCGTCAACAGCATCATAGCTCCATATTTCTTATGATATTACATAATATCTAAATACTAACAGAACATCCAAAACTGTATGTTCTAAAGTTATTTTCAAAAATAGAATAAAATCGAATGTCTCTAAACTAATACAAATATTACAAAAATATTAACGATAATATCTAAAAATGGTTTGTCCCAAGGTCTAATTTTCTATATAAGTATGTATTTACAAAAGAAAAGTAGTATATGTAGTATATCAGTTGTCTGGTTTCCATTGTACAAGCTCTGCTTAATTTCGGATCAGATGGCCGTGTGTGAATATTTTTTTTAATATCCCAGAATATTATTAAAAAAAGTCTAAAATCCTTGACGCTACCAGTGTATATGATTACAATAGAATTAAAAAAGAAATACGTTCAGAAAACAAGGTTGCGATAGTGGTTAAATACATAAATATTTTTATCAATATACCAGTTATCTCGTGATAATACAACAGACTATTTGAAAGCTCACCGGATCGTTGTATCGTGTAACGTTATATCTGCGTGGATTTATTAAGTTGAAACGTAAACAGATTGTTTTTATCACGTACAGAATTTTTTGTGTCTGATGTCTGAGCGAATGTACGTTTAATCCCAAAACAAAGAGAAGACGGACGGGTTCGTGATTATTGCGTGAAACATCAGCTTTAATAAACGTACGAGTAGTAGAATACAAGAAACTTTATCGTCATTGCAATAGGAAATGGCTGAGATAAATAATATATTTACAGCATAGATTCAAAATGAAAATATTATTTATTTAGGTAAGCTCTTATGAGCATTTTATCCATTTTAATAAATTATAGTAATTTCATCCACTGTTCCATTACAAATAGGCTATTTTGCTCAGATTTAGAAAATAGAAATATGAAACATTCTCGTAGTATCGTGATCAAAATGGACTTGGCTTATAATTCCGCTTATGAACTAATTGAACTGTAAATAGTTAAAACACGCAATTTAAATTTGAAGTCAGTATTATCCACACTTATTTAGCCTAATTATTCTTCTTCGTGTTACACATAAAACGATAATCTTAAATCTGGTAAAAGAAGTCAGTTGTAAGTCAATCAACATGCTAATATAATAAAGACCTAACTTTTGATTACACGTTCTTTCCGAATTTAGTTACGTAAAACTACTAATCAGATTTTCGTGTAACTTTTACAAAATGATAGATGTACAAAAAGAGACTTTGTTTATGTAGTTTGATTTATTGTTTTATTATTATTTAATATAAATATAATAAAATTGTTTCCAAAAATTAAATAAAAAATCGGTGCCTTTCTAAAGAATTCTGTCAAATATATAACAAATAGGTAATCATCAAAATTTTGTATGAGCGAATTGTGGATCTAACATGTCTGGACAAATCCACAACAACATGCAAGACTAGACTTGGACTAGATTGTTATCTAGTCCAAGTCTAGTCTTGCATGTTAGAAAAGGCGGGGTTAATGTTTTAACCCGCCTTTTCTCGTACTTCTTTAGCATAACTATTTTTAAATGAAAACATTTTGGCCTATTCTTACATAATCCGTAAAAATGGTAATTATTAATATAATACATTTTTAATGGTACAATATGAATCGATAATTAATTTCTATGCAATGATAAGCACGACACTTGAGCATTACTCGCAAATATCATTTAACAATAATTATTTCTCTTAATAACGCTTTGCTTTTTAGTTAAAAATTACAATGAACAACATAAATTAAATCCACAATATTGTGACGCTTAACCCATTTCTACTTCATAAATACTTGTGGAATGTAGACTATTACAAATAATATTTAGTTTAGAGCAAAATAAACACAGATAATGAGTCACGTAACGTAAATTTCGCAATTAGTTTGACTACATTAAATATCTTCGTTGTAATATCCAATATATTTTGTAATATTGATGTATCAAATGTATAGGGAAAATAACCTCGGAATATGTTTTTATATGTAGTCGAATTTGTATACGTAGCAGGAAAACGGCTCGTATCATCTAACTCAAAACGGATAGTCCACATCAGGAATGTACGTAGATATGTATATGAGGTATGTTCCATAATTGTTAGTAATTCTAATATTTACTTTGTGTTATTTTACTTAATTAGCTATTTTAATTGATAAGTAAATGAATACATAAACAATTATAATTATAAGATGTCGGACTATCACTGTATCGGGAGAGTATTGGTTATTTAAAATTATTCCTAAACTTGATAATGCTTTCAATTCAATTCACACCTCAGATTGATGTATATAAAATTTAACTTTTAGACAACGAATGACTGCTTAATTTACCTTATATGACTTGAAAGGAAAAAAATAAGATTCTTAAGACTACATTACGAACCTTTCTTTACGTTGGTTCGTACGTAATACGATGTTCGATCGGGATAGACTTTATCTCCAAAAAAAATTAGTTATAACATTGTACTCACTAACATCAATAAACGCTGATAATTTGAAATTTAAATAAACGTTTTCTTAAAACATGACCTTCATTTTAATTCATATAAAAACATTAATTCAAGTAAGAAAAACTGTCTAAAATAATATATAAATTTTGATGCAAATTCAATTTAAAATAACTTAAATTTAGAGCGGAGTTAACTTTGATCGCTACTAAAGTAACTAAATATTTTTACATACTCATAAAAAACGAAGTAAATACATACTTTTATATACTACCTACTCTTAAAAATAAATTTAAAAGCGTAGTGTATAAAGTTATAACGTTATACGCAGATTTACATCACCTGAAACGGTTCGATTGCTTATCAATAATAGCATGTATTATCATTACAAACGAAGTATTATACAATACGACTTTCTGTCAACAACTCCTTAATGAGAAAACTATCTCATTATAAGACAATAATTTGACCTGTCATTACTAAAAATACTTTATTGCCAATCCTATAAGTATACCCGCGAATACTAAAAAACGATAACAAGCCTATTTTTATTTTCAGGACTAATAAGATTACAACAGTTTTCAAATAAAACCGAAACGAGACTAGTAGTTTAACTAAGGATTAGTTTTATCTTACCTGTCGTTGACTTTAAACAGAAGTCACATAAAAATCACAAGCTGTTCAATTCAATTACCTTTATAATCTTATAACAAATAGCTTTTAAACATGATGTAACTAAAAACTAATTTAACCAATAAATCGACACGTTAATATCAGTTACACATTTCAGTTAAATATTAGATAATATTATGATTTATAGCAACGAGGCACATTTATTACAAGTGCAACTTGGAGTGCAAACTTTAAAACTTCGTACTAAAGTTTCTCGATTTAAATACAATTACATGTTTAATGGTGTATATGACACATGTTTCCCGTCGCGACACATGTATGTGACTGAGTCAGAAAATACTAACATCATATTTTATTTAATAGTAGCGATGTCAGATGTCCAGACAACAGGGACTGATTAGAAGTTTGTGGTCTCGTGCTTTTCCCTGGACATTATAAGAGCTGGCCTTACGACCGGTTACCAAAGAAGGCCATGGTTTTCCTCGTACATTTTCGTTTCAATCGTTATCGTAACTAGTTTTGATATATACCATATATTTCTAAGCCGTTATCTTTCAAATTACATAATTTATAAAAATCTTTTAAGCATTCTTTTATTACTTGTGAGGACGAAATAAAATGTACAGCTATTTACTTATCATTAATCATACACTTATTTATTTTGCTTACCTTGTTGATTCTTAACCTAAAAGCTGGTTCTCCAAAACAGTTGGATTCTCCCTCTATGTCTTCTCAATTGTAGCTGTCAGGATGATATAATCATCTATGTTATATAATTTTACTAAAACCGAATAGTATTTTAAAATTAAGTTATAATACCAATACCGAAAATTTAATATATCCGATATGTAGATAGTGTTCATGCAGCATTTGGCTATCTTCGTTAACCCCTTAAGTGGCCTATTTTGCAATGCTTGAAGACGAAATTTTACGTCCAAAGCATCTTACCTGCCATGATACGAGCTTGGGCACTAACTGTGACACTCGCCTACAAATACAAGGTTGCTTAGCTACAACCAGCATCTACAGAACCATCTATCTCCGGAGTATATTTGTAGGAATAAAACCAGAAATGACTAATTGAACTAATCAAACATAATAAGATGAAACCATTGTGAATTTACTACTCTTTACTGTTTTGACACATTCTTAACACAGACGAATTCTAAGAAGAACAGTGCGCATCTGCGAACGGTCTTCTGAGATAATGTTGGACTCTGAAAGTGGAGAACCAAAGCACGATGCTACGAGCCATCAATTTATATTCATTTAGTTGATAAAAATAAATTTATATTAGCGGAAAAAGCACTAATTGCAATTAAGCTAATGTAAGCCAGACACGGCTACCGTACTAAAATATAACAGTCCATTTCCATTTTATTAAATTAGATCTTTGTTAAATATGCCCGTGTTCTAATCCGACATTGGTGTATCCGGCTTGATTACTCACAGACACCGTAAATATAAATGTAAATACGGTGTATATCTTACGGAAACCAAATAAATGAAAGTACATTTCATTTTAACGCAAGTAAGCTAAAGATTTTATAATAGTAGTCGAATGTACATATTACCTACGAGACAAAGCATTGCTAATTATGTTTATGGGTGAAAATGGTCGGTTGGACTAGGCCAGGCCGGATAGCTCATTCGGCAATCTTATAATAAAAATATATCACAGATTTAAAAAAAATTGAGGAGGACGGCCTCGCGCCGCCGTACGCACTAACGAGGAGTGCGGGGGGGGCGGGATTACATTTGCCCCCTGAGGAGAGCTCCGCCGAGCCACAAGCGGAGCAAAGCACGGGAGAGGCCGCGGATGCGTTATATCAAAACGATGCCGCAGCCTCTCCGATCCGTGCCGAGGACGGCCATCGCAGTGGTTTTAGTAGGTAAGAATCCCACATAACCCAATTCCCCCCCCATGGGAGCTGGGTACCATTTCTGAAGGTTTTCACAGCGTGAAAAAAAAGGCAAAGCCGGATAGCTCATTCTGCCATCTTATAATAAAAATATATCACAGATTAAAAAAAATACCTTAGTTTTAATAAAAAGAAATTAACTGATGCTCTATAAAAATAAAACTGTGACTAGTATAAAAAAAATCTCCACGTTTGTGCGATCTCTATTTAAGCACGTGTTGTAACCACCTTCTTACCTTATATAGACATCCATAAGGTTCCACTTCGTATTAATCTTAAGATTTAAAAAGGTATTAAATAAAACAGCAGCTACCAATAAACTCTCCATATAATCATATAAATTTTATAAATACAAGCGTTTCATGTTATAGGGCAAATGGTAAATTGTATCGAATAAACGTTTCTTAAACATTCAAAGCTTTTTTTCTAAATGACAACACTAATTAAAACTACCTTTACTTTGACATTAAAAAAAAAACATTAACATACTTAGTGAAGTAACTTTCTGTATTACAACATAATATGTTATATATTATTTAATAAAAGAATCCACCATATCATTATTACAGTTTTACATGGCTACCTCCTTCGCACGTATGCGATTTAAAAGGATAGGCAATCTTTAAGTCCTAGAGTCTTCATAGAACTCGATCAGCTTCAAGATCTATTTACTTAAGGAAATTTTATGTTTTTATTATAGGCACTTTTAAAACGCTACACATTGTTTTAAATATGCATTTCCGTACAGTGATATTTTTACAGATATTGTGCCACAGAGAACGCCGTAAAAACGTTCTAAAAGAGCCGGCTTTGTTGCAACTTATTTGATAGGACTAAGATATTGCCACCTCATTCTCATTTACGGAGTTAAAAAAGGATAGAAAATATTTTAGTTTATTGTGTGTTAAAAGTTACCTTTCATTAAAATAACAGAGTATGATGATTAAATAGGTCGAGTAAGGTATTATGATATATTCCTGTCAACATTATATACAAATAAATGTTAAAAATAGGTATAGTAAAAAAACCTGCATTCCGGTTAGGAACTAAGGATGATAAACTTATATATTATATGCTTAATTGTATATATTTTGATTGATTTAACAAAACATTATTTAAAAACGTATAGTAAAACCGTTAACCCATATAGACACAATATGATCACGCTGTACACCTGTAACCAACTTCACTTGGCATTTACACAAACTTTCACGAATTGCACGAATTTCATTCATATCTGTCGTACTTGTCAAGATATGAATCCTTTCAACCGTGCATCCTTCTGAGTTATCGAATTTACATAAATTAATTATTAAATTACAATTTGTTCAACAGAAACTTTAGCAACTTAAATATTATAAATGAACACAGCCAAAATTATATAAAAAAAAATTTGGTAACTCGTAATAGCTTCGCTTTAGACCTTAACTAATGAAATTCAATGCAAACTAAGCTTAACAACTATAATAACATGACATATATGAATATTAAGCAAGATGCACATATAACTATAAGAAACTTCACTACTCATCGGCATAGATCAACAACTTCATCATAAATTCATAATCATTTGTGCGATTGTAGAATAGTCTTTATCTAAGGCTTAGGTCTCACTGTTACTGTGATAATACAGCCACTAAAGAAAATAGGATTAGAACTTGTATTGTTGACCTTATAAGAATACATAATAGAATACAATATAATACATAAATATATTTAAACTTTATTTGAACTTGGACAAAGAATTGTTCTTTCATATCACTGTCTTACAAACAATATTTCTTATAGAAAGCATGTTTTTATCTCCAGCTTGCCTGGTTTAAGGATTATTAACGGAACCATACTTCAAGTATCTTTATAAAGGATACATTATATATTGTATATTTAAATTGTGATTAGGATACGTTTAAGAAATATATTTAGCACCAAAAATTTTTATAACAATAAATATATCGTCTTCTATATTGTTTATAATAAAATATAATAAATTTTATAATATTTTTGTGACGTAATTAGTTTAGAGCATTTTATACTGAATGTTAATTCCACGGATCGTCAACTATTGTTCACTTCGAATGTTTGCTCAAGTTTAATTACACGTGTAAATACCAATAAAAAGCCTCGTACAAATGAACTATTAAAAATTACAAATGAAAACATGACGAAATAATAAAATTATTTCAAAATTTTTTTCGAACGAACATAATTGAAAAAAGAGGTTTAATTATAAATTGACCAACCTCTTTGCTGCAAAAACCTTCCTTTGCCACGGACTTTAAAAAACATTCCAGTAACGAAACACGATTTTCAAATATTATAATTGTACTATTGATATCGAAGATACACGTGACAGAATGAAAATTGACAACATCTAAGCGCTAAGCGTACAAAATGGACGACTACATTTACAAATACGAATTTTATTGTTTCTAATGAACACTATGTTACACACATATATCTAGCTTCCATTTCTTATACCGATATAAATTTAACGAAACGAAATCAACGGAATAAATATGATGTTAAATAAATTATTAATATCAGACTATATATATTTGTCTATATATATATTTAACAAGCTTTATAAAATATGAGATTCATCTAATTTCAATAACACAAAATAAACTTGTAATGTCTTACGGCTTGCGTACTAAAATAACCTTTATTCATTATAGCATTAATATATATATTTCAATGCACTACATACATTCTTAGGAATTTTCGAGCTTCATAGCAAGCTTACATTAATTTAGCTTCACAATCCTACTAATTTCGTCGTCTTGTTTTCATTTACGATATGTTTCTTATTAAGTACAATATATTATGTTTTCGAGACTCGACCGCAAACAACAAAAAAAAAAAAGAATGAAATTAGCATATTTTTAAGTTATATTTTATAGTTAAGTTTTAATAAATAAATCATCGAAACAAGTAATCGATTAATATGATTAGAAAATTAGAAAAATATTTTAAAGTAGAATATGTAAATGTATAAATAAAAATAAGATCTCGAATTCCTGTGTTGACAACACTTTTTAATAAGTTTAAAGTAATTTTTAGTTTATAAAGTTAATTTTCGAACAAATATATTCTATAAATAATATAATTTATTATTTTAGGAGATTCGGGGATTTTATAGAAAAAATATCGTTTGTGTTTCCACATATTATTAAAACGCGCGGTATCCATCTTTACGTACCTATATAACATCAGGACGCATACGCCTCTCTTTTATGAACATTATGAATATTTTAACAAAAAACTGTCATATGAATTTTAGTAGTTCCAAAAAATAGTACCATTTAAAGAATCTATTATCAAATTTAATTTCCATATATTAATATCTTCAGAAAATAGACTTGCTCTAAAATTAATTTATTTTACCTCATACAAACCAAATACTCAGTATTGAAATACAGATTATATATAACTTTTAAACGTAAGTATTGTCACGTCACATGTTTAAATAACAGCAGTCACGTGACTTAAAGTTTTGGCGCGTTTTTTTTTTATGGAAATATGTTTAAATGCTTTATAATTATATGCAATAGACATATTGATAATATAATCTTTGTATGGTTACTTCTCAGTCAAATATAAAGTTAGACATGTTCCGGTCCAGGCATGCCCTCTGGTGGTTGAGTTACGACGTGCTTGGACAAGTCGCGTATGTCCTGATGATCCCCGTGCGCTGCGAGATCGAAGTCTGAACCAGAGAGTGACGCGAAGTGGTTCCAATTGGATTCGTCTCCAACATCAACTAAAGAAAAAATTAAACTTTAATAAGCATAGCGAATTAGAATTATTTACAAATTTGTATTTCGAGTATATATCGAACATTTTTTATTTATTGCAATAGATTATTTTTATCTTTACTTTATAAGGTTCAAAATTGAATTGAATTTAAGAACACTTATTAAAAATAAAAAAAATGTTTTAGTAATTATTGTATTTCGAACTTGTTACAATCAAACATACAACATCCAGCTTCTAAATATAAAACTAATTAAATACATTTTTCAATAGCGTGAAGCGTCAGCCTAACTACTGATTTGAAGCTCTAATGTTTACTAGAATGCCAATTTAAACGTGTCAAGCTTCACTTTGCGATTGCAATTTTTATTTAACTACCAAAAAATCGGAATAATTGTTTCAAAACGAAAAACAAATAGAAAATAAAAATGTTCAAGTGTGTAGTGTGTCTGTTTGTGCACATCATATAATTACTTATATGATTATCCCCCATATAAGTACTTGTATAATGTAGTTTAAATGTGTTTACGATGCATCCAAACTTTGTTATTGGTTAGTGATGTTGTGACGTTCAACCAAAATGCAATAACCTTTATTATTTTTATGGAAATATCGATTAAATATAGAAAAATGTAATCGATTTATAATCCAGTTAGAATTCTAGAATTTCTAAGTATATCAATTAATTTAATAAACAACGTTTTCTCGTTCGTCAAAATGTTACTATTTTTTTTTATATCTATATAACAGTATTAACGTAGAAAACTATGTTACCACATCAAAAAAATATTTGAAGTACATAATTATTGAAAAAGTAACTTCATAATAATAAAATTATCGATACAAAATTAATTTGTGTTTATAATAAACTCCAAAAGCTTTTTTATAAGATTTGCATAGCATGGGGCCATTTACGAGCTATAAATATATATGTTTATAATATATTTCAAATTGTTAATATAAAAATGACATCATGTGTTACGAGTTATACCAAGGACAAGATTAAAGTTAACATTATCACAATAACTCCACAACCTTCCAAAGTTTAGTACATGCAATATTTTTTTCTCTATATTAGTTTTAATAATAATTACTTGAAATTAATCATTATCGCATGCTCTTAATGATAATATCATCAGAATAACTCACAACTAATTCGTTCGAGTCACTCGAACCTGCATCGAACTTGCGTTCACATATATCCACTATGTTAGGTTTGGAAGCTGGCTTTAGTCGATATGAGGCGAGAACATCAACAATACCAAGAATAATATTTTTTATACCAAAATTACTTGTACGAATTCAATTAAGAAAGTCTCACGAACGATTAAATCGCTTACCTAATTAAGATAAAGCAATTTTTATGTCACGTCTTATTTACTAGCTTACCAACGCAACTATATAACCATAATGTTATATAAACATTATTTATTACATTATTAAATTTCGACACGTGACTGTTCGCCTTTGACAATGAAAATCGAAATAGCATTAAATTATTATCTGCTATCTCTTTCTTAATTTGAACTATGACAAATTATATATAATATATTTCATGATTATTTAAATCCAGTAAAAAATGGTTTTTATAATCGATATATAAGCCTTATATTTTATTCTTGTATTCGTTTGATGTTCTTTCCTATTCTAGACTGCATTGGTAATGTATAATACACTGACTGAAGTGCTGTACTATTTGAGCGTTGTAAGCTAACCCCTCATACGTACGCTGGTATATTCGCCAGCATCGAATATTTACTGCCAAGCGTTATTGTCACTACGACGCTTCTCTTCATTTTTTCCCGCACCCAAAATATTTTCATTGCACTTTTCAACACTGTTTTAAATCAACGAGATAAGCCCAAAGAAAAAAATAATTACTGCATTTTTTAAATTAAAAGACTATTAATATAGTCTGTATTTATGCAATTGGTGCTAAAAATGGGAATATATGTTACAGAAAATCCAGTCTAAGCGCTTCCTCGTTAACCAGCTTGAATCCAAACCGAGCATTTGATATTTTCTTTTCTACAATGTAAAATTTTTAGTACTCAATTCTAAAATTTTTATTAGTCATCACACTCGGGAGAAAAACACACGCATTATATTAAAATTCAAAATCAAATCTAATATAGTAGTCATTCTCGTCAGTGTATCAGGACAAACACAACACAGTCCGGGACGACCGCGGTTCACTGCAAATTTAAATTATTTTTATTTCCCACTGTCATGTAAAATTTTAATTATACAGAATCAGATAATAAATCGAATGGGACCCCCCCCCCCGCAGTGAACGGCGGGCGGCAAGCGCGCGTGCGTACCGTGCGCGGGGCGGCATGCGGGCGGCGGCACCTGGCGGCGAGCGGCGCGCCAGCGAGCGCGCGCGCGTCTCCTCCATGATGAAGCTGTTGATGACGTAGGCCTCGCGCCGGATGCGGTCGCGCAGCTCGCCCGACATGTCCGGGATCGCCCAGCGCACCACTATCATCACCAGCGCCACCACGTTCTGCGGACCGACCCCGGCGCGGGGTAACATTTCATCATTGTGCGACAAGAGTTGCACGAACTTTCTGGTAGCAGAACTTCCGAACAAACTTTTTATTGTTAAACTATATTAGTGTTCAATCTTTACTTAAATATTCAAACCAGTGTATTCCAGAGAGAGTCGTTAAACTTAAGAATTAAAAATGCATCGGAAATGACTTGGAAAAGCATTATCTGCTGAAAGTTATTTTTTTTTAATGTTAATATTAGTACAATTTCACACACACTAGTTGCTAATGAGCAATTCGGTTTTACGAGTACATTACAAATGTATAACATTTGAGTTTGGAAAGAATAATTGTTGCCTAAGGAGGAGTCACAGGATACTTTAGGAAAACTTTGTGATTTATGAAAGGCATTTCACTGAGTGCAACACGAAACACTGGTCAAGCTACTTCATGAAAGCATAAGAGACCCCACACTCGATCTTTTGATTTCGCACCTGAACAATCAAATTCAGAGAACTCATATAAACGCGAAAAGATTTCCGGGGGTTTAATTTAAGTCAGGGTTTTTCAGGGTCAATTCTTGACCTTTTTAGAGAATTAAAGAATCGGTAAAATATAATATGTAATTGAAGTAATTTGGAGATGGCCTAATAGTAGAACGCGTGAATCTTAACCGATGATCGTGGGTTCAAACCCGGGCAAGCACCACTGAATTTTCATGTGCTTAATTTGTGTTAATAATTCATCTCGTGCTTAACGGTGAAGGAAAACATCGTGAGAAAACCTGCATGTGTCTAATTTCATATAAATTATGCCACATGTGTATTCTACCAACCCGCATTGGAGCAGCGTGGTGGAATAAGCTCCAAACCTTCTCCTCAAGAGGAAGAGGAGGCCTTAGCCCAGCAGTGAGACATTAACAGGCTGTTACTATAAAATATATTGAGCATGTGTACGTCAATTTACAATTAACTAACGACCAAATCCATCGTTACAAAGATATTTTTTTTACAATTAATAGGCCAGCGTTTGACCGTTGACTTGCCTGATGTTAAGCATCGAAACGGTCTAGGATGTAGCACGCTTGCCTATAAGATACCTGTTGAAGAAATCACGTTGAATGGATAATAAGTTTACCTCGAAAACAACGACAAACGCCAACCTGGCTCCCATCACGTGCCAGTACCAGTTCGTATGCTCGTAATCATCTCCGTCCTTATAGTGCCAGTAGCCAGGATAACTGAAAGAAACGTTTAATTAAATTTAACAAAATTAATTATTAACTGTTTTACGATGATTTAAAAGAAAATCTCTTTTAAAGGCGTTTAAATAAATCATTAGTTTCCAATATTTGTGTGTAGTTGTAATTAAAAAAATAGTGCCCCCATTTGTAAGTTTCACTTTTTTAAAAGAAAATGATTTATTCAAAATGATATAGGATGGCAAGACTAAATAGTAAGACGGACAAATATTGCGCAAAACTTATTTAGTTACGACTAAGTTAAACAAATATGGCCCTAATTGTAATCACACAAAGGCACAAATTTACCTGCACATAGTTTCGTTGTACGTTGATTTCGTTAAATTCCCCAGCACGGATATTTTGAAATCGGTCAATGTATGATTGACATATTGGTCCATAGAACCGTTCGTGAACTGATAAACTAAACGAGGTATGAATTCCGATGTGAAGGCTATTATGAAACCCTGAAATAAATTAAAATTATTTAATAAGTTTTATACCTTTCATATTTTTGATAGTTGTATTTTTCGCTAAATATAAGAAGGAACCCAACATGAAGCGGAACTAACGCATACTAACTAGTATGGCACTGCATTAAGATGTTATGGTGGCCTGATAATGGGGCGGAGTTACATATAACAAACTATATATAAGATAAGATACGTCAGTTGTGTTTAGTCGGTGTTGGTGTTTATGAGCCGAGATGGGCCAGTGGCAAGAACGCTTGAATCTTAACCGATGATCGTGGGTTCAAACCCGGGCAAGCACCACTGAATTTTCATGTGCTTAATTTGTGATTATAATTATTCTCGTGCTTTACGGTGAAGGAAAACATCGTGAGGAAACCTGCATGTGTCAAATTTCACTGCAATTCTACCACATGTGTATTCCACCAACCCGCATTGGAGCAGTGTGGTGGAATAAGCCCCAAACCTTCTCCTCAAAAAAGGAGAAGAGGCCTTAGCCCAGGAATGGGACATTCACAGGCTGTTACTGTTACTGGTGTTTATAGTATGTTCATTTTAATGAGTTCTCGTCTGCGAGGTACAAGGTGCGAGCGGCGGTGACTTAACCGCGTTGCGAATGCAATGAATTGTGTCAAAAATGCACCCCCCGCACGCACCCCTCAGCCCCCTTAGTCGTCATACCCCCGTACCCCTGTACAGAGCAGCGAGGACATCAAAGCGGTCATACTATAGTTAACTTATATTTCGTAAGTGTTCATTTTAAAAAGTATATTATAATACTTATGTATTCATTATATTCAATGATATAAGCTTTGTCGGTATGATAAAAGAATATTTAGCAATAGGATAATATGTTATCAACAACAATTAATGTGTTATTTCTTGAAAACGATACAATATATTTTATAAAAATAATTTTACAACAAGTGTTTTGTTTTGTTTTTTTTTTTTGTTTTGTGAAAGAGCAACCATTACTATTCGAATAAGCAGTACTAGGACAGACCTAGAGTGCGCCACTTTTGAAATTAAGATGTACGGTTTACTGGTGGGCGGGCTTTGTGCAAGCTCGTCTGGGTAGATACCTCCCACTCATCAGATTTACCGCAAAACTAGTACTAAGTGTCGTGTTTCGGTTTGAAGGGTGAGTGAGCCAGTGTAATTACAAGCACACGGGACATAATCATTTTAGTTCCCAAGGTTGGTGGCGCATTGGCGATGTAAGCGATGGTTAACATTTCTAACATTGCCAATGTCGTCCGACTTCCTATAATATAAAAAAATGAAAACGATAATGCGTCAAAACTACGCTATGACATTTGATGCCATGGCTATGCTGCCTGCAGCGCTCACGTTGGTGATGATGCTGAGCTTCCCGATGGAGTCGAGGATGCGGTACCACACGCCGATGTCGCTGACGCGCTGCGGCACGGGCCGGCGGTAGCACGTCAGGAACTTCTTGGCGTCCAGACGCATCTCCAGCACGTTGTTGATGAGCGCGAACAGCGGCGCCAGCGGGAACGCCGCCACGAAGATCGTCACGAACCCGTACTGCAGCACTGCGTCGCGTGACATGTCAGTTTAATTCTCTCATCTTTAATTCACTCGTTTATTTTATTTAGTCTTTTTTTTTAAAATGTAAATACCCAAGGACATGGAATATTGTTACAACTACGAGCCAAAACGCTGTCAAATACGATGCTCTGTGTAATTCACTTAGGTTTATTGTTAGCTCACCCATTTCCAGGTACTCCGGAAATAATCCCATGTTCCCGAAATCGACTAGTTTGAAATCCTTCACCCACTGCAGCGGACTCTTTATCCTGCAATACATTCATTAATAATAATTTAATCTATAATGCCGGTAAGGAATCTATGAAAGAGTTCACTCACGAAGATTTAGCTCATGTTTCCGTATAGATAACAGTTAAAATTTATACACATATATTTAGTGCAGTTATCATCAAAGCGATCCCGTGACGCCCACCAAAGTAAGAGTCACGCTTACCAGGGGGTAAGCGTGACTCTTATTTTGGTGGTTTCACGTGGGGGAAACGCTTAAGCAAGTTTTTTCAGCGAAAAAAAGGCTTATCGTCAACTTATTTTATGTTACATCTAGTGAAAATTTCCTTCCGACCTATTTCGATCACGATTTGAAATATTAAACAAACTTAAAGCATTATTAAATATTTGTCGCCAACGCTCTAACTGAGCGATACAAGGTAATACAATAACAAATCGATTTGAATTTATAATAATAAAATGATTATTTTTTTATGTAACACAAAGTTTCATAATCAAAGAAAATAAATTGATAATCATATGACATAACTTACCTCTTCTTCCTCCCAATAGCCCGAAGAATATTCCACCATTTTAGCACGTAAGGCATCATCATCTCCACGACGGTGTTAATGAACTGCTTTCCAATCATGATGATGGCCAGCTGAATCGACAGTTCTAGGAGACAGCCTCCAGGAGAACACTAGAAAATATACTCAACTTTTAATATACAAGTAAAATCAATAAGTAGATAAGTATCAAACTGCTATCTCCCTTTTTTATAGAAGAAAAATATACGAGAAAATTGGCCAAGTTAATGTACATTGTCATGGTTCTGGTCGATTACAATCCTCTTGTTGATTTTCTTGAGAATGTAAATACAATGGCTCATTAATCAATTCATTCAAATCACAAAAATACAAAATTATTTCTCATTTGGCAAAAGATAAGATGAGTCGCCCCTACACAGATTTGAAAAAACTATAACCCGTTTCAGTCACACAATACGAACGGTATAGAACTAATGTTTCAAGACGAAACATGGTTATAAATTATCGTGATTTAAAATGTTTTAGCTCTATTCAAATTAAGATACTTTATTGATATTATTCGCGTTTTAAAGCGACTATTGACTTACCTCCTCTTGTCTATGACCAAAAAATCTAACATAGTCCCCAGGTCGGCCCACGAACTTGCCCTTGAAGAAAGCGATGTAAAAGATAGAGGCGTAGTAGTTGACGAATTGAAGTAGATATATTTTAAGGGTTAACGAGTCGTCGAATTCCGTTTGAGTTCGAAGGAGCTCCTTCTCGGTCAGCCATTCCGCGAGGAACTGGTAGATCTATTAAAATAAAAAAAAATTAGAAATGAATCGCTCAAATATGAATATAAGTATATATTTAACATTCAAGCCTTTGATTCAATCATTGTCACAATCGAATTCAATACTCACATAATTGAATATACAGATGAAGACGAGATTGATGGAGGCGGCCGTGGCCGTCGTGAACATGATGGGGCTGTAGGTGATGAGCACGTTGTCCTGCTGGCGCAGGAAGTTGGCCCCCAGCAGCGACATGCGGTAGAGCACCACGCCCAGCACCGTGGCCAGCGCCAGCAGGATGAGCAGCGCCACCACGCTGAACGACATGAGCGCGGCCGGCAGCCGCATGCGCCAGAACGGCACCATGGGCTCGCGCTCGCCCGTCACCACGTTCAGCTGCGGGCACGCGCACGTCACGTATTGCTCGCTATGGACTATTTTTGCGATTCATTTATTGGACTTTACTACATTGCCCAAATCAGCACCTTCGTCAATCGATCCAATCGGAGCCAATAATTTTAGCACTCTTGGTGTTTCTAAATAGAGATAAATTACTTAAACGTGTCGTGCTAAAAATGCACAACTATATATTAACGCGACAAGCTCTTGCTAGTTTTACATATTAGAAAAACTGATTGGTATGCAGTAGTATATTATAAGTAGGCGAGTTTTTTTTTTATTCTGGACACACCCATAACCTAATGATCCAATTAATATTGACCTTTCACATTATTTTAGTTTACCTACTGACCAGGGCGCAGTTAGGCTATCAAGTATTTTTATAAGTTGACCAATATTTTGATAGAAATCTGTCAAAATCATAACAAATATCCCAATATTTTTGTACGAAAGATTTATGTATTAGTAAAATCTACATAAAAATTCGCGACAAGTAATAGCAACCATATTTACATTTAAAAAAATTAGAAATGAATCAGTGATTATTGTACTATTTAATTTTCACTGTATATCGATAAAAGCTAATAACAAATATCACGTGATATTTCATATTTAAACATGAAAGGAATGTACATTTTTTCATAATTAAATTTTACTATTGAAGCACTCAGCAATTACATATAATACAAGTAATTGAAATAAGTGCATGAAGCAGAACACCTTGACATATATGGCGTATTACGAATGTAAATTGAGCTCGATATTAATTTATTTATTTATTTATTTAATCTAGGAAGATAAACAGTTATAACATGTACAAATATTTATCACATTAAGAAAACATCATATACCACTTAAGTCTTCACAAATAATTAAATCAAAATACATAAGAGAATTATAACAAATAAAAATAAAAAATATATATTTAAAATTCGACGAAGTATGAACCGTAATCCGTAATCCGTAACAGCCTGTGAATGTCCCACTGCTGGGCTAAAGGCCTCCTCTCCTCTTTTTGAGGAGAAGGTTTGGAGCTTATTCCACCACGCTGCTCCAATGCGGGTTGGTAGAATTCGCATGTGGCAGAATTTCAGTGAAATTAGACACATGCAGGTTTCCTCACGATGTTTTCCTTCACCGTAAAGCACGAGATGAATTATAATCACAAATTAAGCACATGAAAATTCAGTGGTGCTTGCCCGGGTTTGAACCCACGATCATCGGTTAAGATTCACGCGTTCTTACCACAGGGCCATCACGGCTCGATTGAAGTATTAGTAACGATTAATATAATAATTTAGTAAAAAATATATATATACAAAATCAAATTCTATTTAAAGTAACAATATAGGTGACATTTTATTTTACATTTCAATTCCTTCAATGACATAAGAAATAAATCAAGACCATTGAATTCATTGTTGTGGTTCGCTTATCGCATCGCATATTATTCATATAAAAAAAATTCTAATCCTTACGAGTTATTATTAGAATAATGTCGCTCGTATTACTCGTATCTGCTTCGTAATTGAGGAAATCTCATGTAATATTATATTCATTTCGAACAATGGAGTTGAGACATATCATTTTAGCAATTATACACCATTGTTATTACTATCAACTTGTTATTAATACGAAGTACGTCAACATGCCCTGTACGTTAATTTACCTTAACCTATTATTTATTTTTAATAATAATACAACAATAGAGAGATATTATCGTTATTTTAATGTGATTTATACTCTTATATAGAAGCCGAGATGGCCTTGTGGTTAGAACGCGTGAATCTTAACCGATGATCGTGGGTTCAACCCGGGCAAGCACCACTGAATTTTCATGTGGTTAATTTGTGTTTATAATTCATCTCGTGTTTGACGGTGAAGGAAAACATCGTGAGGAAACCTGCATGTGTCTAATTTCATTGAAATTATGCCACATGTGTATTCTACCAACCCGCATTGGAGCAGCGTGGTGGAATAAGCTTCAAACCTTCTCCTCAAAAGGGAGAGGAGGCCTTAGCCCAGCAGTGGGACATTAACAGGCTGTTACTGAATATACTCTTAATTAGTGATTAGCGAGTCGTAACCAAACAAACCTACTACCAAAAAATCCAAAATTTATATACAGTAACAGCCTGTTAATATCCCACTGCTGGGCTAAGTGAATGCTTTACCCTTCCGGGTAGCGGCCGTACCTGCGTGCGCTTGACGTGCGCGAGGCGCGCGAGGTACTGCGGGCGCGGGTGCTCCTCGTACACGTCGAAGCCCGTGAGGTCCCAGCGGTGCGTCATCTCCGCCGAGTAGCGCTTCCACAGCTCCAGGAAACATGCCGCTGGGGGATAATTAACATAATACGTTTTTAATATCCAGAGCTTCAGCCAAACTCAGAGAATATGTGTATAAATAATAAAATAATAAGCTGATTACAAACGTAGAAAAATATTCACAGAGCGACCGAGTTCCTCCAGTTTTTTTAGAATAAAACTTAAAACGGTACATTAATTATGAGAGATCTAGTGTAATCACAAGTATAAGTACAACTCAATGTCTTAGTTCCCAAGGTTGATGGGATGCATCGACAATACTACCACCAGATAGCCCATTTGCCCATCCAGCTGTCTATTTAAAACATACATATGTTTCGAAATACCGTAACAGCCTGTGAATGTCTCACTGCTGGGCTAAAGGCCTCCTCTCCCTTTTTTGGAGCTTATTCCACAACGCTGCCTCAGTGCGGGTTGGTGGAATACACATGTGGCAGAATTTCAGTGAAATTAGACACGAGATGAATTATAATCACAAATTAAGCGCATAAAAATTCAGTGGTGCTTGCCCGGGTTTGAACCCAAGATCATAGCTTAAGATTCACGCATTCTTACCACTGGGCCATCTCGGCTTCGAAATAAAAATAATTAATAATCTGGAATATTTTAAGCACTCACCCCAAAAGCTCATGAAGATAGCAAAGAAAACAGTGGTGGGATTATCGAACAGATACGTTATCCGTGACTGTAAGCACGTCGTCTTCAGGTCCCAGAAGTCGCAGTAGTAGTCGCATTGCGGGCACATCTTTATCGTAGAGTTGTAGTTGCATACTTCTTCACTAAAATAAAGTTAACAATTATCTGACCCTAGCTTTGAACGCTATGCAACAAAAAATCAACATCTAGGATAATAATAATTTATTTACACACCCAAAAGATACATGTACAAAATTTGTTTGTAGTATTATCTAACTCTAGAGTTTTATAACATTAGCAGCACTATTGGTGGATCTCTGACTCCGGAACTAATATAAATAATAACTATATTTCAATAGTATATAAATCTATATAGTTCAATAGTAGAACTGCCTTGTAATGACTTCTTATATATATTTAATGTAATTGTACATTTAACACATTAGACGGTACATATATGCGCAGTTACTCAAAAACGAAAACAAAATATTCTTTAAACAAATAAAGACTCTCACGGGCAATTTTACAATTTTAATTTTAATATAGAGCTACCACTACGTTTTTTTTTTAATAATTCTAATCATTCAAAAATAATTTAATTTAGCAATTAAATTAAACAAGAAGGCTGAACAAAAAATTATAATATAATAAAAAATATTCCATATTAATTACTTACAAACATAAAATTACGCTTAGATGGGGATTAGGAGTTACCAAAAATATTCACCTCAATTAAGCAATTAACAAAAATATAACTTATTGTGAATAAAAAAAAAATACATGTATACAATTATATTATATACCTCGGCTTGTTGGAGTAAACGGTAGCAGCAGAGTATAAGACGCATATAAGACCAACCAGAGACGCGGGTATTAACATGTGCGTATAGAAACCGAGCCATGCAAAATATAATCCTGAAAATAATAACAATGACGACATATTAAAAATACGATAACAACATAAAAAAATACACGTAAAATTTTATTGCAGACCATACAAATGTTTCAGATTTAAATTCACTATTAGGGTACATAAATTGATACCAAATCTTGGCGGTCATGGGACGACCAACGGATGAGGAACATTGAAATTGTTTTTTTTTTTATAGAATAGGAAGGCGGACGAGCATATGGGCCACCTAATGGTAAGTGGTCACCAACGCCCTTAGACAATGGCATTATAAGAAAATGTTAACCATCGCTTACATCACCAATGCGCCACCAACCTTGGGAACTAAGATGTTATGTCCCTTGTGCCTGTAATTACACTGGCTCACTCACCCTACAAACCGGAACACAACCAATTACTGCTGTTTTGCGGTAGAATATCTGATGAGTGGGTGGTACCTAGCCAGACGAGATTGCACAAAGCTCTACCACCAGTAGATGATGGTTATTGAAATAGATTATAATTAAAAACACCCAATATATAAATATGGATACTAAATAAAAACAAACAAATGAAGTCAAACGATGAAGTCTATAGTATACGCGCCTCGCAAATGCAAAGAAATAGAGCGGCGTTGGAGAGTGTCATGTCGTCTATCGTGAAGGCATACGAGTCGGTCTTACTCCCAAGAGCCGCCAATAGATATGTCACATTAAAAATATATTTAAATTGAAAAAAAGTATAAGTTAAATTGTTATAATAAAAATATACTCAATTTAATGAGGAAAATATTATGGAGTATTACCAATTTTCACGCCAAAATAATCCTTCACATAATCCAAGGGTTGATACTTTATACATTTCGAAACGCTCGCCCATTCCGTGTACAGGAGATGACGCATTGAGCCTGGCGTTTTCAGATCACCCTGTACGTAACATGCACAAATCAAAAAAAAATATTAGAATTTATAATATTCAAGCTATTCACCTCTTAACAAAACTATTAATGTATAGTTTGAATATTTAATATAAAGTAATATGAACGAATAGATAATATTAATTATAATTTAAAAACTGAAAAAGGAAAATACATGGCAATGGCAACACTAAAAGAAAAAAAAAAAAACTATAAAATTAAAGTTGCAAATATTATGTGTTTCCCTTACATCATGCAAGGGATATGCGGCGCTATACGTATTATTGGCGATTAGTCTGGTTATCCCGAAGGCGAAATCGTCATTGCCCGTTTCAGAGAACTTCTTGCGGTCCAGGATAAACTGGACTATGCGAGACCTGATCGAAGGCGTCCAGAAGCATTCCACTGATGTATCGAATCTGCGAAATAAATACGATTGCAGTTCAGAACAAACAGTCAGTAACAGCATCACACCAACAAATGGAGAAATCTACTAACCTGAACAGAGTTTAATTTTAGGTTACATTAATATAAAGTGTAGGAAAAGTAACTATTTAATTAAATTAGTAAGAAAATTGATTATGAAGTAAATTTCACTTTCAATTTATGATGGGTATGGACGTTTAGAAACGTAATGTCGAGTTATTATTTGTTTCCACTTTATACACATGGCCTTTAAGTCTTCAAAATTCTATTTTTTTTATATGCGCCGTGATGGCAAATGACTCTACTCCACCTGATGGTAAGTTATAGTAGAGTCCAAACGCGACGACGGCCAGTACAGTCGGGAAGAATGTTCTGTACTAGCCGTCCCCACCAGCCGGCCCGCAAGATGCCTCTTCACGCCTCGTTTGAAGGAACCCGGGTTGTAAGAGGAAGGGAACATGTGAGTTGATAAGGAATTCCATTATTTGGAAGTGCGACAAAGAAAGGAGTTGCCAAATTTCATTGTGCGCGTAATTTTACCAGAAATCGATAAAAATTACTTTTAATATTAATTGTTATCATTTTTTGAACTACGATAGCATTATGAACAAATAATGTGATATTTAAAGATTTTTTACAGAATATATTTCGGAGAGCGTGCCCAGGAACTATTTAATTCGGTTCCTCTGTCACCTTTTTACCATAGAACTGCGAGGCATCGTAAAGATCTGCACCCGTTGATGTATCTAAGACACGTACGAAACGATTTGCTTCCTCGTTTCTGATACGCACCGCTAAGATCTGGAATACCCTCCCGACCACCGTTTTTCCCATCACCTACAATATGGGTACCTTCAAGTCTAGAGTGAATAGGCATCTTCTAGGCAAGCGCGCTCCATCTTAGACTGTATCATCACTTTCCGTCAGGTGTGATAACAAGCGCTAGCTTATATATAAAAAAAAAAAAGACAAAAATTAACAAACAACTGCACTTACAAGTATTCCTTATCCTTTGAATATATTGCGGTCAAACGATGCTTTCGCTCTGGGAACAGCGCGGGATCGACTCTTATCTTCGACATGACACTATCCCAACATTCGTCAATTTTGTCTAGTAGACTGTTGGTCTTCTCGTGCACATCTTTTAGCGCTGAAAACTGGAATATTTATTTAAATTATGAAGTATTTCCAACATAACTTTTTTTGTATTTAATTATTTAATATATGAATATGGAATGTTAATATTATATGTTTTTTTTTAATATTGAGGCTCAACATAGCAATGGAAGATATATATAGGATATTATTAATGCAAATTATGTATTTATAATTAGAACAATATTGAAAAATTAAATTGTCCTTATAATAAGTCAAAATTTTAGACACAATATCATGCATGTGGAAAATTAATAGACATTATAAATGAATTTATCGAGAAGATAACAATAAATATATGTCTTGAACAATAAGTTTATTATTCATTTGAAAAAAAAAATGTATTTGTCACTAATATTTTTAGATTTTTATCTGTCACTAATGTGATATGACAGCTTCGAATACTACGATACGTACCTATCATCGCCCTGTAGCAAAAAAGCTCGCATCCAACGAAATTTTACGGGAGAAATGTTTTGATGAAAAAATAATTGTACTATGTAAATCGAAGTACAACCAACGCCAGTGTTGGCTGTACTTCGATTTACTTGGGTATTGTTATTATTTAAAACTATCATAGCATCTCACTCTTGAAATGTCGCAAACTAACGTACGCTATTTTGATGCGTATATCATTTAAATATTATAATAGTTATTAATCAATATCGCATACTTTTTGATATTTCACGATCGAGTTCTGCTGTGTGAATCGAATTTGTTTTACAGAGTAAATGCCCACATATAACTAGTTCTCCAAATATAATTCATTGACGTATTCCGTGGTTTAGATCATGAACAAATGGCATATTAGAATGCTCGTCTGTTTGTTGTAGATAACGCGATTGAACATTTTCTGCCTACCAGAAAAATCTTTATGAGGCTTTACTGCAGGGCGATGTTATGTTATTTGATAGTAATTATTATACAATAACCCTCTACATATTCCCCTTTTTTCAACGACAGCCACCACTCCATATGCAATTAAAAAATTGTAAAAATTTAACGCATTGGACCAAATACTCAAATAAATATCAGCCTTTTAATAAATTCTGCTGGGAAAGTCTTCTCTTAATCACTTTTGCCATTCCACCGATGCATTAAAGTATTTGAGCATTAATCAAATTTAAAATATCAAATAATCAAATTTGAAATATACGTAAAAATAACCTTTAGTACATTCGGTCACAATGCGTTAACTTAACTGAATACAAATACATACAATATATATTAGGTACGATTTTAGCATAAACGTGAGCATAGCTATACAGGGATGTACCCGAATACTAACTCCACAAAAACATATTAAGCTCAAATTCAAATCCTCCTACTCCATCCACACTGTGTTAATATTATTACATTATCTATTTCGGATTCGCTTGCGTTATTTATAAAGGGATGTGTTCAACATGTTTCAGGATGACGGTTTCGGTGACGTCATATCGAAGCGTCAGTTCGAATAAAGATGAGATCCAAAAAATATCCAGTATTACTTGAAAGCTAACGTATGTACATATGTATGTAAGCCGAAATAATTAATAACAAAGTTCTTGATCGTTTAAAAATGTTTAGTTTAAATGTTTACGGTAGACCCCGAAGTAATTAATTAATTCACTTTTCATTATTATAATACCACTTTAATCTCCAAATCTATGCCCATTGCTAGTTACGCCCATGAAAAAATTATAACAAAAGCTGCTACAAACAAGCTTTACAATGCCAAAACCAACTAATCTAAAAATTTCTGTTTGATAATAATTTAGGCAATACATGCTGTTATTACATATAATGAACCGCGATTAATTTATAATAAGCAAAAAAGGACTATGATATTAGACGATTCATTTATTACGTATCATACGCCAGCATACTACAAACATTCATCTACTAAGGTACGGTGTGTTAATAAGGTCTAATGCAAAATGGAGCCAAATCAATACTTTTCAATCGAACAAAAATGTAAAAAAAAAAACATTAATAAAGAAAAAATGTTTCCTATGGATGAATGAGTTCAAATTAAGAATATGTTAACCTAACCACCATCAAATACAAAAATATTATTAGCTTAGCAATCATGAAGACTGGCTTTACCTGTAACCAAAAATTTTTATACTGTTACAAAAGTAAAATAAAAAAAATGTAGACATATTATGGCGTCACAGAAATATATAATTCAATTGCCTTAAATGAGACAAGAAATTCTATCGAACCATCTAAATTATTATTGATGACAATGATCTCTAATAATTCTACATTTTTTCTCCTATATCCCCAAATTTATCGCATTTCAAGCTGTTAGACAAGCGTGTACGCATCCGTAGTGACGACAGCTGCATACCTTAGACATATACATCGCAGCATTCAGTATGGCATTCGTCCGACCCCCTTTTCGTATCTTACTGCATTCCTATGAACGTATAGACGATTATAGTGATACTAATTGTGCGTTTCCACTAAAATAACTGGCCATTTCTGTGTTTGCAACTTTTTTCAATTATCATTATCAATATTTACTAAAAACTTTAAAAAAATTAAAGGAACATGTTGAAAACACAAAAGTTGCCAATTAGTTTATGGAGACACAGCTTAACACGTGAATCCTTGACAAGTTCGTCAAAGAAAAAAGCCATCACGTGTGATACAGATAACAGCAAACGTGTGTAGTGTGCATTATGCTTTGTGATTTTTGCATATTTCAAAACGTAACAAATATTATGTGATCAAATTTGAATGTATTGTATTTTTATAGATTGATTAAAACTTAATTTGGCAATTATAATTAGGTTTGTATATGTATATATATATATATCAAATATATACATTATTATATTAAAGTAGTTCACAGGAAATTATAAAACCTTGGATACATTATATAAAACAAATATAAAAATATTTCACTGATAAATAAATTAAATAAAATAATAAATAAAAAAAATATTATTCATAAAAGCTAAGTTTAAGCTAAATACTAATAAGTAAGTATTAGCATACAAAACAAAAACACTCTAACACATTGATAGTTTTCAGAAAATATTTTATTTGTCTAATAATAAAACATTCACATTAATTCCTAACATTTGTTAGGAAATCGATTACAGTACAGCTTACCTTCATGGGCATTCTTAGCTTGAGCACTTCGCTGTAGTCTCTTAGAACCGATAACGGCGCGTGTATCTATAAATTGATCAATTTTAGGGGCGACATTAAAAACTAAAATATGATCATACCCTGAAGAACGTTATATATAAAACCATAATAGTGAAATAAGTCGCAGTATGTTTAGAGCTGGATAGCCCATAGCTGGACGCCTTATAATAAAACAATATTAGGAAACCCGTGGTAAGGCAAAGGTAGGATAAACGTGTAGCAATTACATCAGACACATGTAGGTTTCCTAATGATGTTTTCCTTCAACGCCTTTTTCAATTTAGTGAAAAACTTAGGTATTTTTCAAATTTCAGATGATGAAATATTTATTTTGGATAGGATACGCGTAAAATCAGTTCTTAGTGAGCGTCTAAGTCGTGAAAAAAAACTAAGCTAATTTTCAAGTCAATCGGAGTTCGTTTAGAAGATCTCGTGATGAGCCAGTCAGTGGTTATTTATATAAAATTTATAAATACCTTTATAAAGTGCAACCCGTATAGTTCCTCAGGCGCTTCTTTTTCCAGTTGCAAACCCTCTTTTTCAAGGTTCTCCTCAAATATTCGCCTGTGCTCGTATGCCTCTCGAGTTGTCGCGTCATCTTTACCCGCCTCCCACACCAACACAAAGTCAACCGACCGCACTCCGTCGTTGAACGATAACGATGGATTGTTAAGTATACCGCCCATCACTATCCTGGGAAGGGAATTGTCTGTATTACACTATAGTTATCATCTTATTAATTAAAATGAGCAATGTCCATAGGTTTTGACGCTGTTATAAATAATAACCATTCCTGACAGGCCCGGATTTATGCCTAGGCCTACAAGGTCCAGCCGAGGACCCCATGCATCCGAAAAAATATATTATTTTACTCTAACCACTTTGGAATAGGGGGAGGCCCCTTTTAAAATGTCAAATTGTCTTGAATCTAAGCCCGGACCTCCTGATGCCGTCAATGCATCAACAACCATAGGAACTAATTTGATGACCCTTGTTCCTGTCACTACACTAACAGTACTCACCCTTCAAACCGGAACACAGTAATAAAGACTATTACTGTTTAGTGCTATTGGAACGAGTAAAATATGGTGCATACTAACAAAGACTTGCACAAATCCCTGATTGTAAAAATATAATTTGAACACATAATTAAAATAAAATATTTAAGTATTATATACAATATGATTCAATGAAACGCAGTGATTACGTTACAAAGTTTAGTGCGTTAGTACCGTGCTGATGTTAAATAATAATTAGTCAAACCTTGATTAACAGTACACTAAAAGAGCCACGATACAATCACCTCGCCTTTTTTCTTGAGAAAAAATAAGCATTCACGAAGGAGAAGCCGATGTTTAAACATAACAATGCACGCACGCAATACCCGCAACCGATGTAGTAGAAACAAACTTGAAAAGTAAGTGTCTTTCAAATTACATCTACTAGTAATAAAAACATACTTAAAATGAAATATGAGATAAGGTAAATAATGTGATTATTGATTTAAAATTTATCACAAAAAAAAGTATTTAACGATTATTGAATGTCTACATCTTATGATTATAGGAAATTAGTAATACAAAAACTAGTGTTTGTTTATTGCGTTTTTTTAATATTTCATATAGGTAGACATTAACCCGACCACCGAGTAAATTTCTTCTGTGCGATCACAAATTACTCCCCCGATTGGGTTTAAACTTTGTTGTTTGCTTGCACTTGTAAAGCACCATCAACGAACATGGTAGCACGAAAAAAGTATCGGATAATTGTTTAAAATAATATATAGAGTTATCTTTCGCTATAATGTCATCGATATTCATTTGTTATTATTAAATTAATGGAACAAGCATACGAATAAATCAGACTACAGACAGCATATGTATACAGACTTTAAAAAGTAACACACTTTATTTTATCACGTTATGGTATGTATCACTGATGTACCAAAGAACCGCAAAGTAGAGAAATTAATTGCAAGTTCAGATGTAACCAGTAATAACTTGTTCCTATCAAGATATTTCGTCGATCCTTTCCCGTTTGAAACTTGAACGTCGTACTAGAAATCTTCAGATTACGTTAACGTCTGTCTCATCAAAAAAACACAAATCAAATATCAGTGGGTGACATCATTTTTTGTGTAAGCTTGTAAAGATCAAATAATTTGTTCTTGTTTTATCTGTTAATTCATTTTACGATATTTTATTTTACACTCACATACCCAATAATACAATTTTCCGCGACCCTTCTTCTTCTCTTTTTTTATATGAAATTGTATTTAGGTAGGATTAGTCATATATCGATTACATGAAAGCATTTATTTTAACCGTTTTGTTGGTCATTAATTTAATTTGGTTAATTACTTCGTGTTTTAGAAAATATCAAAAATATTATAATAAATATAAAAGCCCGTTTTTACTTCTTAACATGAGATGGTATGAGAAAAATCTAAACAAAAATATTATCATTACACATTTATAATATTAGTAGCGCATTTATGATTTATCCATGTAAGTTAACATAAAAATTGCTTTTAACCAAGTGGAGACAATACTTATGATTTAACAATCATAAATATTGTCTCCACATGGTTAAAAACTGGTAACTGTTGTGTTGTCTATACTCGATGACAAAATATTGCCTAAACTTTATCGACTCTCTAAAGAATTGCAAACACAGAAATCGTCATCTATTTAAGTGGAAACACACTATTATACATATAAATGATATTCTAGTATATTGTTAATTTTTATGTAATTTTATTTTTAAAACTGGTTCACATTTGCTCGATTCTCAGAAACTTAAAGATGCAATGAACTGTTGTGGATAGAGACTATCGGAAAATAATGAGCAACCTTGTTACGACTACATCAAATTTTACCTTCAGAAAAACGTTAAATTGAATTGAACTTTGGACGAATATTTTAAGATAAACGCTTCAAACTTGAACAGTCTCTATCGACAATTAAGCGATGTCAAACTATACTACCAAGCAGCGTGATTCGCCTTCCATTTTCAAAATGTATAAAGTGCATCTTATTCATCTACGTGCATTTTTGGTGAATACGTCCAAGTGTGTCCATTACTCACGAGCAATGATTCGCCACGGGTTTCCCATTATTGTTGCTTACATCCGCTGGGGCGGCTGATACGCCGCAACCACATTCTTCAGCGGCACGAGTTGATGCTTCGCTACCGTTGTCCCTGTAATGTTAGTCGTGGACACACTGCTATACCGTTGTAACCCTTTTTAAAGTTACTCGATTGTTCGTAACTTAATACGAACAGAAATTCATATACTTTAAATATCATTATTTAAATTAAAAAACCTGTCACACAAGTACCCAACCCAAATATTAAATCGAAATTTAATTGGTTAATTAATCAATTTCTATGTCATACTTTTTATGAACAAGTTCGTTGTACACGTAAATGTACTTAACAATGTAAATAAAAAGAGGTATTTTAAGTTACATTTAAGGAGTTATTGTAAATAATCAACATGAGAGCCCTTCAAACCAATTATTTCAATGATTCGTTAAAACGTCATAAGAAGATTTGAATAAAAAAATAATTATATAATATATGCGAAGCGAAATGTTTTGCAGTATATAAAAGTTCAATTCAGATCGCTTATATAGAAACGTCCTTGTAACAATGACGATGTATTGATTCAATTTAATTCGCGTGTTAATAATCGATCGAGTACAAGGAAGGATTGTACTGTTTGCAAGTGAACTATATATTTATATATAATTAGTTACATATAGTATATAATGCTATAGAGTTAGATCTATGCATATTTATGTACATATTACATTAACAATACGTATATATTTATTTTTTTTAATCATTCACCCGATTGTGCGGTGTGGTGTTTTGCGTACGCTCACGGTACGCAAAACACCACACCGCTAGAGCTTCACCCTAAAGAGCTCAAATAAACAAATAAACATAAATTTATGTCTGTCCTTTAAAATAAAGGTTCTATGTAGACCTTTATTTTGGCCTTACAAACGGTACGGGTTGCTAGCTTCTTATAAGTCATTGAACTTCATTTAAACTGGGTACGGAATATTTAGTAGTCATTAACTATTATGATAATATACATAATATGTAATATCTAACCAAATATATGTAATATTTTTTTAATAAATAAAGTTATTAAGAAGATTCTATATATTTATTTTGTAGTAACAAGAGTAGTTCTCTTTAGATGTTGAAATGTATCCAATATTTTTTTATATCAAAACTATGGCTTCTATAAAATAAAAAAAGGCGCGGAATTCCTGTGTCTGTATCTCTGCTTACTTTTTCGTAACCACGTAATGGTTTTTGATAATGTTTTCACTTATAGAAAGAACATTAAATGAGTTACGATTTATATATTTTAGTACTGTTCGTGTATATGTGTATAGAACGATTGTCAAATGTTTATATTTTATTGATAAAAAAATGCACGGGATAAAATCCTTATTTTACCCAAACGAAGTCGGTACAGCTAGTTATTAATAAAAAAACAATACGATACATTCGTTATTATCAGACGTATTGAATTATTAGAGCATCCTCTTTTATCTGTATAGCATTCTCTCTCACTCTTACGCTCACTCAACGTGAATACAAAATGATTTCCATTTGGAGATATGTAAATTAATAGTACCCATTCAGGACGAAGGCAGTAAACCGTATCTTAAATTACGACAAATGCAGCCATTATTCCGATTTTTTTTATTTCAATTATATGAAACTTGAATTGATTTTACTCGTCATTAATTGAATATGATACAAAAGAAATTAAGCAAACGTTCATCATTTAGCAATTCAACTCACGGTATTACGTCATCGTTTATCGTCCTAAAACGGATAGGGGTAATGCACTGAAGACAAAGAGAAGTCTCTTCATTACTCCGTTTGAATGCAAAAAAAAAACATAAAATTTTATACTAAAACCTCTATAATAACACTCAATAATTAATACGTATAAAAAAGTAACCTATCATTACAGAGCTTATATAAAGTATTTTATGATAAAATTAATGATAATAATTATAATTATTTAGTAGACTTATACTCTTGATAAATTCATATAAACCAAACTATAATTAGCACTGAGAAAAACTATTATTTTAAAATAAATAATATTCCGGCAATTTTCTGATCAAATTTGATTTTATTTTTAGAGTTATTTCGTATAACGCATAAATAAATAAGTAAGAATTTAGTAAGTCGTTAATTTCAATCATTTCATTATTCAGATAACTTATTTACTTTCAACAGTTATTTATAATACATACATAATAACTATGACTCAAAACATATATGATAACGTGTTAGAAATATATAAACTCGAGCGTTTGAATGATTCGTTTGTTTATTTCCGATGAGAACATTATCTCTTCCATTTTGCTCAATATTTCTATAATTATTATAGTCAGAATTTCGACCACCAATCGAACGTTATAATATTTAAAATATAATTTCAAACATATATACATATTATATGACATATTACAGACATTGAGTGTGATTTTTAATGTAATATACAATGCAACCTCGATATAACAAATCGGAAGGAAACAATTAAATATTCATTATATCAAATAATTCGTTGAACTGAGGTTTGTTATGTTGAGGTTAGGTTGCTCTAAAATTCGTTATAGAGAGGTAAAAAAAATAGTTTTATTCACCTCAACATTACGTAAGTATTAGATTAAGAGTCATACATTGGTGGGAACTTTATATAAAGGTTTCGGGTTGACAAAATTCGTTAATAAGAGGTATGTATACTTTTTCTTGATAGTTGAAAATTCGTTATAATGAGGTTGTTCGCAAAAAATGTTCGTAATGTAAAGGGATATTTCACATTGACTCTTATGGACACTTCAAGGGGATTACGAAGAATTTGTTAAATCGAGGAAGTCGTTATATTGAGGTACGTTATATTAAGGTTGCACTGTATATATAAACGGGTCTTATGTAAAGTAACATATCAGAAAACTAGCACGAAAAATAATTAGCAGATTAAAAATATAGCCGAGATGGTCTAGTGGTTAGAACACGTGAATCTTAACCGACGATCGTGGGTTCAAACCCGGGCAAGCACCACTGAATTTTCATGTGCTTAATTTGTGATTATAATTCATCTCGTGCTTGACGGTGAAGGAAAACATCGTGAGGTCTGCATGTGTCTAATTTCATTGAGATTATGCCACATGTGTATTCTACCAACCCGCATTGGAGCAGAGTGGTGGAATAAGCTCCAAACCTTCTCCTCAAAAGGGAGAGGAGGCCTTAGCCCAGCAGTGGGACATTAACGGGCTGTTACTACTTACTACTAGATTAAAACGATGTAATTAGGTATTATAATTGGTTTAAAAAAATGTATGTGGGAGATAATATTTTTAAATCAAGTTCCGGTCTTATAACACGGTTGTTCAATTGATTCAAATGACAAGTCTTTATATAAGGCTAGCCATATGTCAACAGATCAGAAGCGGTTCAGTGTTGAATACGGCACTATCGGTGTTGTGAACTGTTTATTTGGTAATTTAAAGGTAATTTTAACCCAGGTTAAAGGAGCTTTTTTTGCATTTATTCTGTTAATTATGTAATTTAACTTAATTATTTTATGAATCGAATTCATTGTAATCACTGTTTAGAAATAAGTATAATTACTTGCTATTATTTTAAATATACTTTATTTTCTTATAAATTTGTTTTACTATGTATTTTGTCTCCCGTTCTCTCACAAGTTACGAAACCCTAATGCCACGAATATGCTGACTTACCAAACTGATGGAAGCTTCCCAGGCGACCAACTCAAGAGTTTCCCGAATTGGCCGAATTCCCCGTACTAGCCTTTCAATGCCCCATTGTTTTAATTTTTAATTTTATCAATTGTAACATTATTTTAATAACTTTATTCCCACTTCGAGTAAAACAATCGTTAGTTATAAGACAATTGTTGTATTAATACAATTTTAATAAGTAATTGATAATTATTCGGTTTTTTTTTTGACCTCCTGACCGCTGCAAATGTAATTCACGTGTAAAATATTAATATTTGTTTGTGTTTTTAAAATAAAAAACACAAACAAGCCATATCTTGACATCATCAACAAAGCAATAAATAGAAACGACGAAATAAAATTTATTTAAATAATATACGACAAAGTATGATTTAACATTGATATTAGGACTTAAAGATGAAACATTCAAATTTAAAAATTTCTCAATGTTGGAATTAATTCAGAATAGTAATTAAAAACTTTAAAAAGAAACTAAAAAAAAAAAACATCCACAATTACTACACTATAAACTATGGTACAACACTAAAGCGAGGTGTACACGTGTAGAGTAAACGTTATAACAGCACAGTATACTAACTGCTAATTATACAAATTAGGGCAGATTTAGTAGTGCTAAAATTTTGAAGAGTAAAGTAACTAGAAAACAAGACAAGTTCCATTACGATTTTACTTCAAGCTACTCAACCACTATCAGACTCAAACGTTTTTTACTGAGCAATAGCCCACAGTTTTTTTTGTATCTATGTCTCCTCAGACGGGAAGTCCGTGCCTTTGGTGTATTTTATCTTTAATTATTTTTTATGTTGTTATATAAAAAAAGTAGCATCACAATCTACTTTTCAGGAATAACAAATTAATCAAAATATGGTATTCATTTGCAATACAAATATTAGCGAGCATTTGACGTCGTTGAGTCCAGATGACTTTTGAACAGGTCTTTTAAGATTACAATCTTCGGAAAAAGTTAGTATTTTGTATATAAATGGATGTTGATATCTTTAAGGAAACATTAATAATAATTCTACTATAAAAACATAAGTAAATGTGTTATTACTCCACTGAAAGTGGTAGAATTAAGAATATAACCCTCTAAGATATTTGATTCTATCGTTTACTGTACCTTAGTTTCTTCAGTATAACAGACAGACATAAAACAAGTACGTATAATAAAAAATGAAATACAAAACTTCCGTTACACAGGATAATTCTAGCGCTGACCATTACTTTACGTAACTGTTATATTTGTTAAACCTATATTTCCATTACATTTCAATTATTTTCTTCCTATCACCTCATTAGTGTGTTCGATTGTATTAAATCGATAAAATTTTAAATAAAGTACTTTGTTATAAACACATGCGTACGACACAGGACAATAAGATATTTGATTCTATCGTTTACTGTACCTTAGTTTCTTTAGTATAACAGACAGACATAAAACAAGTACGTATAATAAAAAATGAAATACAAAACTTCCGTTACACAGGATAATTCTAGCGCTGACCATTACTTTACGTAACTGTTATATTTGTTAAACCTATATTTCCATTACATTTCAATTATTTTCTTCCTATCACCTCATTAGTGTGTTCGATTGTATTAAATCGATAAAATTTTAAATAAAGTACTTTGTTATAAACACATGCGTACGACACAGGACAAAAAGACCAATGACATCACACATACGCATACAATTGACATTAAAACAACAGCTAGCAATCACAATACTCGCTTTTCATAGAATTTATAGGAAAATCTTAAGGATTTTTTTTTTTATCATGATGATATACATATTTAACAAACAACTCTGAAGCTTAATATAAGGAAATGAATACGTTCAGTAAAGTTCAAAACATATCGAAATATAGGCAGTCGCGGTTCCTATAGAGTAAGTCACAAAGAAAAGTGTTTCTCAAGAATTGGAAAACTTTTACGTAAAAACGAAACTGTTGCCAATTTATATTTTTTTATATAGAATAGGATATGGGCCACCCGATGGTAAGTAAGTGGTCACCAACGCCCATAAACATTGGCATTGTAAGAAATGTTAACCATCGCTTACATCACCAATGCGCCACCAACCTTGGGAACTAAGATGTTATGTCCCTTGTGCCTGTAATTACACTGGCTCACTCACCCTTCAAACCGGAACACAACAATACCAAGTACTGCTGTTTTGCGGTAGAATATCTGATGAGTGGGTGGTACCTACGTAGACGAGCTTGCACAAAGCTCATCATGTGATCCTACAATGGCGGACTTGCCTTAATATTGACTAAGCCCGGGTCTTAGGCAGTCAGATATTAATCTGATCGGCAACAACAGCGACAGAGCTCAACCAAAGCGCGGCAGTCGCAGGAAGGATATAAAAAGAGATTCTAAGTGAAAAGAGAACCGAAAGCTACTCCTTAGTGGGAATAGTACAGGATGAGAGATATACTGTAAAAATTGGTAGAAATTGTAAATAACTGTTTTTATACAAATTAGCAGAATTTAACGGGAGGTTGGTACTAAAAGGCCTATAGCGGCCAAGGCTGACATCACTGGTAAACTATCGCAGATAATTGGTAACAATGTCTCGATAATTAATGGAATTCTTATTGCAATGTCATTGGCACAACAGCTAAACTCACCGGTCGGTATTCATATCCTGCGAGAGATTGTCCTGGTACGTACTCAGCACCGACATCGCGTGCAGATCGGCGATCCTCTCCTGCGCCGTTTTCTCCGTCTGACCCAAACAACATATCGAAATCAATCACACTTGCCAGTGAAAGATTTTATAAATTATTTTACCCATATTATCTATAATCTTTATTCAATAGTTTAAATAGAAATAATTAGTTTAACAAGTGACTTTGTTATTGTTAATTACCTAAGTTTACGTTAGAGTGTAAAGATTTGAATACATCGTACAACGTACTACAAAAATTAGGAAATGTAGTCGAGTACATGGGCATTTTTTTTAAGTTTGCACTATATTGGTTTTGGGTGTCCCCTCTTTAAAATAAAAGATTACGTGAAATTATAGTATCTATACGAGTATTGCGTTAATAAATTGGATAGTTTAATTGTTATTATTTATATTGATAATATAAACAAATTATTTTACTGGTGTATATTAAAATAAAATAGTATTTAATGATCGATGAACCCATATTTTGCCATGTCCCATTTAGAAGTTGTCAGGTTTGAATACCATTGTGTCTAAAATTTGGCTTTTTTACCATTAACTGAAAGTTTTATTGAAGAAATAATGAAACGGTCTTCTGATTGTGTCTTATCTATTATTACCATTAATTATTCAAAAATTTAAATTAATTATTAAATTTCAACCTAAAAAACCGCCCACTGTGGAAAATTCAACTGAGTTACGTCATTTTTTCAATAAATATACCAAAATATTACTGCGATTCCGGTTTAGACTAACAACCCTACGGTAACATTCAACAGGCCTCTATTTTTTGTAAGCTTGCATTAGTTTCGTGTAACGCAAAATGGTACCACATTTCAGTTGCATGCATTATGGATTTCCACTAATTTGCGCTGATTACTCGGTAAGTAATTCATATTACTATAAGAATTGTACATTTTCAGAACAATAAAAATGTCTTTATCCAAAATGTGGTAATTTGATTGAACTTACTAACTGGTTCTCAGAAATTTGCAAAAGAATTGTTGTAACCGAAAAATCCGTTAGGTCAGCTGAAAAATCATTTTTCAACTGAACAGTTTTCGTAACACAGTAGAAACTAAATCCACATTTACATACTTTAATCCTGAAAATGAGATATTTACCCGACTGCCCTGAAGGGGGGTAATGTTTTTCGATACATACATAATATACGTATGTATCTTTGGCACACTCTGTAACCTAAACAGCTTGATGGTTTTTAGTATTGGTTTTTTTTCTATTCAAACAGATATTTTAGTTTTTTCCTTCTTTTTGTATATTAAGATTTTTACAATCTTTTAAAATTGAAAGTAGAGCCGTATTACATTAATTATTTAATAAAATTAAATTAGAAATTTATTAATCAATTTGAACTATATAAAATAAAACCTTAATTAATGTTTATTAAGACATATACTAACATATTATTGTTGTAGATATTGAAATGGCACTTACTACGAGAGTAAGACAATAAATGAGCTAACGGAAGATGAAAAAGAAAAGAAGCGGTGAGAACAGAAACGTAAATGGAAAGAAAAACAAGTTTTAAGTAATCAAAACACTACACTATCTACAAAAAAATGAACCTACAAGAAAAAAACAAAAAACGAATAGGAAGAGATTAGTTCGAAACTACAATAATACCCTAAAAAAATCTGGTGTTAAAAACAGCACTTCAAATAAGCAAGAAACAATTGTACTATTACAAAATAGTAACATAAAAAAAAAACAATGTCTAAAAGAAAATATAGATATAATGAAAGCCAGAAAAGTTTTGGAAAGTTAGTAAATAGAACTTTAGTTAGGTAGCTTAAAATAAAATTCAATGCTTTTATAAAAATGTGTTCAACTGTTTACATTTTCCACCCAGTTCCGTTGAGTGACAGTCCATCAAAGACACAATCGACTGTTAAATATTTCCAAATAATGGTGGACAAAGCTCGTAGTATCTTTTACATTTGTTGTTTTGTAATTTTATTAGTTTTATCATTTACTTATTTGGATCTCAAATTAATGTCAAAAATTACTTATATTAAGTCTGTTTTTGTCGTTTTGTGACTCGGAGGATGTACAATTGTGATCACATTTTGATAAGTGCTTATAATGAAAAATTAAGAGAAGATTTGTGATTAGTGCTTTATCTTGTTACATAAATATATGCTTTTGAATATTATATTTTTATTTTACCCTAAAATCAAAGCAAAAGAGTACGTAACTCAGTGGAAGAAAATATCAGAATCAGACGCATTTCATTCGTAATATATAATAAACTACACAGTGTTTTGCGTGATTTCTGTATTTTTATGACAATTTAGACATCACTGATTTAATTAATGTTAATATTATTGCACAAAACATATGTGCTAAAAAATATCATTTTTTTAAAAAAATGCCCATTACATTATCGGTAATCAAACTGTCCAACTTGTCTTTAAACCGATTGGATTTATATTAATTATTCACTCCGTATTGCTAGATGTGAGAAGACTATTACAAATAAATACCATACATTATTATATCCGCCTCTCACGCGATTTCTAAAAATTCTATTTCGATCGACATCATATAAAACATAACATATCACTTCGATAACACTGCTCGCGATCATTGTATAAGATTGAATTCAAAAGACTGCACTTGTAGAAAAACCTGAGAAACTGACTACTGACCTTGGTCGGTTCACACAGGCTCCGTATAACTCTGAATCATCTGTATTTGATTAGCGTTTGTGTACACGTAATGACAGAGACCATACCCTATCTTTAGCCCGTATTCTTTTCTATTACATTATATAACCATATTTGATAAGTGCCACCGATTTGGAGATTTATCTCAGTTGTGTTTCAAGATTAGAAACGCCATCATTTATTCAAGTAGTGACGGAAAGCAGTGTTTACTAAATATATTATTTGTAGTTTTTATTAGTATCACCCTTAAATACGCATTAAGAAACGAAGACACATGTTCTCGTAAGTTTTTTTTAGAAATTACGAACTTATTTCACAAATCACATTTTCAACACTATCGAAAAAAAAAAAAAAATAACAAAAATACATATATATAAATTTGCTATGAAAAAAAAATCACTTAAAATAAAAAAAAGCGCGACTTTTTTTTCGACACGTTCTCTTAATAGTAAATTGGCGACTATTTAACTAAACTGCTGAAAACTACATTAAATATTTGTCAACACTCACACTAATGTCTTCCTTTATACTATACAACATAGGTGTTACAATATAGGTGTGTTTTTGCTGTTATCTTAATTAGTTAATCACCCTTGGGTTTTGTGTTCAGACTTAATTTACTAATATGTACACATAAACTTTTTTTTTTATAGAATAGGAAGGTGGACGAGCATATGGACCACCTGATGGTAAGTGGTCACCAATGCCCTTAGACATTGGCATTGTAAGAAATGTCAACCATCGCTTACATATCCAATGCGCCACCAACCTTGGGAACCAAGATTTTATGTCCCTTGTGCCTGTAATTGCACTGGCTCACTCACCCTTCAAACCGGAACACAACAATACCAAGTACTGCTGTTTTGCGGTAGAATATCTGATGAGTGGGTGGTACCTACCCAGACGAGCTTGCACAAAGCCCTACCACCAGTAATAACTAAGTAACTAACTAACTAAGGTATATTAGTAAATTAATTATTTATGTGAAAATAATGTGTTGCTTAATTTTATAATATCAACTATACACCAATTTGATAACGTTAGGTATTTATTTCAGGATTTTAAATATATATGCATGTATTTTAACTGAATGTTTGTTAGTATTGTTAAGTAAACAGTGATAAGTTCATTTGAAAGTCAAATATTGTACATATACCACAAATAATGATAATAATGATTACCATAACAAAAATGAAATGGTAAATAATAAGTCTTACTCTGAATCTCCTATGGCAAATAATAGAAGAAATCATCCAAAATCAAAATTTTAATCGACCAATATAAGTATGAAGGCTACAGACTACAAAAGGTTCAAAATAAATTCATAATAATTATTTCTTATAAAATTCCAAAGAAATCAAACAACAATATTATAATAAAACTATACAAATATTCAATTATTTAAATTTTGTATGTTGTATTTAATTTTTTATAACACTGCATACATTTAATGAACCTTTTAGATAATTTTGTTATATGGTAACACAGTATACTGTAGTAAATATATACTACTACTAAATAGGCACAGTGAACTTCACATTAGTTTTACATTAAAAAAAAACGATTATAAAATTACTTTATTATTTAAGTAATTAAACTAGCCTATTTCAATCAAGGAGTATAGATAAATAAACAAATCTTAGTTTTACTATTTCATGTTATTTGCACTACAAACAGTTGTTGATTAATATATCTTTATTCATAATACAAAACTTAACTACTTCTAATTTAATATAAATTCTAAAGTTTTGATAGCATTTTGGTCTCAAACTCGTAGTTTTACTAATATGGAGACCACTAATAACAAATTTTATTTTTGCTTAAAATCTTACCAGTGCAAACTCAGAATGTATATCTTAAAGTCACTTTTATAATTCCCTATGTATGTTGTATGTTGAAATATTGTTTTTATTGACAATCAAAATGCCATTTTTTCACATATCCGTAATTAACATAGTAAATTACTTAAGATCTTGAACATACTTGCAATATATATAATGTTTCTTATTTATCTTAATTCGATTTGTAGTTGGAATAGGTTATGGTAATAAGTTTCTATGTTTTTAATAATAGAAACAAAACAAAAAAAATTGAACTAAGTTTTTATTTTTCATATGTAGCTAATTTCTAAATTACAATCATTTATTTGTTCTTTGCTATCAAGTCCAAAAAATTACTCATTTGACAATCTAAATAATATTTACTAATAGCAGTAACAACGTAAATAAAATGATAATATTATCTGTAAGTATAGAATATGATATTTAAAAATAAACTTTTTCAAGAAACTGTTATTGTTATTATTTTACATCTTCCATTTCAAATTGTTTCTTCAAAAAGTAATACAAATAAGAATTGTAGCTAGTTTTGTTTTATTCAATACACTATATTGCAAAAATCCATTGTGAATTAGATACATCAATATTATAGATATTGAGTAAAATAATTAATATTTAGAATTAACTACAGAAAAGTAATTAAAAAAATAATATTTTGTAATGTTATTAGTTGACTAATTAATAACATAATTATTAATTCATTTATGTTTCCTTGCCTAAATTCCAGCCCACAGACCTAATAAAAATGTAGTTGAACAAAGAAATGGCAAGTATTGCTGTTCAATTAGTATTAATATGATATTTATAACTTAACAAATTTCTATATTAGATTAAATACCCACTGCAAGATTTGTAATTATATTTTTAATTAATATTCTTAAATGATAAAGAGAATGATTAATGAAAGCAAATAAATAAGATACTCTTTAATAGATTAGATTAAAATAATTTGACTAATTATTTATAATCATAATACACACCCATTAAATATGCAAAACAAACTTACTTCGTGAAATTCTCCATCTCCATCTTGGAATAACTGTTGGAACGCAAGCTCATTTCGCTGTGCATCAGATAAAAACGATTCAGTTTCTGCAGTATCTGATGGCTTATGGTGAATCTTGACGCTTCCAGCAAATATTGGAGTCGTTATCTTTGGCGTGAACACATTTTCTTCGGGCTTTTCCAACAAAGGCTTTGGTATATCTTCTTCGAGAGAAGGATCTCCGTCAGACATTACATATAAATCACTTCACAACAAGTCACTCTTTATATCACACAGAATATTTCGTTTACTAATTTTACGTCCTTATCATGCTTTAACTGTAACTTCGAGACTGATTCGAGACGATTAGTCACCGGAGAGAGACCAAAGTAAGCTTCGGTAAACTTTTACTAGACAATTTTGACGTTAAATATAACAAACAACAACTATTCTTATTTAATCTAAATACCCACAAGTTACGTGATATTTTTAATCAGTCTTGTAGCTAAAACTGAGCGAGGCGAGAGAGATGACTAGAGGTAGAGAAGACAATAGAATCGAGAATATTGCGAGAATCGAGCAGTGAGCTTAATTTAGCACCTCCGATTTCGTATGTGTCAACTGTGAAGTTGTCAACTGTCATTTTACTGCTGCTTTTAGAATTTATGGTATTGATGTACCAAAGAGCTGTGATGAAATAGTTCCTAGTCTTCAGACTTTCATTATGCTTCATAATATTTTATCGCAATTACATTATTATATTATTAATTATGCTTATCATTGATAATAGCAATATGTAACCAAAGAAAAGTACTTTGGTTTTACTCTTTACACATTACGTAACATAACATTTAACCTCTAATATTTTTAATTTTCAAAATAAAACAAATATTGTAACGCATTTATTTTTTATTCGAATATACTTTGCATTTTCACCATCATACTTCAGTAAGTACTGAATTTTATTTTTTTTTTTTCAATAATACACATACATATACATGTACATTTTTTAATGTATTTAAATAGATTTAAAGTGGTATTAGTGGAAGTGTTAAATTTTTGATACTTTGCTTTTAAATTAAAGGCCTTTCTTTGGTACAGTTTTAACAGAAAATTATTAAATGAGTTGGCAGAGTTGGGCAACACTCTGTGCCACGCCGTTAATAAGCTGTCATTTAAAATGACTGTCACGTCAAATCGGCTTAAACCAAGTTGCCTGCGTCGGTAAATCTAACTTAGGTTGCCGGCGAAAATTTTCTTGGTTCCTCTATATCGTACTTTGTTGTTTTTATATATGTATTAAAAATATTATATTGCTATAACCCATCAATATGACTGTGGAGGTGCAGAACAAGTCGAAGCTGCCTCAGCTTTCGTCTGATAAGCAACTAACATTTATAAAGTTAGCTGTTTTATCGATGGCAGCAATTTTATGTAAGAAAAATAGGTTTCGATTTTATATAGATCTTAATTAAATTTACATAAGCAATAAACAATATTACATTCAATTAAACCTGCTGTTGATTTGTTTTTCTGACGTGGTCCAAGTAAGATAACGAGTGGCGACAACATGCTGTATGCTGACATACAATTTATATTATTTAAAAAAATTACTTTAAGTATTTAAAATAGAGGAGATCTAAAGATCCAATTTTTAAAGAAGATTTCTATTTTTTTAGCTTTCGCAACTCGCCTTTTCTCCGTTCTACGATTCGAGAGCGTTATACACGAGTTTGATCCGTATTTTAACTACAGAACTACTCGTTTTCTTACCGAAGAAGGATTTTATCAGTTCCATAACTGGTTTGATGATAGAGCATGGTACCCCTTAGGGCGTATTATTGGTGGTGAGTTAGTTATTTATATTTTCATATAATTTTTTTACATTCATAAGTCTATTTACACATAAAAATCTGCAAATTAACTATCTTCTTTCGTTTCTAGTCTTATACATTTTTTTCGTTTTAGGTACAATTTACCCTGGCCTGATGGTGACATCGGCTACACTCTACAATATAATGCAATTCTTTAATATAACAATTGACATCAGAAATGTCTGTGTGTTTTTAGCTCCCTTTTTCTCATCTCTCACAACTATTGTGACATATTTACTCACTAAGGAATTAAAGGTTAGTCAATCAATATAATAATACAATTGAACTAGAGAAATTATTTATTATTTATTGCAATGGGATCACATAAATAATAAATAAATTCTCTCCACTCTCTCTCTCTCATCATTCACTGGTGGTAGGGCTTTGTGCAAGCTCGTCTGGGTAGGTACCACCCACTCATCAGATATTCTAATGCAAAACAGCAGTACTTGTTATTGTTGTGTTCCGGTTTGAAGGGTGAGTGAGCCAGTGTAATTACAGGCACAAGGGACATAAAATCTTACTTCCCAAGGTTGGTGGCGCATTGGCTATGTGAGCGATGGTTGACATTTCTTACAATACCAATGTCTAAGGGCGATTGGTGACCACTTACCATCAGGTGGCCCATATGCTCGTCCGCCTTCCTATTCTATAAAAAAAAAATCTACTCAATAAAAAAGAAACTTTATCCTCCCAAAACATCAATAATTTCTCAATTTATCTGTACCGTAGCTCCTCTCCTCTTTTTGAGGAGAAGGCAATCAATATATGTTTACTTATAATTTAAAAGTAATTTATTGAATATTTAAGAATCTAAGTTGAATTAAAAAAAAAATACAAAAACATAATGTTAATACAAATAATATAAAGAAAAATAATTTTATCTATTATGTACAATATTATCAGTTTTAAAAGTACTTTGATTAAATAATAACACAGATTTATGTTAAAGATATTGCAGTAATAAAATTAGCTTATTATTACAAATATTTTTATTATTGAAATATATAAGTATGTGTTTAGATTTCATAAATATTATTAAGCAACTTAAAAATAGGTTCACTATTTTCTATATATTTTATGTGTGTAATGTTTCATTTATTTTTGTTAATGAACAAATTTTGATGAGTCTTTTTCCTTGGCTTAAGTATCCAGCTCCAAGTTGGTCCCATAATTTCATTGGTGGACGTTAAGTTTTTGTTTGAAACATATGTTCAGGCAAAGTTTTGAAGACAACTGTCTCTTTGTAGCTATAAGATATCTCTTTAGAGTAAAAAGTACATAATATCATATTTTCATTTTATATAGTATAATAGTAACAGCCTGTAAATGTCCCACTGCTGGGCTAAGGCCTCCGCTCCCTATTTGAGGAGAAGGTTTGGAGCTTATTCCACCACGCTGCTCCAATGCGGGTTGGTGGAATACACATGTGGCAGAATTTCGATGAAATTAGACACATGCAGGTTTCCTCACGATGTTTTCCTTCACCGAAAAGCACGAGATGAATTATAATCACAAATTAAGCACATGAAAATTCAGAGGTGCTTGCCCGGGTTTGAACCCACGTTCATCGGTTAAGATTCACGCGTTCTTACCACTGGGCCATCTCGACTTTTACTTCATTTTACTAAGATACAAATTCTTTAAAACAAATATGAAAACCCATAAGTGCAGGGGGAATTTTATTTTGTTAGTTTTGGCATGTTTTGTGAACATAGCTGTACTATGTAGTGGTATTAATTTATTTGTTTTCACTTAAAAGGATGAAGGAGCCGGCTTAGTTGCAGCTGCAATGATTGCAATCGTTCCTGGATACATCAGTCGCTCAGTTGCTGGAAGTTACGATAATGAGGGAATTGCAATATTCTGTATGTTGCTAACTTACTACTTCTGGATCAAGGCAGTTAACACAGGAACTATCCTGTGGGCTACTATGACTGCACTGGCATATTTCTACATGGTAAGTGATTTTTTTTACATTTTTTTTAATAGGATTATTTAAATGATCGCACATTTCAGTGTTATGAAACAAGCTCCAAACCTTCTCTTTAGCGGAAGATGCTTTCAGACAACAACTGCACAATAATGAAAAATATTATTTCTATTTGAATTCATGATTGATGTTTCAAACAGCTTTTTTAAATCGATGACAGTTCTCGTAGGTGTGTAATTTATAAATGCTTAGAATATTATAATTTAACATCACATAACACAAAAAGTTGTATTTATGTTTTAATTTGATTGTTTTTTTTTTGTCCAAATGTTTGGACATTGTTCATTGAATATAAATATTCAATGGAATAAAACAATCATAGAATATTAAGACGAAAGATTCACACAGAAATGTTTTAATAACATTTTTGTTTTTGCACTTTTGTACACTATTTCTGTAAAAAATGTTTTCATAAACATTGTTTACCTGGTACAATAGTTTTAAAACTTAAAAGTATTTATTGAAGCTAGTTATTTTAATAATACATTGGCCATAGTATACCAAGAACACACTGCATGTGCAATGTTGGCAGTTTGCATATGGTGGGCGTTTTTTTTATAATGATATTGGTTGATGCATAAAATTTTTTATGTGAAACTGAAAAGATTATCACTTTCGCGTCACGAGTTCTATAGTTATAATATTAAAAATGATTTAAGTGAAATATGTAAGAGGATTGTTTCACATGGTTAATTTTAGAAATGATTATTTCTAAAAGCAGATGACCATTTAAGCTTAAGGATAACCATTCGATTTTTAATAATAAAACAATTGAAAATTCTGGGGATATAAGTTAAAAAACCCTTGTCAAACAAATAAGCTTCCAGTGTGCCCTATGTTTAGATGTTTTCATTGTTTTTTGAGTGCAGAATAAGCTCCAATACATTCTTCTCAACAGATAAAAGGCCTCGGTCATTTGCTATCTCTTACTACATATTTTTACTATGTTGTTTATTAATTAGGTATCGTCGTGGGGAGGCTACGTGTTCCTCATCAACCTCATTCCCCTCCACGTGCTCGCCCTGATGCTGCTCGGTCGCTTCTCAGCGCGCGTTTACGTCGCGTACAGCACCTTATACTGCGTCGGAACCATCTTGTCTATGCAGATTTCCTTCGTTGGCTTCCAACCCGTTCAAAGTTCGGAACATATGCTGGTAAGTCTTGTAATCTTTATAACTGTAATATAAATATATATATTTATCAGAAATAAAACACAATTCACTGCAAATAATGTAAGCTAACTTATAGAAGTGCTCGCATCCACAACATCTTCTACCGTCAAGCCCATAAAAATCATGAGGTCTAAAAATGTGGTCTATGATCCTTGTGCTTGTAATTACACTGGCTCACCCAACTCACCCAACCAAAACAAGACAATATGTAGTATTTATAGACCAGACAGACCATCTTACTTACATTTATGTTACATAAAAGATAATGCTGTTTTGCATATTATATGTATATCAACATACCCAATGAAGTCAGGACTTCTTCTTGGTCAGAGCATCTTCATCAATATAATTACTTTATTATTTTTAGGCTCTTGGTACGTTCGGCTTATGCCAGCTGTACGCTTTCACACAATACTTGCGTGAACATCTGTCTCCGGCCAACTTTGAATTGTTATTCAAAGCCTTGTTGACTACACTCCTGGCAACACTCGGCACTGCGATTGTTGTTTTAACTGTTACTGGTAAGTCTTTTTTTTTTATTTTACTTTATAAAACTAGCTCGGATTACAAGTCGAACATAGTCATTAATCTTTTTATATATAAAGGGAGTTCCTTTGAAAAGTCATTATAATTTTATTGTCATTAGTTGTGAGATACATGGTATCTCATGGTTTGAGATGTATGGTATATCTGTATAAAATAAATCCCGATTAGTTGTTGCTTGTATACAAAGTATTTTTCTTTTGTTTTTTTTGATATCGCCTCAAATCAAATAACATTCTGCTTCAGATATATCCTATATTCGACACGAAGATTACAATATATAACAATTTTTTTTTTATCTTAGGGAAAATTTCGCCATGGACTGGAAGATTCTATTCTCTGCTGGACCCTTCGTATGCCAAGAACCACATCCCCATTATTGGTATGTAACTTTTTTTTTAATATTGTTGTGTTTTTTTTTTTTTAAATATTTTTATGTGTACAACGAAATTATAATATTAAAAAATGTGCACAAGTATTATTATCTTTTCGAAAACGACCAGGTGCCTGTTTGCAGATTATTTCAGGTTACCGTCCCATCAGAGATCATTAGAGTATAAGGATAGACCATTTCATTTCTGTTTGTGCATGTCTGAACTCTTAATAATATTTGCTGAGTTGTTTGCTTGTTTTTCATTAAATAATAATGAATGGAAAATAATAAATAAATATTAAAGGAGCACTAAACAATGTCTGCTAGTTGTAAATTTTTTTAACTAAAGCATATATTGCAAAATGTCTTCTTCTTTCTGCCCTTATCCCCTACGTGGGATCGGCATGTTTTTTCCTTCCACTTCTCTCTGTCACTCGTCACTGCGCGTCGCCTCGGGGATACCCCCTAACCCTATCAAAGGACAAGGACAGTCCTTTGCAATCATCCATGTTGTTGTAAGGTTTTGGCTAGTGTTTTATAACCGGCCGCCTGCCTGACTCCAACCCTCCTCGAAATGTACTAAACTAAAATTTGTGTCTCCAGCGTCGGTGTCCGAGCATCAGCCGACATCGTGGTCGTCGTTCTACTTCGACCTGCAGGTGCTCGTGTTCCTGTTCCCAGCCGGACTCTATTTCTGCTTCACGCGGCTCACCGATGCGAATATCTTCATCATATTGTACGGCGTGCTTAGTATTTACTTTGCGGTTAGTTCTTTTTTTTTTTTTTTTTTTAATAATATAAAATAACGAAAGTAAATTTAAATATCGAATAGCTTGGTTAAAAATAGATGATAACATTAATATTGTTAATGATTTCGGTTTAACTTCCTTAAATCTTACGAGTAAATGATCCTTCTAAACATAGTTTCTATCAGAAATAGGATATTATAATGCCATTTCAATTAGTATTAAAAAATGATTAGAACAGTTTACATAATATAATGACAATAGCTGAGTGCCTTATCGGTTTACACCATACCACTGTTGCTTGTAACAGTATATTTATATGACAAACATATATTTGTTATTGTATGATTTTAACAACATTTATATTATAAGCCGAGATGGCCTAGTGGTTGGAACGCGTGAATCTTAACCGATGATCGTGGGTTCAAACCCGGGTACTGAATTTTCATGTGCTTAATTTGTGATTATAATTCATCTCGTGCTTACGGTGAAGGAAAACATCGCGAAGAAACCTGCATGTGTCTAATTTCACTGAAATTCTGCCACATGTGTATTCCACCAATCCGCATTGGAGCAGCGTGGTGGAGTGAGCTCCAAACCTTCTCCTCAAAAAGAGAGAGGAGGCCTTAGCCCAGCTGCGGGACATTCACAGGCTGTTACGATTACGATACGATTATATTATGAAGTTGTGGTATATTGTGTACATTATAATTTTTGAACAAATTTGTTACAATAAAAGATCCAAACCATGTTACTCGATTGAATTATGATGACAAATCGAAGCTTGAGCGCGTCGAGCCGACGTCGAGCTGGCTCCGTCGACTCCGCACAATGACCCTTACACTTTGATCGCTGAACTTACCCTCTGGTGCTCCAGAGCCCTCGTAGTATTCCCTGAGCTAACCCCGAGGTCCGCAGGGCGTCATGGTGCGGCTTATGTTGGTGCTGGCGCCCGTCATGTGCGTGGTTTCGGGAGTTGCCGCCTCCAGCCTCCTGAGTCTGCACGTCAAGGACATCGAGCCGAAGGTCGAGAAGCACGATAAGAAGAAGAAGCATGAAAACAACTTCGTATTTAGATCTGAGGTAAGACTCTACTGTTAGAGTTTTGTGTCTTTTTCATTTCTATTTAACTATTATATCAATAAAATAATGGCACGTGATTAAAAGTAAAGTAGTGTATGGACAACGCAACTCTCCCGACAGGTGGGCGCGCTGTTCGTGTGCGTGCTGGGCTGCCTGCTGGTGTCGTACGTGTTCCACTGCACGTGGGTGACGTCGGAGGCGTACTCGTCGCCCTCCATCGTGCTGTCGGCGCGCGCGCACGACGGCGCACGGATCATCTTCGACGACTTCCGCGAGGCCTACACCTGGCTGAAGATGAACACTCCGCAGGTACGCTCGACCGCGCCGCTGAGGTTAAGTCAAATTTATATTTCATGGTACGGCTCTGTGCAAGCTCGTCTGGGTAGGTACCACCCACTCATCAGATATTCTACCGTAAAACAGCAGTACTTGATATTGTTGTGTTCCGGTTTGAAGGGTGAGTGAGCCAGTGTAATTACAGGCACAAGGGACATAAAATCTTAGTTCCCAAGGTTGGTGGCGAATTGGCTATGTAAGCGATGGTTGACATTTCTTACAATGCCAATGTCTAAGGGTGTTGGTCACCACTTACCATCAGGTGGCCCATATGATCATCCGCCTTCCTATTATATATTATATAAAAAAAAACCTTCTCACGTGGACGATTATCCCCCCCTTAGATAAAGTTATTGTAAATAAAGTAATGAAATTTTTACGGCAGGATGCAAAAGTGATGTCATGGTGGGATTACGGCTATCAGATAACGGCAATGGCGAATCGAACGGTGATAGTGGATAATAACACTTGGAACAATACGCACATATCGCGCGTCGGCCAGGCCATGGCCTCCAGCGAGGAGCACGCCTACGAGATCATGAGGGAGCTGGACGTGGACTACGTGCTGGTCATATTCGGAGGTCTAGTGGGGTATTCGTCCGATGGTGAGTTAGTGCTTACTAACTACTCACTAATGTTTGTTACGCTTTGAAATCCTTACTACTCAACTGATCAACATGAAATTCATGATCGGTTCAGCCAGGGCACAGAAAATAACATAGGTTTCCCAATACTTATTTATTTATTTATTTTTGGACACATACAACATGATATAATATAGATAAACATTTGATAACAAAATAAGTTTTTCACATAAGCCTACAAAGTTTCAACTTTTACATTGAAACATGGAGTGAACCTATACCTACACTTTACCTACCTACCCATGAAATATGTAAATAAATAAATATATATTAAATAATAATTGTTTAAATTTATATATGTATATATATATTATATATTTATTTACTTATTTATTTTCAACTTATCAACAATGTAACATTTTATTTTTGTACAATCGTATATATTACTTAATAATATATGTTTAGACAATCGGAAAATCTCAAAACAAATCTTACATCTTGCTAATAAACATGATTGATAGAATCGTTTCTTCTGTATTTAATATCTTATTAATAACTCTTACTAATATATAAATATGTATTTCAAATTAACAATAATTATAATGTTACAAGTGTTTGGGTAGTAAAATTATTATTTAATACATTTTAAAATTATTTTATGAATAATTATGACAGTCTGTGTGTGCCATAATTATTTTATTTAAACACATCTCAATACCAACCAATATAATAAACCACGAAAAAGCTTGATTTATAGTGTATAAAAACAATAATCGAATAAATAGTTGACGAATATCTCATTACATATTACGTAAATACGAAATTTTACTGGTGGTAGGGCTTTGTGCAAGCCTATCTGGATAGGTACCACCCACTCATCAGATATTCTATCGCAAAACAGCAGTACTTGTGTTCCGGTTTGAAGGGTGAGTGAGCCAGTGTAATTACAGGCACAAGGGACATAACATCTTAGTTCCCAATGTTGGTGGCGCATTGGCGATGTAAGCGATGGTTAACATTACTTACAATGCTAATGATGGTGACGTTGGTGACCACTTACCATCAGGTGGCCCATATGCTCGTCCGCCAGACTATATTATAAAAAAAAACCACACACACATACCGCATGTGTATCCCTTTGTATCTAATTGCCGCTTCGACAGACATCAACAAGTTCCTGTGGATGGTGCGCATCGGCGGCAGCACGGAGCGCGGCGCGCACATCCGCGAGGCGGACTACTACACGGGCGCCGGCGAGTTCCGCGTCGACGCGCACGGCTCCTCCACGCTGCTCAACTGCCTCATGTACAAAATGAGCTACTACAAATTCGGACTCGTCTACACCGAAGGAGGTGACCACTATCATTACCTCGTTATATTACGTTCGTCTTGATACGTGTACTTCATTTAATATTAGAAACTCATTTGACGAGCCGGTTGGCGTGGCCAACCACGCCAATGGATGCTTGCCTTTTACGCCGACGGTTGCGGGTTCGACTCCCACCCAGGACAGACATTTGTGTGCATGAACATGTCTATTTGTCCTCAGTCTGGATGTAATTATCTATATAAGTATGTATTTACAAAAGAAAAGTAGTTTCTGTCTGGTTTCCATATTACAAGCTCTGTACACGCTTAATTTAGGATCAGATGGTCGTGTGTTAAAAATGTCCCAGGATATTATTATTATTATCATTAATATAACAAATATTAAACACGATGTAACATATTCGTCTCCCCGGCAGGCCGCCCCCCCGGCTACGACCGCGTGCGCGGCGCTGAGATCGGCAACAAGGATTTCAACCTGGACGTGCTGGAGGAGGCCTACACCACGGAGCACTGGCTCGTACGTATCTACAAGGTGAAGCCGCTTCCCAACCGTGGCCTCTGAGCAACGACCGAGACCGACTGTGTGCTCGGTATATGTGCTCCGACTAAACATTTCTTTCAAAATTTAACAACACCGAAACCCGAGAAACGTATCCCTCTGAGGGAAATTTTCAACAACTTTTTAGCCCAGAGTGTTGAAAGTAATCATAAAATATTCATAATTCTGGATTAATGTCGCCTAAATTAAGTGAAATATAAATAAATGGTAACAGTGTCACAAATGGCGTTAGAGGAGCACAAAACAGAAATGTTACTAGTTGAAGTTTTAATACGAACTGTCGTGAGCTACGACAATGAATCGCTTAGATATAAATAAATTAATGTGATAATTTTACATTAATATAAAGTTCCAATTCTTGTTACAATATTTGTTTTTTATTACTGAACAGCTAAGTTAGTGCATGTGTGAACATTACTAGTAGAAAATGAATAAGTTACTAATAATAATATGCATTGTATAAATGGAATTAAAAATGATATCTATATATATATAATGATAATAGTGTATACAATGTTTAAAAGAAATAATAATGTTTTGTTGATTTAAATCTCTTGGACAATTTAATTAATGTCATAAATAAATCTACTTATGTCTCAATAGCAATGTCGCAAAACTATCGATACCCAGTCGCAAAATCGATTCAAATATTACCATAATTCTTGAAGAATATGTATAGTGTCATTATTTATACTCGATAATAGCATTGTTACTAGTATCAAAAGTTAGAAGTGTTAAATTAAAATATCGAGATACTGTTTGTTTATTTAACTATATTGATATATTGTAAACCTTAACCCTTCAATTTTTATATATAACAAAAGTTATCAAAAAATTATCTATTTTAATTTATTTTTTCACTGCATTTAAATTTTGCATTTTTGTGGGTTTAAAATAGTCCATGATCTCACATCATACCATCTACATCATGTTTGTTTAACCAATTGATGTAACAGGATAATCAAAAACTTAATGATTGTATGTTTCGTTTTCTTGTAATGCACTAATCATATTTAAAGTAATCAAATTAGTTAAACAATTTAAATGAGGGCAAACATGATAATCTATATATAGAATGAGCAATAATAATATTGACAATTTTTTTTTTTAATTAAGTAACTTTTATTAGTTACCTATATCACTGAATTTATTTTAATTTTTTTAACACTTAAGAGTATATCGCAGCTCTGTAACTTCTTTTATAAGTATTTTCATACTTTTTATATCAGGCTCATTTACTAAGAATTAAGATCAATCAAATTTTGCCTCTAGCATTGCATTGGTAATAAATGGATTCCAATGTCCGGTAGAGGTGAGTTGTCATCAGATAATCATATTTGCTCACAGTTCTAACTATCGTCAAGCTAAAAAAATAGTAATAAAGCTCTTTCAATGAAACACATGACTAACGTGTCGTTTTTGTGGCTAAAAAGCGGTTTTCGCTCAAACATAAAAACTTCATACTCAATTCCGACCTTGAGGTCTCTCATAGTCTCAAATTTACTACAAAATATCTTGCTTATTACAGTTGCGATTGTCTTGAGCGTTAAATATAATTCAATTAACTTGCAAATACAAGCTAATTGTATATCTAACATTTAAGAGATTGTTAATAAATCTAATAAATAAATAAAATAATAAATTTAAGATTTATGATGGGTCAAATATGTATGTCAAAAATGGTTTATTATATATTGCTTCATATTATCATTTATTTATTGTAGTTATGCATCTTGAAGAAAGGTCTTCTGTCAGTCGACCATTTAATGAGACAAGTTTATTGGTGCTCAATAAAAATGCAGTAGTTTGAATTTGGCAATACTTGACCCAATTAATATAAGACCTCGGTAAATAATTCTCGATAAATAACGCCTTATTTTATCTTATCGCACAAAATATCTTCTAAAATGCTGTTAGAAAAAAAAGAGTATGCGAAAAATTACACAAAAAAAAACAAAAATTGGACAAATTTAATAATTAAAACTATAAATTAATGTATTATCAATTTAAATGTTATGTTGTAAAAATCATGTTTTTTATTTCAATAAAATGCTATATATTATGTATGTATGTGAATTTTTAAGATTGTAGTGAACACAAATTATTTCAAAATTATAAATAGTTTGTATTTTAATATAAAAAAATTTTTCATTTTTAATTATGTTATATTAATAATACATATGAAAGATTTTTCAAATTATGGTTTTATTGTCTGATTTATGATGATTAAAAAGGTATGTATGTTAAATAGTATAACAAATAACATTTACTTTCAAATTTTATCTTAGACTTCCCTTCATAATTAAAATAAAATACAAGAAAATTTGAATGAAAATAAAACTTTTCTATACAATATCTTCAATAACATCATCGTCATCACCTTGATCCGAACAATCCTCTGGCAGGAAAGTGTCATCATTATTGTATTGGTGTTTGTTTGGCCTTAATCGTTTAGTCTTTCTGACTTCACGAGCAGAACGTCGAGGACCAAGCTGAAAAAATATTTACAATTTGTTTAAAGTAGTAATCTTCTTTTAATTATTTTGGTGGAAAATAAGGTTACTATGAAAATAATAATTCCTTTAATGTACTTAGCTTACAGTACAAAACAATAGAAACTATCATATTTGCATTAGGGAATATTCCTTAACTTCACCATAGTATAATGCGTAATTTCATATCTATTGTTATCTTAAACAAACTTACTTTTATTACTTAATAATATACATTCAAATAGTACGTTAAAAGTTCCATTCAGTGTGAAGATAGTTTTATTAAGATGAAGCATAGATAATTAAGTTGGACTAAACCAAACATGATTTACTTTTTTGTAATAAATATATGTTTACCATTCTAAAATTGTCAAGACCACAGACAAAAATACCATTCTGTTAATAAATAAAAATATAGATCTCTTACCTGTTGAACAAGTTTGTATGTGCTAATATCATTCATGAATGCTTCTTTAAAAGCCTTATTTAACGGCTTCCTTTTGAAAACTAAACACTGTTCTTTTAAAATCTCTGAAGCTCCTTCCGGTAGACCTGTTATACAAATTAAATGATAAAAACTTTCAAGTGTACCATGTTCTTGTTTTAAGACAATGACATTTTTGTATTATAATTTCACATTGAACACGTCAGCAGATGCACAGTGTACACAGAGTTATTGCATATATATTTTTTTTATGTGTGCAGAAAACATTACTAGTTGCCATAATATGGACATATAGTTACAATAATATTAAATTATCATACATACACAAGCTCAATTCATTCATCCAGCATTCATGACAATTTTTTAGCAATTGCACACATCAGTTGCGTTGGCATTCACTAATATTTAAGAGTGCTAGTATACACATTGAGTGATCAAAAATTCTTGTATGAGGAACTGCTAATGTGTTAAAATTACTTTAAATATTTAAACTATTTGACTGGCTCTCATAAATAATTACTATCTTTACTGGGTGGTAGGACTTGTGCTTTGCTTTGCTTCGTTAAGATATTCTATTATCAAATAGCAATATTTAATATTGTTGTGGTATGGTTTGAAGGGTGAGTGAGCCAGTATAATTACAGACACAAGGGACATAACATCTCAGTTCCTAAGGTTAGTAGCATGTTGACAAAGTGCGGAATGGTTAATATTTCATACTCGTTTTTCAATACTCTTTGCTAATGTACTTGAAATAAAATGCCAAAATTTTAATAAGAATAAACTTACCAATTTCCTTAAAGCAATAAGTCTTAGGCCTTATATCATAGACCCGATAATCTAGTATAAGAGTAACACTGAATTGTTCTTCTTCTTCTTCTACTTGGCTCTGAGCAAAGAAGGAGATCTCTATGTGTGAACCATCTAGTATTTTAAACGTTTCTGCTTCTAAGTGTAATAGTTTCTGTAAGAATATATAAAAACCCATGGATTATTGTTGACTATAAAAGACGATACTGAGAAAACTCGCTGAAACCTAATTTTATGTAAAATTTCATATAATTATGGCAATACTTTAAATTATAAAAGGATTTCTTTAATGCATACATAAAGGAAGTGACCTGTATGTTAGCAGATTAATAGTTATTATCTAAAATTATGACAATAGCAAGAGGTTAAAGGAAAACTCAGATATATAAGTTTTCCTTAACTATATTAACATTAAATGTATTTAAAAGGAAGCTAAGTGGAATCAAGTAGTTTTTTATGCATGATTTGAAAATTATATATTGTTGTATTGATCATATGATGGGTAAATTGAAAAAGAGCCAATGCAAAGCATCTGATAAATAATAGAAAGTTACAAAATTTCTTATGATCATACCGTCAGTGCTTCAAATTGCTCTTGTCTATCATAATATGCTACTAAGGCCTTTCTGATTGAACCAAGACAATCTGGCATCATGACATTGTCAAAGTCTTCCATCACAGCCGTTAGGTTGAAGCCAAGAGGAAGTGAAGATTTGGATACCACATTCCCATCTGAAATAGAAATAATTTAAGTTTTTTTACATGTTACTCCTGTTAGTTTTTGTCGATATCTAATCGACAAAAATTACTTAAGCTAGCTTCAGTGACAGCATTCATTAACATGTACAAACTACAAAGAATGCCTTGCCACTTGAATTGAAGGCATTTTTTTTTCAAATTTTGTTTATTGATTAAATTACAATAAGAAATAAACTTAGCCATCCAGTTAAATAATAATATCTCAACAGACCATATTTGGATGACCGCTAATAAAATATGCTTGTAACATTCGGGCTTACTTATATTATAAATTTTGCTTAGCGGGTGATTAGCTCAAAAACACTGTCTTTATGATTTATGTGTGTTTATAATTATTGTTTTTTCTTCAATTACCAGAACTCATGTCAATTCTAAGACCATGTTTGACAAGATGCCCTGAACTGTGCTGCATATGGTAGACGATGCAACAATGGTCATCCGCTACATATGATTGAACTTCCATGCCTGTTAACATCGACATCAGTTCTAGACTCCGTTTAAGGTTTTCTACGGCATTACTCAGAATAATTTTCTAGAAAAATTAAAATAAGTATTTAAAATTAAGACTCAATAACTTAGATATATCTTTTTGGCAACATATCTACTACTTATGTTTTATTTTATCAAGAAATACCTGCGGTCTAATAAACGAATCTTTCTTTTTGTTTATTGGCGAAACTTTTTTCCGATACTTATTTCTTTGAATTTGAAATAATTCATTATGTTTTTCTTGAAGTTTATTTTCTAGCTCATTTATTTCTTCTAGAAGCTCTGTATAATCTTCTGGTATCTTCGGCGCTGTGAAAATAAATAATTAAATGATAAGCGTTCAATTTTATGGAAAGCATTCTTTTTACATCCTCATTTGGATGCAAGAATTTTAAAGTTACAAATCAATTTATGAATTTATATTGTTAAAATAGCTAATTTATGTCAACCCACCACCCTTTTTAAATAGCTTGGTAATTTTCAACTGTTTAGTATTAGTCATTTTAAATTTAATATATAATATATAGGTAAAACCAGATCAAATTTAAGTAATATTTAAAGTTTAATAAATAAACAAGGCAATTTAAAATGACTTTGACAGTTAATTTTAAAATGTAACTGTTTCTGTTAGCCGTTAGCACTCTGAGTTCTGACCGTGTGACAGATTTTATTTTTCTATTGAAAACGGCAAAAGAATTGAATCGTTCAGCTTTGACAAATATTAACAACACTTATGCAACGGTTGCCTGTTACTTTTAGTTACTTACACTTAAACCATAAATATGAGGAATCATTGTAAAGAATTTACAAAGACGTTTATCAAATAGTTAAGAAGGAGACAACCGGAGCACCCAAAAAAAAAACAAAATTTACTTATAAAATTATTTATTTAAAAATAAACTAATTAATACAAAAGATTTCTAATGTAACGCGATGTTACAATCAGAATGAATTTACAAAAAATATGTTTCCACATAATTTACTTGATACTGTGAAAAACTGGTGAAAGGTGTCCTATTGCCGGGTGACGCAATTGCTGACGCTGCGCCTTATGTCATCCGTGTATCGTTATGCTTGCACTATACTACAAACTATGCTATGTAACTCCTCCACCCCAAAATCAGCAACTATTTGAGAACTGCGTGATAAAATGATGCTGGAAACCGTTCTTGACATTTTATCTCAGTATTTGGCTTCATTTCAATCACATTATTAGCTTTATACTTGCAGCAAAGATTGTTGTATCGTCGTAATAAAATAGCAATAGTAAATGCAAGTATACTCAATAAGGTGATATAAAATGGTATCGTCGTATGATAAAATGTTGAGGGAATACGTTCCAACTATAATTTCGGTTGCAACATGACTTTGTTCTGAATAGAATGCAGGTTTCTAAGATCAATAGATTTCAAGCTAATGTAGTCTGCACTTTTTCGCTGTGGTATGTTTTTGAAGTTTATATCCAAAATTTTAAGAGACCTGGCCTGCAATTTTGTTTTCGGTGTTGCTAATTATAAATCGTCCTGCGTGTAAATTACAGTCCACAGGAATAATAGCCAAAAAAATTCCGTTTAGTCTAAGAGAATCTTCCCGCTTGCATATTATATGTACTTGCGCAGGTCGTGGATATGATATGATGTAATGTCTTTCATCTAATTCTTCCATAGCTTCCTGAGAGAGAGATAATGATGTCATCACACAGCTTGGCTCCAAAGTTTGATTATAATTTGGTTATGGTTTAGGTTCGGTTATGCCGTGGAGTACCGGCTTAGAATAGTACTCCCCCAATCTCATCCCGTGGGTGTCGTAAGAGGCGACTGAGGGACGGGGAAAAGGGGGGATGGGCAGCAGCGTCCCCCCTCCCATAAACATCTTACCCCCCTACTGCGCTCGCCAACACGCCTGCCCAGCGCGGCGAGTATGGGCAAACCCCTCCCTTAATGGCAGATGCGCCCAAAAAAAGGCCCCCAGTTACCGGCAAGCCCGCTAGGCCCGACCAAGGTAGCGGTCGCGGTATCGGCAGGGCAGGGGGTGCTAAGAATCACCGGTTCACGGCAGGCTACCGTATAAAACGACTGAACATGGCAACATATAATGGACGCTTGATGAGGCTGGACCATCACTTCGCCGAATTAGAAGTAGAGTTAAGTCATATAAACTGGCATATACTGGGGTTATCTGAAGTCCGAAGACAGGGGGAGGACACGATAACTCTAGAGTCCGGTAACTTACTCTACTTCCGCGAAGGTGATAACCTCTCCCAGGGTGGTGTCGGTTTTCTAATCAAAAAGGATCTCATTAGCAGCATTGTGGAAATCAGTAGTGTGTCGAACCGGGTAGCGTACCTTGTCCTAAAACTTTCCGACAGGTCCTCCCTGAAGGTCGTACAGGTATATGCGCCAACTTCGACATACTCTGATGATGTGGTCGAAGCGATGTACGAGGACATCGCAAAGGCCCTCAACGACACCTCGAAGGCCCACTACAATGTTGTTATGGGAGACTTTAATGCTAAAGTGGGAGTACAAGATAGCGGTGAATCGAAAGTCGGACCTTACGGCTTGGGCTGCAGAAATCACAGGGGGCAAATGCTGGTAAACTTTCTCGAAGCGCAGGGGTTTTTTTTTGATGAATTCTTTCTTTCAAAAGAAGCCTCAGAGGAGGTGGACCTGGCGAAGCCCCGATAACGTGACAAGGAACGAGATAGACTTTATCATTTCGAATAAAAGGCACATATTTAGAGATGTTTCAGTGATCAGCAGGTTTAATACCGGAAGTGATCACCACTTGGTTCGAGGCACTCTAAATATCAACTTAAAAGCCGAAAGATCGAGAATGATGAGGTCTACTCTCCGACCTACCATGCTCCAAGCTGCTCAAGGCTCCGAAAAGTTCCAAATGGAACTTCAAAATTAATTCACCGCGTTGGAAACCATAAGCAGCATTGATGAGAGAACCGACACGCTGGTCAAAATACTGCAAAACACATCCCGCAAGTGTTTTCCGCCACAGAGAAGAGACAACGCACCAAAACTCTCTGCTGAGACACTCGAGCTCATGAGAAAACGACGAGAACTACCATCGTTTTTGTCAGATAAGGCCTTAAACCGAACAATAAAAACGCTGACGCGACGCGATCTCCGACGCTCCAATACCCGTGCCATCAAGGCTGCGATTGAGCAAAATCGGGGATCGAAAGTGTTCGCTCGCAAGTTTGGGAGGCCGCGTCTGACAAAACTTAAAACTGAAAATGGTGGGGTCGTTACCTCTAGGCCTGAGATTGTCGGAGAAGTAGAGAGGTTTTATGGGCAGTTGTTCTCTTCAAGATCGGATAAACCCGTGGGAATCAGTATTGATGACCAGCGCGCCCCTCTTATGCGCCATTACTCCGAGGAGCTCCCGGTCGTTGACCAAGGAGAGATTAGGGCGGCTCTAGAACAGCTTAAAAACAACAAAGCTCCGGGAGATGACGGATTCACAACAGAGTTGCTTAAGGCAGGCGGGACTCCGGTCCTGAAAGAGCTAGCAAGCCTCTTTAATTGCGTCATCCAACATGGCAAGACCCCGGAAACGTGGAGCGGGAGTGAGGTGGTACTGTTTTTCAAGAAAGGTGACAAAACCCTCTTGAAAAACTACAGACCAATCTCCCTCCTGAGTCACGTGTACAAGCTGTTCTCAAGAGTCGTCACGAACCGTCTCGCCAGACGACTTGACGAGTTCCAGCCCCCAGAGCAAGCCGGCTTTCGATCAGGCTACAGCACCGTGGACCACATCCATACTGTTCGGCAGATTGTGCAGAAGATCGAAGAGTACAATCAGCCGCTGTGTATGGCATTTGTGGACTACGAGAAAGCCTTCGACTCCATCGAAACCTGGGCAGTGCTCGACTCATTGCAGAGATGTCATATCGATTGGAGATATATCGAGGTACTGAGATGTCTGTACAACGCCGCTACAATGACTGTCCACATCCAGGACTGTAAGACGAAGGCGATCCAACTGCGCAGAGGGGTGAGACAGGGGGATGTAATATCCCCGAAACTGTTCACCAATGCGTTGGAAGACGTTTTCAAAACGCTGGATTGGACTAGGTATGGAGTCAATGTAAACGGCGAGTACATCTCACACCTTCGATTTGCCGACGATATCGTCATCATAGCAGAGTCGCTGGAACAACTCACCGAAATGCTGCGCAGCCTAGGCGAGTCTTCCCGGTGTATCGGTCTCGGTATGAACTTGGACAAGACCAAGGTCATGTTCAATAGGCATGTCGTGCCGGGACCGATATACGTCGAGGGGAAACCTCTCGAAGTTGTTAGTGAATATACCTACCTAGGACAGATAATACAAGTCGGTAGGAACAACTTCGAGAAGGAAGCCGATCGAAGAATTCGCTTGGGATGGGCAGCATTTGGCAACCTTCGTCAAGTCCTCAAGTCGTCTATACCGCAATGTTTGAAGACGAAAGTCTTCAACCAATGCGTCTTACCTGCCATGACATACGGTGCCGAAACGTGGACACTAACTGCGGGACTAGTCCACAAATTCAAAGTCGCTCAGCGTGCTATGGAGCGAGCTATGCTCGGAGTATCTTTGAAGGATAAGATCAGAAATGAGATTATCCGGAAAAGAACCGGAGTCACCGCCATAGCTTGCAAAATTAGCAGGCTGAAGTGGCAGTGGGCTGGTCACGTATGTCGTAGGACCGATGGCCGTTGGAGCAGACGAGTCCTAGAGTGGAGACCGCGAATCGGCAAGCGCAGCGTAGGGCGCCCTCCAGCCAGGTGGACCGACGACCTTAAGAAGGTGGCGGGCACCAACTGGATGCGGAAGGCGGAGGACAGGGAGCTTTGGCGCACCTTGGGAGAGGCCTATGTTCAGCAGTGGACAACGATTGCCTGTTGATTGATTGATTGATTGATTAGGTTCGGACATTATATCTCCATGTACAAAAACATATGCCTGTTGGTAACAATGAAAGGATTAGGAGGAAGGAGAGCCTGCATATTTCTATTCGGAAAGACAGCTTATATAAATCAAAAGACTACAGAAACTATGGGTACTTTAAAAAATATAATTATCTGTTTATTATAGTAATAATATCCTGGTTTTATAATATCGTAATACTCTTTAAGTTCTAAATCTATAACCTGGTTTCTATTGTAAATTTTACTAAGTTTTTCTACCATTTTACTGACTACATCTATCCCTAGCATTGAGTGACGTGTACTAGAGACTCTAATAAACGCTAAAAAAAATCTATTCTTAAAAACTCGCCTAAAACGTCATTGACATTTTCTGTAATAACAGTGAGAAGCTGAGTAAATTGTGCGTATTTTATTAAATGAATTTCTGTAAAAATACTTTTATCTAATATTGACAACAATGTAGCATTAAGCTTGCATTGTTAACTTTTAGTACAAAATACGTTTAGTATCAACTGTCGCAGGGACTGACTCATGTCGCACTACATACGTCATGATAGTACTGAACAAAGTTTGACAACGTTCATAATATTCCTGAGGAGTATCGTTCCCCTGGGTGGCCAAAGCAAGATTGTAAAGAGCGGTCTCGTCTCTCTGATCCGAAAAATTGTTGATTAAGGCAGTTCGTATTCCTAACCAGTTCTCTGGTATACCGTTGGAGTTAATAAACCGCGCCGCGGGACCGGTTATCTTATTTAAAATTCCGTTTATTAAACTTAAATTAGTTAATTCTGAACCGGGTTCTGTTCCTACATAATGATTAACTATGTGGTCACAAATATTAATAAACCTAGGTAAGATATTAGTGTTCGTCAAATTCGGGAACTAGGCGTAAGGCCTTAAAAACTACATCAGGGTCATATTGAGCCATATGAAATACTTTAATAAATTCTAATTCCCTATTCAAATCTTAGCCAATTCTACGAGAAGTCCTCGATGCAGGCCCCCTTGGGTAAGATTTCCTAGGATGGAAAATCTTGAAAACTTAGGACTACGGAATAAGGAACACAGGCCATGCTATGTACTATGTATGTGTAAACGACCGAAATGAAATATATGTACTTACATATATTGTATTTCGGTCATTTTTGCAAAAATCGTTTGCAAAAAACTAATTAAAATTAGCATTCTTAACTTTTAGCTTTTGAATATGATCTATGTAAACGAGGTTTTCAGATGACACAATGAAGTATTATGTAAATAAAAATATATATATATAGGGTAAAAATTATTATTTATTTTAAAAGATATGTACAACATGTATTTCTTATATATCATTTTAGTTCTGTCACTCATACGTCTTAATCTAATTATATGACTTAACCTTAAATTATAATCATCTTAAAATAGATTTAATATAAATACAAAAATATGATTTGAAATATCTCATTGTCATTGTAAAAATAAATCATTTTATTTAAAACCAAATACATCCAGTATTTACAAAACAATCAATTTTAAGTCTTGTTCAGATAGTCGTCCCTCTTCCAAACGCACTCTTAATCTGAAAAATAAATATATCACGAATATATTTATATAACTTAAACTACCAAAATGAATGTTCCAAGCACAAAAAATAAATGTGTTGCCAGTTCATTTATAGTTTGTATAGTCTTGTAAAGTCTTGAATATAAACAGTATTCAGGCAATTTTTTTTTACATAATTTCAAGTTAATTATTTGTAATGTCAAAATATTAAATATTTAAATTTGGAATAGAATAATAATATAAAATAGAAAATAGATAATAACCTTTCCTCATTATGCTTAACAGACCAAAGCTCAGGCATGTACTTAGGACACATGGACGCAAGGAAGTGTTCTCTCCACTCTTCCTCAAGTCGCAGCAGTCCTTCACGTTCAAGATAATATTCCACAACTTTGTAACCATGTGATTCATAGTCTGCGTTCTCGTAACTAAATAAAGACAAAAAGTTACCGTTTAGAAATTATAGGATATAGATCTATTGCAGTTTCTCTCCACGGTTTTACCCGCATGTGAGCATAGTGGGAGGTTTTAGATAACCTATTTCTGTGCCCCTGACAACGTGTATGCAAAAATTTATTTTGTACGTAACGATCGATTGAATAGTTGTTTGTATCAAATTCATAAACAGTAGTCAAATTCCATTGCCGTATAATCTAACATACCGTACCGTAACAGCCTGTGAATGTCCCACTGCTGGGCTAAAGGCCTCCTCTCCTCTTTTTGAGGAGAAGGTTTGGTGCTTATTCCACCACGCTGCTCCAAAGCGGGTTGGTGGAGTACACATATGGCACATAATTTCAGTGAAATTAGACACATGCAGGTTTCCTCACGATTTTTCCTTCACCGTAAAGCACGAGATGAATTATAATCACAAATTAGGCACATGAAAATTCAGTGGTGCTTGCCCGGGTTTGAACCCACGATCATCGGTTAAGATTCACGCGTTCTTACCACTGGGCCATCTCGGCTTCTATAATGTACATGCAGTAATGTAATAAAATGTTGATACTCAATACATACGTTACTTGTAATAGAGCCGCTTCTTGTAGCAGATCCTGTGTGATCTCGTCATGTTGAATATAGTACTGCAGTATGATAGACTCCAACTCCTTACGACGCGCTTCGGGCAACACGTGCTTTTTGGACTGATAGAGCAAAGCGCGAGCAGCTGAACGAATTTTTCTGAAAAGGAATCTCTCTTTAATACAAAAAAAAAGTGCCAAAAGTCACACTAATAACAATACTTAATTTCTGTCAAATTTAACAAATAAAATTAACTATTCTAAGCATGTGTAATTTATTTACATTTTATAACTAAATTTAATGGCAGGAATATCTAAACAATTATGCACAAACTATTGACGCGGGTGATTTAGAACATTTAATAAACTGAGTTTTTTTTATGTATTTTCGTCTCATTGTAACTTTGTTATTTTTTGCTTTGCATTTTTTTTATCATAAAATTAATAATTGAAAACCAGTATGTTTTTTTAAAAATGAACTGATATGTTTAAGTCGTTCAGTGTAAATGTTATTCATAAATTTTATTTGGTGTCTCAGTTAAAACTTCGTACATATGATAAGGCAGGCAGTCCTGACAAACGAATACTGAAATTCCGGGTACACTACACATATACAGCACACACACACTTGCAGTCTTGTCCTCTAGAAGGTAGCTAGTGTCGTCCGGGAGACAGAGACACAATATACACACACACGCACACATACTCACAGTATACACACACACTCACTTGCTGTCCTTGTCCTCCAAGAACTTGCCGGCGTCGTGCGCAGCGAGCGGCGCGGAGCAGCGTCTGGCGAGACTCTCGCGCACGGGCTGGTCGCGCATGTTGCTTGTCTGATGACACTCCACACACAACAGTACAACGTCGTGAGACGAATGATCTTTCATTATCTCTGTAACAGAATAAAATTCGTCATTTAAGTGTATTTCACAATAAAAAAAATACATCGTCATTAATTGCATATTCTTATTCTGCACGAAATGATTTGATAGTTTGTTACTGCTGGCAGCCTGCATGACCTTGCATACATAGAAAAAAAAAGCCTATTTTGAAATATGAATTTAGTTAAAATTGTTATTTTTTTTTTACAATCATTAAAAAAAAACATATATTTACCAGGAAAATATTTCCTATATTCTCTAGGCACGACGTTTTTTCTTATGTACGAATCTTTAACCCCGCAAACAACACATTTGTTCTCTTTAGTCAGCTGGTAGTATCGGCCGACGTCGCCCACGGAGCGTCCCGCGGGCTCGAAGCGCAGGCGCACCGTTAACGGATCTTCGCTTACTATATCTGCTAGTTCTTTTTCGACATACCTGTAAATATTGAACACTATTTATTTATATTTAAATATTTAACTGAGATATTTACAAGCTGTGCTGAAATTATTAGCAGATTTATGAATTATATTTCCATATTTATTTGTTATCATATTTTATATATATTATTTTAGTTGCTTAGTCAATATCGAACAGCTGATTGAATAATAGTAAAATTTCCATTAAAATGTTTGAGCTCATGTATTGATTAAATATGTTCATAACAGCCATATACCATACAGCCTTTTTATTATCACAAGTACAGAGTATCTCGCCGTCCGGTGCTTGAAGGAAACAGTTATGATACAAGGGCTTTGAGCGAGTTGAATTTGAATATTTTTTGTTGAATACTTCCTTAGTTGCCTTGGTGTTTTTTTCTTTATATCTAGAATAAAAAAATATATATTTAATTTTAATTTATTAAGAAGATCATTTGCTGATATGAAAAGCGATGATTATAGCTTAATAATTTTGCAAAAGTACCTCACCTAAACTTTTTAAGCATTTTAACTAATTTTAAGTAAAGTTTGTCATATATGTTCCTAATTGTATTAATTAGTGCAGATAAATCCGGCGTAATTCTTAAATAGAGCTTGTCTTTGAAAAGTACGACATGAACCAGACTTGAAAAAAGTTTTTTTGTCGAAACCGGTCGAAACCGATACATACTGGATATATCCAGGCTTTTTATCCCGGAAATAATCACGGAAGCAAAGCAGAAAAAAATAAGAATGTGAAGTATGAATATTACGCTTTAAACAAGCCGTTATATTGTAAATTGAAACATAACTAAAAATTAAATAAATTAAAATATAAATCAGTTACTCTGTGGCTTTTTTTTTTACTATCTGCTTATTTCTGTAACATTTATCTGAATACTTTGAACAGATCTGATGTATTTTATTCCAATGGTCATTATTATATCTATTCCACAATAATAAATATGGACTTTTGTGGTAGTCGTTGACAACTTTCACGAATATTCTTATAGCAACATGAGCGTCCAAGGCTGCATATTTTATTTGTCTTTCTGTTAGCTCATCTGCACCCCAATTACTGCATCGGATCTAAAAAAACACAATTATTATAAAAAAGATAAAATGACATAAAACATTACAATGCGAGATCTTAACGATAATATAAACAAGAGGTGAGGTTGTCCAGGAAATATCATGGTTGATCCCGACCAAATAGTATTTGTTCGTAAATTAAGCACCAAACCTTCAAGATAAGTGAAAAAACATTTACCTAGCAGTAAGTAACTTTAAAGTTTTTATTGTCTTATTTTTTTTATAGTATAGGTAGGCGGACGAGCATATGGGCCACCTGATGGTAAGTGGTCACCCACAGACATTGGCATTGTAAGAAATTTTAGCCATTGTTTAAATCGCCAATGCGCCACCAACCTGGGGAACTAAGATGTTATGTCTCTTGTGCCTGTAATTACACTGGATCACTCACCCTTCAAACCGGAACACATGAATACTAAGTCAATATTTGGTATTATTGCGTTCCTGTTTAACCTGCACAAAGCAATTTTTAAGGAAATCATTTTGGCCTATTCTTACATAATCCATAAAAATGTTAATTATAAATGCATTTTCTATACATGCATTTTCTAATCGTACAATATGAATTGATTATTAATTTCTTTGCAATGATAAGTATGTCACTTGAGCATTACTCTCGAATATCATTTAACAATAATTATTTATCTTCATAACAGATTGCTTTAGTTACAAATTACAATGAACAACATAAATTAAATCCACAATATTATGACGCTTAACCCATTTCTACTTCATAAATACTTGTGGAATGTAGAGGATTACAAATAATATTTAGTTTAGAGCAAAATAAACACAGATAATGAGTCACGTAACGTAAATTTCGCAATTAGTTTGACTACATTAAATATCTTCATTCGAATATCTGATACATTTTATAATATTGATGTATCAAATGTATGGGGAAAATAACCTCGGAATATGTTTTTATATGTAGTCAAATTTGTATAGGTAGCAGGAAAACGGCTCGTATCATCCAACTCAAAACGGATAGTCCACAATGGAATACAACAATACCAAGTACTGCTGTTTTGCAGTAGAATGTCTGATGTGTGAATGGTACCTACAAGCTTGCACAAAGTCCTACCACCAGTAAAATTGTTACATTTTATAACATAAAACATAATATTAGAAGATTACAATATTTTTAATACTTTTAAAAAAGAGATTAACTAGCCAATATCATGGACTATGAGGACGAAGACTCAACATCTATATTAATCTAGTAATACTTATAAATTGTAACTACATATAATCTCACCCTCCTATTCTTATCCAATACTACACCCAGGAACATCTTAGCTAAAAAAGCCAGACCACCTGTATTATGTCTGCATAATTCCACTATATGCCTTATATCCAATGTGCTCTTCATATAAACTGAGTAGTCCATTGCTAGGTACATTGCATCATCCCCTGGAGCCACACCAACTTTGTATATACTTTTATCTTCTAAGAGTTCCTAGAATTTAAATTAATGCCCAAAATTTTATTGGAGCATTTGCAATAATCTCAATAAAATAAATCTTACTTTTGTTTATTTATATTTAAGTTTCATTATATTTAAGATAAATAATAATAATAATTTCCTCCAGACCAATCTTGGCCACGGCGGCCAATCTCAAGAAAGATTAGCCACCTACGCAGGAGATATTATAGTGCACAAATGTGTGCGCAAACACAGGTGCACTCTCTATTCCCTAACTCTCATAATCTGATGGCAATCCGACAGACTGGAAAGAGTTCATGACAATAATAATATTCAACAAAATAATTTTCATATATATTAAAGAAACTACTTCTCACTTTAATAAGTGTAGTAGTATGTATTATTATTAATTTACTCTAAAATTCAACAAATCTTTTATATATTTTTTTACTTAACTAATATTATAGTGCCTTTGGATATTTGTGATTCATGTCAAGTAGATTAGAAAGATTCTTATGAAAAGTTGATTATATTGTGTAAAAACATATGTAATATTTTTTTTAAATTTACACATACAATTACACAAAATAGAGTAACAGCTAATTTAAATGAACTGACCTTTAGAGGCTTAGGAATAGACTTCATGTGGCTAAGTCTAAATAGAGCACAATATCCATCATAAGTAGAAAGTTGTAACAAAGCAACAGGATGTCTTATCCTTTGCTCTGAGACCCATTCACAATCAAAGCCAATAGCATGATGTTGAGTACAGCGTCTGCAATTTTCATCTCATAATCTTATCATCATAGGCATTAATAGTTTGCATACATTTGCGAGTATTCATTTCTATCTTTAATGACATTTATTATACTATTATAATATATTAGCAATTATTACAAGACCAAATAAATATCTTATATATATATAGAAATGTCATAATAGTGTATACCGAGAAAAAATATAATATAAATGATGTGCACTATGAGTATACTGCAAAGCCCATTGATTGAAGATTGATACCATTTTTCTTTAATATTTGAAATCTTAATAAAGGCAGTTTTTTAAAGTAAAAGAAAGTACTTCAAGTATAGATTCAACAAGACTTTGTAATATAATTAATACAGTTAATAACAAAAATGTTTTATTACATTACAGAAATCTAACCAAATTCCTATTTTGTAAATCAATATCTATACTAGTAATCAGTTATTTAAAAAATGTTTTTACACCTTCGTAATTCTTGCACTATTTCCTCACAAGATTCTTCAGATGTTATAGTTTTGATAACTAAATAATCTATTGTACGAGATGGGTTTTTCAATTTTAAAGCCTGCTTTAAAACGAGGTATGTAATACCAGCAAAACCCAGTGCTATAGCTGAGGTGAGGCCGAGTTGGAACTTTGAAGGAGTATTCATTTTAAACAATAATATTATGTTAGCACTAAATTTCATAAAAACATATTCCAATTCGATAGGTAAATACGATGCTCCCGCCCGGTGACGCTTTAGAGGCCAGTAGGGCCAACAGCAATACACAGTACGAAAAAAAAAGATGCAGTGTTCTGTGATAATGTGTGGACACCGTAGACAGAAACATATAGACGCAATGACGATTTCCTTCTCACATACACAAGAAAGAGAACGAAAATCACGTTACAAATAGTTTGGACAGAAATAGAATTATCAAATCTTTTGTCCCTTATCGCGTAATTAGTTTTGGTGTTTGTTTCGCAACTCAAGTAGCGAAAATAATTCGACATTTGGTGCGTTCATTGTGTTTATTGATCAATTTTTGCTTATTTTTATGTTAGAAAACGATTCTAATCCAGTAAAAAGGCTGAGAAACAATCCTTTAATTATATCGAAGGTTATACAATGGTGCAGCGTTGTATTATTTCATGTTAAAGTTATAGCAAGAAGAAAGTTGCCGGTGTTTGTTTTTACGCGTAAGTACGACAATTTTGTCCCTAAATATAATTTCTCAGTGATGTTTATTTATGCCATAGCATGACGGAACCTTATATTGCATTAAAATCCTAAAGATAATAGGTTTTTCCAGTTTTTATCATTCATAACCTATAATTATTTATCATGTAAGTGCTGCCAGCGTCAGCTAAAAAAATATCCCGATTTTCGATAAAAAATATCGACTCGTTGACAATGTAAAGAAATAAATACGGAGTCCAATAATAACCTAAAGTTCTTCGTTATATGTAAATATGTTATTTTAATTTATTCGTTTTCCTATTTATAATTTCCTAACGGCAACATTATTTAACATTTTTCATGAATTTATAATATTATTACATTCCGAGTCAAGAGGTTGACATAGAAATCTATGTGGCAACCATTCTTTAGTAATAATTTAATTGAGTGTTTTAGATTTCAACTTCTGAGGAGAATGCTAATTCAGTACCATATATATATTTCATATGCGCCGGAATGGCAAATGACTACTCCACCTGATGGTAAGTGGTAGTAGAGTCCAAACGCGACGACGGTCAGTACAGTCGGAAAGAATGTTCTATACTAGCCGTCCCCGCCTTACCAGCCCGCAAAATGCCTCTTCACGCCTCATTTGAAGGAACCCGGGTTGTAAGAGGAGGGGAACACGTGAGCTGGTAAGGAGTTCCATTTTTTGGAAGTGCGACAAAGAAATGAGTTGCCAAATTTCTTTTTGCGCGATAGAATTGATGTCACGGTTAGGCGGTGACATCGAGAGCCAGCACGCGTAGACTTATGATGGAAGGGGGACGCAGGAATAAGAGAGAATAATTCCTCAGAGCACTCGCCGTGATACAGTCGATAGAAAGCGCTCAGCGCTGCTATCTCTCGACGCAATTGTAAAGGCTCGAGGGTGTTTGTGACCTTTACATTGCCAATAATGCGGACTGTACGTTGCTGCAACCCGTCCAAGGCCTCCAGTAGGTACTTAGCGGAGCCATCCCAAAGGTGCGAGCAATATTCAAGGCAAGACCGTACCTGTGTTTTGTATAACAGGCACAGTTGTTGTGGCGTGAAAAAACGACGCACCTTGTTCAGAACTCCGAGTTTCCTTGAAGCTGTTTTTATAACAGCCTCGATGTAATCCCTTGGACTAAGGTCGCAGCGAACGTCCATTCCCAGCATGGCGATTTTGCTTTGTATCACCAGCGGAATACCACAGAGGGAGGGAAGAGGGAAAATGGTGACTTTTTCGCTGTGAGAGCGCATACCTGTGTTTTCTTGGCATTAAACTCAACAAGATTATCAGAACCCTATTTGGCGATAAGCTCTAACGTCCTATTGAGTTCAATGACAAGATTCTCCCGCCTCTCCTCAGTTTCCGCTCGCCCAGCCACTTCGCGTCCGTGGTATCCACCATGCACTGTACTATCGTCTGCATAGCAATGTATGTTCCCAAGAGTGAGCATATCAGTGATATGCAAAAGAAAGAGAATGGGAGATAGCACTGATCCCTGGGGGACCCCAGCATTCACTACATAGAATTGTGAAGCGCAACCATCAACTAAAACACGAAGGATACGCTTGTGTAGGAAGCTGGCAATCCAGGTGCATAGCTAAGCAGGCAGACCATATGCCGGCAGCTTGGAGAGAAGACTTCTGTGCCAGACCCTTTCGAAAGCCTTATAGATATAAAGATGCTAGAGTACTATTGATAATGGAAACAAAAACAAACAATGCAACAGTTTTTAAATGTAGTTGGAAAACAAAAAAAATATTTTAATTAAAAAAAATTATAATAAATATTAAAATGTAAAATTCAATAAACTTCTTTTGTTTTAATAAAATTCTGAAAATTATTTATCTCCCAAAACAGGGAATGCAGTTACTATGGCAACATTATACGCACACATTAACAAACTATCTCTGTCCCAATCGCGATTTCACGGCCCCTTGATCTATTTGTTTCTCTGTCTACGGATTAGCTAAATGTCAATAAGAATAACTATGTCAACTTCAACACAGAATAAAAAATATACATATTATAAATAATAATTTGTCAACCTAATTCAATTCGAATCAATAATAGTATATCAATTATCATTAAACGCATATACATTTAATATTGATAATAATATGAGAAAAAATCAAGCTGATCAGCGGATCAATTAAATAATTTCAATGACGTAGTCAATAAAATATTATAGGACATAACATTTTAATTTCCATTGTGCCTCCAACATTGGCGATATAAGAGGTCAAGGCAATAGAGACTGCGGGACTTGTGGCATTATAAGCTAATCAAAAGAGCAAGACCAAAGACAGTCAACAGTGAACCAAAAGTGAACAGTCTGCATTAATACGTTCCAATCTCAATAAATATCATAACCAGACTTGGGCAAAATGTAAGAAAATTAATGATTAAGGCTTACGATTACAATGTGTGATCATCTATCACAATAACAGATTAACTTGGAAGTTAGAGAGATGAATTGTGAAGAGTATGACTTGACTCACTCATTCGATTTACTTTTTTTAGTTATTATAGTATCTGTTTAATCTGAAAATATTTTGCCTAAGACTGATCATAATTATATTACCATAACATCATTAGTTTTTTCTTTGTTATCTTTATATTTCCTAAAGTTGTTTACTATTATTTAAATTAAATCTTTAACTATTTAACAAACAGCCAGCATTATAAAATTATATGAATTGTGGGCAAGGAAAAGGAAAAGGGCTCAAAAGTGCTTTTAAAGATTTCATAAAGACATAGAATAAAGTTCAAAAGAATAAAGTTTCAATACAGATAATATTGGAAGTAAGGTGCTAAACGTCAAAACTGTTACTGACATAAATGCAAACATGAACGAATGTATATCTGTGTTATAAAATGTTAAATGCGGTACTTAATCAAATCTCCATAATACCGATTGAAAATAAACTACTTTGTTAATTATATAGTTGTCAATAATTTTTATTTGTATTCTATAAAGATGGCCGGTGAAAGAAGTTTGGAACGACGCAGATCACGATCACGGGAACGCCATGAAAGACACGAAGATCGCGATACTTATAGGGATAAAGTAAAGCGACGTGATAGATCTAGAAGCCCGAGAAAAGAGCGGGAAAGGTCGCGTAGTCCCATACGAAAAGATGAGCAGCGCACCCGAGAAAGAGATCGCTCAAAAAGCCCTACTCGTAAAGATAGCGGTAGGTCTAGAAGCCCTAAAAAACGTGAAGGAAATAGAGAACGTCGCCTTGATGACAAAGAAAAAAGCAAATATAGAAAAGAGGAAGAGAACAAACAGGAAGAAGAACAAGTTGGAAAAATGGAAGAGGATCAACCAAAAATGATCAAAAGAGAACCATTATCCTTGGAAGAACTTCTTGCTAAAAAGAAAGCTGAGGAAGAAGCTCGTAGTAAGCCAGTTTTCTTGACTAAAGAACAGAGAGCTGCTCTTGCATTAGAGAGACGTCGTGAACAAGTTGAAGCAATGAGAGCAACTATTGATAAACCGGCTATGGCTACCATTGACCTTACAGGAACGTCGAAAAGAGAAGAAGAAAAAAAACATAGGGAGGAACGAGACAGAGAGAGAGAGCGTGAAAGAGAAAAAGAGAGAGAACGTAAATATGAGGAAAGAAAATCAGGTAGTGATCGTAATAGAGAAGACAAAAAAGAAAAAAATGAGGAGTACAATAAAACAAAGGATAAAGAAAGGGAAGAAGAAGCTATTAAGGCTAGGTATTTAGGTATAGTGAAGAAAAAGCGCAGAGTTCGAAGATTAAATGATAGAAAGTTTGTTTTTGATTGGGATGCATCTGAAGATACCTCAAATGATTACAATACACTTTACAAAGAAAGACACCAAGTTCAATTCTTTGGGAGAGGTCACATTGCTGGTATAGATATTAAATCACAAAAGAAAGATTATAGTAAGTTCTATGGAAATTTATTGGAGAAACGAAGAACGGAATTGGAAAAGGAACAAGAAAAACTGCGCTTAAAGAAAGTCAAAAAGAAGGAAGACAAACAAAAATGGGATGATAGGCATTGGTCTGAGAAAGATCATGATGAAATGACAGAAAGAGATTGGCGAATATTTAGGGAAGATTACAACATTACAATTAAGGGAGGAAAAATACCCAATCCCATCAGATCATGGAAGGAAGCTGGCTTTCATAATGATATAATGGAAATAATAAACAAAGTTGGTTACAAAAGTCCAACTCCCATCCAAAGGCAGGCTATCCCTATTGGACTACAGAATCGAGACATTATTGGTGTGGCAGAAACTGGATCCGGTAAAACGTTGGCTTTCCTTATACCTTTATTGACTTGGATTCAATCATTACCAAAGAGTGAACGGATGGAAGATGCAGACCAAGGTCCATATGCTATAATTCTCGCTCCTACTCGTGAATTGGCCCAGCAAATTGAGGAAGAAACAAATAAATTTGGTATTCCCCTTGGCATCACTTCTGTTGTTGTTGTCGGAGGTCTTTCAAGAGAAGAACAAGGTTTTAAACTGAGATTGGGTTGTGAAATTGTAATTGCTACACCTGGTCGTCTTATTGATGTTTTAGAAAACAGATATTTAGTTCTAAATCGCTGTACCTATGTTGTTCTTGATGAAGCTGATCGTATGATTGACATGGGTTTTGAACCAGATGTACAAAAAATTCTGGAATACATGCCTGTTTCTAATATTAAACCAGATACAGACGCAGCAGAAGATGCCTCAGTATTGCTTGCAAACTACAATACAAAGAAGAAGTACAGACAAACTGTGATGTTTACAGCTACTATGCCACCAGCTGTAGAAAGATTAGCACGTAGTTATTTACGCCGACCAGCTATAGTATACATAGGATCGGTTGGTAAGCCAGTCGACAGAACAGAACAAGTTGTCTACATGATAGGTGAAAACGAAAAACGAAGAAAGTTGACAGAGATTTTGCAACGTGGCGTCGAACCTCCAATTATCATATTCGTGAACCAAAAGAAAGGAGCTGACGTTCTTGCCAAAGGATTGGAGAAGCTTAGCTTTAACGCTTGTACATTGCACGGTGGTAAAGGACAGGAACAACGAGACTTTGCATTGGCTTCTCTTAAGAATGGTTCTAAAGACATATTAGTCGCGACAGATGTCGCTGGTCGTGGTATTGATATTAAAGATGTCAGCATTGTTATAAATTACGATATGGCGAAGTCAATCGAAGACTACACACATCGCATCGGTCGTACTGGTCGTGCAGGAAAAACTGGTAAAGCTATATCATTTGTCACAAAAGAAGACTCCGCTATATACTACGATCTTAAGCAAGTTCTACTTGCTAGTTCTGTATCAACATGTCCACCGGAACTAATGAATCATCCAGAAGCTCAGCATAAACCCGGCACAGTTGTTACAAAGAAACGGAGAGAAGAAATGATTTTCGCTTAATTAAAGTTCAGTTTTCGTTTACAAAAATGAAACAATATTTTCTTTTTAATATTTTATTAATTCTGATGATGTAGAATAAGTTATACTGCAGTTATAATAAATATTTTCTCTTCGTAATTATTTTTTATCATTTCAAGTAATCTTGAACCATCATTAAGCTAAAATAAAAAGATAGTTAATCAAAACACTGTCATTGTGTATATAACTAAAAAGTCTGTCATTAATATATGGTATATCACCCTAACTTAAAAAAAAAAAAACTATGTATGTGTATCTTCGTTTTAATTCAAATTACGTTTAGAAATATTTAATGAGATACATATCCAACTGGTATTGTTTACTTTGATACTTACTAAGTCATTGATCTAATTCATCACTTAAATCTGTAAAAAAAACAATCATGTAGTTCTTTTTATTGGTACTTAAGTTCTAAATATGGTAGTAGCTTATCAACAATAATTTATAGCTTACAATTATTGGGGTTTAAGCTGCAGAAATTATGTGATGATGTAAAGCTGTATTATGTGTTTAAATAATTATATATACATATATATGTATGTATATAATTTTGCCATAAGCCATTGCTAAAAAATAATCTTATGCACGAATTAAGCACCTGACTTTCTTAAGAGACGAGGCTGTTTATGAATTCATTAATGCAATTGATCATTCATATGGGTGTCGTATGACATATATCGGCTATATATTAGGATGGGTGAGGTAGTCGACCCAGAATTTTACTGGTGGTAGGGCTTCATGCAAGCTCGTCTGGGTAGGTACCACCCACTCATCAGATATTCTACCGCAAAACAGCAATACTTAATATTATTGTGTTCCGGTTTGAAGGATGAGTGAGCCAGTGTAATTACAGGCACAGGGGACATAAAATCTTTGTTCCCAAGGTTGGTGGCGCATTGGCTGTAAGCGATGGTTGACATTTCTTACAATGCCAATGTCTAAGGGCATTTGGTGACCATTTACTATCAGGTGACCCATATGCTCGTCCGCCTTCCTATTCTATATAAAAAAAAATTAATCAATTGAAATTTTTAACCATACATATATAATTTAGTCAAATGTATACAAAGAGGCACAATGAATTAATTAAAAAGCAAACTTTCATTGATGTAAATGAGATATAAAAGATGGTAGTGTTTAATATTGACGATATGAATGCATTAATGAATGATTAAACATGTATACATATCAACCAACAAAACACAATTCACACATGCAATAGAGCTGAAACAAAAACCAAACCAAAACGAAGCAAATCACACATGCACAATAAAGGTATCTTTACTACCTAGTCCTTATGTTCAGAAGGTTTAGTATCTGCCTCTTTAGTAGGAGGAGGCATGACAGCCTGTTTGACAGAGGAAGCCAAAGATACCGTCAGGTCAAGAAATTCAGAGAAATCTTTTGGGAAAGATAACTCAGGGAATTTCACCTCCAGCTGTGGGTCTCCAGGTTTTACTAGACAACATTCAGAATATTGGGATATAATAATTTTGTCACATATTTCTAATCATTTATCGAAATACAATATTTTTTCACATTTATCGAAATAAAATATTTGCACATTTTACATAAGATAAATTTCAATTTCTTGGCAGTTTGACAACACTTCAAAGGTTATTTTGATTCATATTGTGGATTGTGTTGCGTAAAATATGTAAAATTCTAATTTTAAATAAATCATAAAATTAATTTATTTATCAATCAGTTATATGTTAGACAAGTTACACATTGCTTAAAAAATTTGTTTGGAGAAAATACCAAAATATATAAAAATGAGAACTGTTTTATATGTCACTGACCAAAGACATAAAATATAAATCATATTGATTCTCTAGGCCAATTAGTGTGTGAAAAATTTAATTTGGCTTTATGAATGTCTATCTGGGTACATACCAACTAGCCATAAATAACTCAACCGTTAATTAAAGAACAATGAATTTTATTTCTGAATACCGATTTGAAGGTTGTGTGAACCAATGTATTTACTGGCACAAAAAATATAATCCAAAGCCCACAAAATATTCTAGCCTTATAAGACAGTTTCCTTGTAATAATAACACATAAGCTAACCTAACAGGTATAACTTGATTTTGTAAAACAAACTTAGTCTATTAAGAATTATTAATTTTATGCTTAATGTACTTACTATATAATATCTTACAGGATATTAAGTTATCTTAGTTTAGGAATTGAACAGCTCACTAAGTTTTTTTTTTATTAACTACCTTTAAGCTAAATATTATTATATTTTCCAAGATGGTGCAATTAATTTATTATTATTAAATTCAACATGAAACAGAGCTATGAATATACACACCTCCATAGAAAAAGTTGTAAGCAATGTTTATATATTGTTTCACAAAAGCTCCATTATCTTTCGTGAGCTGTTTAGTCTCTTCAGGGAAGCAAATGTAACCCATACCCATTGTTCCTAAGCCAGCATAGAATATTCTCTGAAAACGTAAAGTATTTTTTAAATTTCATATTACAAAAAATTATAGAATTACAGTATTTAAAAATATTATGTACATTTAGTAGATATTTTTTATAAATATTTGCATTATAAGTGGTATTAATTGGAATACTATAACCAATATTTTGAATTTGAATTGAAATTACCTCAATGAATATCAGTATATTAAAATTTAAAATGACCTACAAAAATTCCATCTCACCCTGATAAATCCACCTCGGAGACCAAATATAAACCCAGTTAGACCACCCATAGCAACAGCACCATATCTTTTTTCTTTGTTTTCCTCTTCTCTTAAATATTGTACTATCCCTGAAAATTATGAAAATTTCTTATGTAAAAAATTTAATCTTACAAAATGATCTTAAGATGTATTCTATCAAGTGTTATTGAATTATTATATTTTTTTTTTGTAAAAGTTTTATTATATTATCACTATTATAGTGACTAACACCAAGTTAACATTTATGTGTTCAAATTCTTTATATTCTAATCCAGTTTTCGCCCGCGGTTCGCGGTATCATTCTAGGTTGGATAAAAGTAGTCTATCCCCTTTTCAGTGGTTCAAGCTTGCTTCATACCAAATATAACAGACAGACAGAGTCACTTTCACCCTTATAATATTGATATAAATAATTATATACTAACACTCAGATCTGTCATGCAGCTCGGAGTAATTATCTTTGACAGTATTTTTAAGTTGCTCTGTGTGTGCACATGCTATCTGAACCTGTTCACGCACAGCTTGTACAGGTGACAAAAGCACTGATCTTAAGTAAGAACTCTTCTGCTCATTTGCTTTGGACTGAATAAATCTGGAAATATCACAAGTATAATATGAATAACAGACTTTTTTGGCTTTTTGTTAATTTATATGAATTAATAAAGTTGTAAAACAGTGTAATTAGTACTGTTATGATCCATTTCTTTTCATTTTACTCTGGAGCATGAGAGCCGATTTACATATCACCTCAATTTATGAATAATAATGTTAAGAATACACACTCTCCATAATCAGCATGTGGAGCTTCATAAATGGGCAATTCTGAAGGTTTCATTGGTGGTGGTAGCGCCGGATCATTCGAGGGTCGTATAGGTGTTGCAGCATTGACAACTGGCACTAATGCAACCAGTCCAGATCCAAATACAACTTTTCGAAACATCTACATTGTAAGGAAAGATAATTAATAAAATACAAAAATATAGATTAAGGCAAATATTCAGAATATTAAATTAAGTGTTCAAGTTTAAGATTTTTTACCTCTGCAGATATATATGATCGAATAAGTTACATAAATATAAACAGTTTCCAGCTAAATTTTCGAAGATCAGCTGCTCAAGTGACTTTGAGTGACAGTTGATATGACATTATGTAATTTATTTGGATACGCGTCCGTGATATATATTACATTTTGCATATGTTTATCGCATTTCATCCGTACTTAAAATTATATAAAATACAATTACATATTTACATATACATCGAAGCTTTTAATTTTGATTATTCCAAAGAATAATAACACTTGAAGTAGGTTGGTAAAATGGATATTGGTAATCGGACGATTTTATGTCAATGTCAAAATTTCTGTGTCACTGTTCCTAACTTCAGAATTGTCATATATTTTCTTTTAACGTCTTTGTCTGATCCGTGATACTGTTATTTCTGTGCACATTGTAAAAGTGAAATCAGCCTATATTAATACACTTTTAATAGTAAAATATCATAATAGTAAATTTGTTTCCAATTTTCGCAATTGTTTGTATATTTTATAATTCCCTAATCTTTGTGAATAAGCTGGAGAGACAATCTTTTATTTTCATTGAATGGTAATTGTTTAGTGAAATCTTGGCTTAAAATGACCGGAGTACGTGCCGGCCGCGTACCCAAGCGCCGAAGAGGGCACCGCGTAAAGACTCGGTCAGGTAATAGGAGGCCCGCATGTCAGTGCTTCTCCGCCGTTGTTAAGACTGCGGATTTGATCTTTGCTTGCAAGCTTAAGATAGTGTAGTGCTTGAATGAAATATCATTAATGGGTTATTAATTCAGTATTATTTGCTGCCAAAACTATACAATTTCATTGATTATTTTTTATTAAAAAAAAGCTAAATTTTAACCAAACTGGCATTGGTATTTGCTACGTCGAAATTTATTTGTAGATTGCTTAAAAAAGTGTGTTGTTATTACCATGGATATCAACATTTTCATTGTTTTTAATTACATAAAATATTTAATAAAATAATAAAAAAATATATATACTGATTAGCGATAATATGCGATATATATTATAAATTCAAATAATTTCTGTAATATTTATCAATACAATGTAGAGGCAATAAATCTACTTGAGTACAGAACATTTTGCATTTTCTTATTTATTTTTAAATCTTATTCATGTTGTTACTTAGGTATTTGTTAGTACAGTACATTCAAATTAAAAAATGTGTTTTTTAATTTTTATTTGAATGTTTTCTGACATACCAGTCTAAATAAGATGCTTTAACAGTTATTTGTAATATAAAAAACTTATAAGAAACTGGAGAGCAGAGGAGTATATAATTTAATATATGCTTACTAAAAAAATTAAATCTTTATTAAAAAAAAGACAATAAGTACCTTGTTGTAATTTCAATGTTATGTGATTGGTTGAACTTTTCATGGATAAAATTGTACCTTCATATATTAATTATTGTTTATCATGTTAGCAGGTCTGTTGTCTGTATGTCAATTTAGTTGGAAACAAGGATTAGACAGCTTAGTATTTGTATAATTAGTTACTTTTAACAAAATAAATTAATATTATACATTAATAATTAGATCTTAAAAATGGCAGTGGAATATTTAAAAGAAAATTAAATATATATTACATGCACCACCTACCTCATATCCTCATATCTGAGTAATTCCTTACACTGTTGGTTGCCTGGAAGAGATTGTTATCTAGCAATAAGGTTGCCAAAGTTGTATGCTACTCATAATTAGGTTGTATCCATGTATTGTAATTTTTTTTAACAAATATGTTGGTTAAATCTTTTGTTATATTTATTGAAGTGTGAATTTTTGTGTTCAATGTTCATAATAATGATTACTTATGTATTTTTGGCAGCAAATAAACAATTTATTAAACCTTCATAACTACACATTAAGTTTAAAATCTTAACAATATTTTGGTTTTTTTATACTAACATAAAATTACATTGATCCAGGAATTTAAGGTGCATGATGAGAGTAGAGTGATGATCAGATAACCTTCCCGAAGAGTCAAGGTTACAAGGCCGAAGATCTTTGGAATGAAATGGTACATAACCATTATTGTAAATATTTTTATGTATACTACCAATATTTATATGATTCAAATATTTCGAACCTGTAAATGCAAATTGGATGTTATTTTTTAGTTATTTATGTAGTTTATTTTTTTATTTGGGATATATATCATGAAATAAAAACTAAATATAATGTTTATAGGTTGAGCATATAAATATATAGGTTTTTTTTAATTAACATTAAATTTAGTTTTTCTCTCAATAGATATTTCAGTTAAATTGCATATAATTGGGAATAATTGATGTATGAACAAATGATGAAAGATGCAGATCATTATTAAAATAACTAATAGAGAAGTATAGAAACACTTTAGAAACAATTTCTTATTAAAAAAAAATAAGTGAGCTAAATGAATGCAGCTGATTTGTTAATTTACATAATTTTAATTCAAGCATCAGAAGTTTCTGGATGATTAATTTTTAAGATGTAATAAATGGAAATAAAGTAAAGAAATATTTTAAACATTAGTATTTTTGTTTTTGCCTCTAAAAGTATTACAGATTATAAAATATTTTGATGCTTGAAATAATTTGATTTGGTTAAGAGCATGCTTTTTTTATTATTATGTGACACAATACATTTTATTTGCACGGACTTAATGCACTATTTAAGTGGGAAAATGAAAGTTTTATTGGTCATAACTAACATTAATATAAGTTGCGTAAATTTTGTGGCGATATGAAAATGTTGCGTCAATTGTTCATTGCCTCGAGGTGGCTATTATCTCGGACGTGAAAGGAAAATCGGTTTAATGCTTTGAAACAGTGGCCCATTAGCATAACAATCACGGCTTACTCTAGCAATTATGACGCTTACTTAGCTCTGAGCGTCTTCCTTATTTTTTGTTGTTCGGTTTTATTGTGCTAGTGTTACCTTGCTACGACTTAACATTGGAAGACATATGACTTCTTAATGATATTGTGTAGTGCTTCTTATTGAATGTGAAATTATATTCCGTCTGGTTAATCTTTTCAATCGTTAATATATATTTTTAGTATGTATTACGATTGTAATAGAATATTCTATTTGAGTTTCGGGCCTTTTCTCAATAATATTAATTTTCGTAGACACTTATTAAAGCTATTGTTCACTATAATTTCTAAACAGTAATCAATTAATGCTGTACATTATTTATAGATTAGTATGTAATTTATTAGTGATTTGAAGACGGATTTATTTTACATTAAAGAATAGGTTATATCCATAATGAAATCTTATAATATTAAATTTTGTAACGTCACTCGCAATCACTTACAAAGAACATCACTGAATAAATGATGTGTAAAAAACTCGTGATAACGTAATCAATCAATTGAGAGTTGATAAATAAGGGTTTATTGTTGAAGAATAAGAACAAATAACTACAAGTAATGTTACCGGTTTAAATTAAAAAAAGGACATTACAACACATTATTATAAGTACATACATAAAAGAGTCGAGAAATAGGAAAAGTAATGAGCACGTAGTGGAGCTTCTATTGATTTCTACTCGAGAAAACTGTATATGTAGTTTATTCTGGTCTATTCCAGTTTAAATTACTTCGATACAATGTATCCGATAATGACTATTTCATTGTTAATATATGGTTAACTTATTAATAACGAAGCGGCTTGTTGATACTATGTGCAGATACTTAAACGTATGCGGTATCGGTAACAAATGCAAACAAGTCATCTGTACGGCTTATATATGTCTGTTTATTACTGGTGGTAGGGCTTTGTGCAAGCTCGTCTGGGTAGGTACCACCCACTCATCAGATATTCTACCGCAAAACAGCAATACTTGATATTGTTGTGTTCCGGTTTGAAGGGTGAGTGAGCCGGTGTAATTACAGGCACAAGGGACATAAAATCTTAGTTCCCAAGGTTGGTGGCGCATTGGCTATACGCGACGGTTGACATTTCTTACAATGCCAATGTCTAAGGGCGTTTGGTGACCACTTACCATCAGGTGGCCCATATGCTCGTCCACCTTCCTATTCTATAAAAAAAAAAGTACCTTCGTCAATTTTGTTATTTTTTTTAGTCACATGTATGCATCTTCGAATCTTGTTTTGGTACTTTAGCTATACATACCAAATATAAACTACCCTCATAATCTAAAAAACATCAACGGACAGACGAACAGAATGATTTTTTGATATTTTAATTCTTTTAAATATAATATATTTGTGTAGATCAATAATCATTGTCATCTTAAAAAAAACTTGAGATGGCAGCTGATACATAGAATGTAATCCGCCGTTAATAGATGCTACCATACACTCAAGATTTTCATCCATAGATAATTAAAATGCATTCGAATGTATGCGATATAATCTGTATACATTAATATTTCTTTAATTTTTAATTATCATTTGAAAACATGATAATGACATGACTTTCGTGCTTTCGATTGAATGTTAATATAATTTGTTGAAAGTAAAATATCTAAATACAAAAACAGTAGATATGAATAATATTAGTGGTTACCGGATGTTATATTTCTCGTTCTTTCTTAATAATTCGTTATTTCTTTACTCGTTACAGTACTAAGAATGATGGCAATAATGCAGGACAGGAATAGTGAGGACGTACCTCGGGAATTCCTCGAAACGGGTCGTACAGGAAGGCGAAACGCCATGCCTGACATCTTGCATCCTCAGGGTGCGGAGATAACAACGGCCGATCTGCCATCTAGACTGCAACAACTCGTCACTACGGGTGAGTTCGATTATACCGTTTGTTTGGTTAAATTATATTTCTCTGCAGCTAATACGATGTATTATCGTGTTTATAACGAGAGTTAATTAGAAAGTTTGCGAGCTGAAAACACTGTTCTATAAATATTATTTTTATTTTTTGTCGTTACTCTGTAAACCTAGCTTATTTTCTTGGCCTTCGAAATAATTATTGATTTCATGATTTGATGCAAATTGATGTTCTCATAAATGTTTTTTGTTTATGTATGAGGAAGAGCAAAACTTATTTACATGGTACTAGAGGATTAGGATACAGTAACAGCCTGTGAATGTCCCACTAAGGCCATCTCCATTTTTGAGGAGAAGGTTTGGTGGAATACACATGCGGGTTGGTGAAATACACATGTGGCAGAATTTCAGTGAAATTAGACACATGCAGGTTTCTTGACGATGTTTTTCTTCACCGTCAAGCACGAGATGAAAAATATAACCACAAATTAATCAAATAAAAATTTAGTGGTGCTTGCCCGGGTTTTAACCCACGATTATCGGTTAAGATTCACGCGTTCTTACCACTGGACCATCTCGGATTAGTATAAATGGAATGTAAAAATATTTTGGAATCATAATTATAAATTTCAACCATCGTTTCATAATGCGTACGTTTTGTGGTAAAACATCATTTTCATCATTTGCTATATACATTTGGAGGTGGTCATAGTATGCTCCTTTCTTTTTCTTATTTTGATTCAGGGATGATGAAATTGACCCAAAATTCATCAGTATTAACTATTCATCTAAAACGTCTTATAGATCGGGTTCAATTTTAATATCATGAGACCGTATGTCGGTTGCCGTTATGTTTGATTGTAAGAGCGTCGATATCCATTTTGTTGAAGCCTTATAAAATCCTAATTCATTATGGCAAATTATTATTTCAATTATTATAGCTGATTGTCTCTATAAGATACATAGTTTTTATAAAAAATATAAAAAAAAGTAAATAAGATGAGAGGGGACTCGCATACTTATAACGTGTGGACGTCTGCGGCTCTATAATTATAAACGAATACTTGGTGGTATAAGCCGAGATGGCCTAGTGGTAAGAACGCGTGAATCTTAACCGATGATCGTGGGTTCAAACCCGGGCAAGCACCACTGAATTTTCATGTGCTTAATTTGTGTTTATAATTCATCTCGTGCTTAACGGTGAAGGAAAACATCGTGAGGAAACCTGCATGTGTATAATTTCACTGAAATTTTGCCACATGTGTATTCTACCAACCCGCATTGGAGCAGCGTGGTGGAATAAGCTCCAAACCTTCTCCTCAAAAGGGAGAGGAGGCCTTAGCCCAGCAGTGGGACATTAACAGGCTGTTACTGTACTGTACTGTTACTTGGTGGCATTGCTTAGTGCAAGCATCTCTCAGTAGGTACCGCCCACTCACAACATATTCTACCGCAAAACAACAGTACTCAGTATTGTTCCGCTTAGAGAGGTAAGAGCCAGTGTAAATAGCGGGACATAACTTCTTAATTCCCGGGGTCGATGACACATTGGCGTCGTAAGATATGGTTATTATTTCTTACACCGATAAAGTCTATGGGAGCTGATAACCATTTGCCAGTCTAGCTGGCAGAATACTAAAAAAGTGAGCTCATAAAAATTCAGCGGCGTTTTCCCGGATTATAGCTCCCTTATGGCTGTCCCATTTACGACAAATTGTTAATATTCACAGAATAATAATATATTGTACAACGAGATACTATAAATCAAGATAAGCTCCGTTGATTTCAATATTGCGTATGACGGAAAACGCTTATGGTTTTGAGCCGCAATAAATAATACTCCCCTATTACATATTCACATCAAGCATTCCAAAACAGACATGTTCTATGATATATCTCTGTAGCAACGAATCTCTTATCTTAATCCAATTTGCTACTTCAGTATACAAACGCTCAACCCAATATCGGACATACAACCAATTATTTAGCTTAAGACAATAGACTAAGTTCCATTATCGTGTGGACGTTTTCGATATTAGCGATCGGTCTTAGTTTCCTACAGTACGATGTTATGACGACAGTAATGTGTTAGGTTCATTAATTTGTTATCTGTTTGACGTCGTGTGATGACACAAATCTGATAACTAATAGGCAATAAGCTGATTAGAAAATGTATATCCCTTGTAAATGAAAATGAACGCGTAAAACGAGTGACATTAAATGTTCATTTGTTAAAAGCGTATGTCTAGTCCTGTTAGGATAATTAACATTAGTTTTACATGCTGAGATATTAAGTTTGGTTTCACTTTGTATTATTTTTGGAACTAGTTATTAGATTACACCTTCGTAAAAGTACACAATCATTAGGTTTTTTCTTAGTATACGATCAATCAATCAATCAATCAACAGCCAATCGTTGTCCACTGCTGAACATAGGCCTCTCCCAAGGTGCGCCAAATCTCCCTGTCCTCCGCCTTCCGCATCCAGTTGGTGCCCGCCACCTTCTTAAGGTCGTCGGTCCACCTGGCTGGAGGGCGCCCTACGCTGCGCTAGCCGATTCGCGGTCTCCACGCTAGGACTCGTCTGCTCCAACGGCCATCGGTCCTACGACATACGTGACCAGCCCACTGCCACTTCAGCCTGCTAATTTTGCAAGCTATGTCGGTGACTCCGGTTCTTTTCCGGATAATCTCATTTCTGATCTTATCCTTCAAAGATACTCCGAGCATAGCTCGCTCCATAGCACGCTGAGCGACTTTGAATTTGTGGACTAGTCCCGCAGTTAGTGTCCACGTTTCGGCACCGTATGTCATGGCAGGTAAGACGAATTGGTTGAAGACTTTCGTCTTCAAACATTGCGGTATAGACGACTTGAGGACTTGACGAAGGTTGCCAAATGCTGCCCATCCCAAGCGAATTCTTCGATCGGCTTCCTTCTCGAAGTTGTTCCTACCGACTTGTATTATCTGTCCTAGGTAGGTATATTCACTAACAACTTCGAGAGTTTTCCCCTCGACGTATATCGGTCCCGGCACGACATGCCTATTGAACATGACCTTGGTCTTGTCCAAGTTTATACCGAGACCGACACACCGGGAAGACTCGTCTAGGCTACGCAGCATTTCGGTGAGTTGTTCCAGCGACTCTGCTATGATGACGATATCGTCGGCAAATCGAAGGTGTGAGATGTACTCGCCGTTTACATTGACTCCATACCTAGTCCAATCCAGCGTTTTGAAAACGTCTTCCAACGCGTTGGTGAACAGTTTCGGGGATATTACATCCCCCTGTCTCACCCCTCTGCGCAGTTGGATCGCCTTCGTCTTACAGTCCTGGATGTGGACAGTCATTGTAGCCGCGTTGTACAGACATCTCAGTACCTCGATATATCTCCAATCGATATGACATCTCTGCAATGAGTCGAGCACTGCCCAGGTTTCGATGGAGTCGAAGGCTTTCTCGTAGTCCACAAATGCCATACACAGCGGCTGATTGTACTCTTCGGTCTTCTGCACAATCTGCCGAACAGTATGGATGTGGTCCACGGTGCTGTAGCCTGATCGAAAGCCGGCTTGCTCTGGGGGCTGGAACTCGTCAAGTCGTCTGGCGAGACGGTTCGTGACGACTCTTGAGAACAGCTTATACACGTGACTCAGGAGGGAGATTGGTCTGTAGTTTTTCAAGAGGGTTTTATCACCTTTCTTGAAAAACAGTACCACCTCACTCCCGCTCCACGTTTCCGGGGTCTTGCCATGTTGGATGACGGAATTAAAGAGGCTTGCTAGCTCTTTCAGGACCGGAGTCCCGCCTGCCTTAAGCAACTCTGTTGTGATTCCGTCATCTCCCGGAGCTTTGTTGTTTTTAAGCTGTTCTAGAGCCGTCCTAATCTCTCCTTGGTCAACGACCGGGAGCTCCTCGGAGTAATGGCGCATAAGAGGGGCGCGCTGGTCATCAATACTGATTCCCACGGGTTTATCCGATCTTGAAGAGAACAACTGCCCATAAAACCTCTCTATTTCTCCGACAATCTCAGGCCTAGAGGTAATGACCCCACCATTTTCAGTTTTAAGTTTTGTCAGACGCGGCCTTCCAAACTTGCGAGCGAACACTTTCGATCCCCGATTTTGCTCAATCGCAGCCTTGATGGCACGGGTATTGGAGCGTCGGAGATCGCGTCGCGTCAGCGTTTTTATTATTCGATTTAAGGCCTTATCTGACAAAAACGATGGTAGTTCTCGTCGTTTTCTCATGAGCTCGAGTGTCTCAGCAGAGAGTTTTGGTGCGTTGTCTCTTCTCTGTGGCGGAAAACACTTGCGGGATGTGTTTTGCAGTATTTTGACCAGCGTGTCGGTTCTCTCATCAATGCCGCTTATGGTTTCCAATGCGGTGAATTGATTTTGAAGTTCCATTTGGAACTTTTCGGAGCCTTGAGCAGCTTGGAGCATGGTAGGTCGGAGAGTAGACCTCATCATTCTCGATCTTTCGGCTTTTAAGTTGATATTTAGAGTGCCTCGAACCAAGCGGTGATCACTTCCGGTATTAAACCTGTTGATCACTGAAACATCTCTAAAATTTGCCTTTTATTCGAAATGATAAAGTCTATCTCGTTCCTTGTCACGTTATCGGGGCTTCGCCAGGTCCACCTCCTCTGAGGCTTCTTTTGAAAGAAAGAATTCATCAAAAAAAGCCCCTGCGCTTCGAGAAAGTTTACCAGCATTTGCCCCCTGTGATTTCTGCAGCGCAAGCCGTAAGGTCCGACTTTCGATTCACCGCTATCTTGTACTCCCACTTTAGCATTAAAGTCTCCCATAACAACATTGTAGTGGGCCTTCGAGGTGTCGTTGAGGGCCTTTGCGATGTCCTCGTACATCGCTTCGACCACATCATCAGAGTATGTCGAAGTTGGCGCATATACCTGTACGACCTTCAGGGAGTACCTGTCGGAAAGTTTTAGGACAAGGTACGCTACCCGGTTCGACACACTACTGATTTCCACAATGCTGCTAATGAGATCCTTTTTGACTAGAAAACCGACACCACCCTGGGAGAGGTTATCACCTTCGCGGAATTAGAGTAAGTTACCGGACTCTAGAGTTATCGTGTCCTCCCCCTGTCTTCGGACTTCAGATAACCCCAGTATATGCCAGTTTATATGACTTAACTCTACTTCTAATTCGGCGAGGTGATGGTCCAGCCTCATCGAGCGTCCATTATACGTTGCCATGTGCAGTCGTTTTATACGGTAGCCTGCCGTGAACCGGTGATTCTTAGCACCCCCTGCCCTGCCGATACCGCGACCGCTACCTTGGTCGGGCCTAGCGGGCTTGCCGGTAACTGGGGGCCTTTTTTTTGGGCGCATCTGCCATTAAGGGAGGGGTTTGCCCATACTCGCCGCGCTGGGCAGGCATGTTGGCGAGCGCAGTAGGGGAGTAAGATGTTTATGGGAGGGGGGACGCTGCTGCCCATCCCCCCTTTTCCCCGTCCCTCAGTCGCCTCTTACGACACCCACGGGATGAGATTGGTGGAGTACTATTCTAAGCCGGTACTCCACGGCTTAGTATACGACTAATATTCAATCTTAGATTTAGGCCTAGGCCTAAAATTAATATAATTTCACTGCTAATATCATGATGATAATTTAAATGTTTATATGGCTATCATAAAATTTTGCAATAGACAGATAATATTCTGTATTTAAACTGCTATGACATAAAAAACTTTTTTCTTTAAATAGCGAATGGCCAGCATTCGGTTTAATGTTCGTCGACGATTTAGCCGACACGACTCGCGCGTCACCCACGTTAATGATACAATGCCAGAAACCGTGAAGGTTTTAACATAAACGTCTTCAACTCTACAAAGTTTCAAGTCACACGGATGAATTGTTCAGAAATATATACGCAACAAAAAAAATCATATATATAAAAATATGGAATGTAAATGAATATTATGTTTAAACAGTTTTAGAATTTCATAGAATTAAATTATACCACTTGTCCTTAGTGGGTCGGTACTCACTCATTACCATTTCGCATTAACATTTCGCATATTTTCAATATTGTACAAACTACTGCTAGATCATTTCGTTTTTATTTTATCTCAAACTCCGTCACTACGAATTATTGACGTAAGAAGCGAATCATTACAATAAAATGTAATTCTTCGATCAATGCCGTAAATATATATTCATTATTTGTATTTAATGCAATATAACTATTATTTTTAGGGAATAAGTACTGTAGATAAAAATTTCAACGGAACATGTATAAGGAGATGGCCCAGTGGTAAGAACGTAAATCTTAACCGATGATCGTGGGTTCAAACCCGGGCAAGCACCACTGAATTATCATGTGCTTAATTTGTGATTATAATTCATATCGTGCTGTACGGTGAAGGAAAACATCGTGAGGAAACCTGCATGTGTATAATTTCACTGAAATTCTGCCACATGTGTATTCCACCAACCTGCACTGGAGCGACGTGGTGGAATAAGCTCCAAACCTTCTCCTCAAAAAGGGAGAGAATGTCCCAGCATGAGACATTCACAGGCTGTTACGGATACGGATGGATTTATAAGGAAGTTATTTATTACCTACTTTATCTACTATGAAGTTATAACAAGGCAACCGAAGCCGCGATTTCGTCCAAGTGGTATTCGGTTTGTGACAAAAAACTTTGTTTAGGTATAGACCTAACATTGGTATTTACTAGTAACGGTCACGAAGATTCTGAAAGGAGACTAGCCACCTGCGCGTAACGTGCATAAGTGTGTGTGCAAATTCACCCTTTATTCACCCCAGTGATGCAGAACTATCGATAGTTGACTTGAAAAACTATTCATGAAATCGATAGCACTATCGAAAGTATCGTCTTGTGTCAAACTGTCGATACTAACGATATTAATTATAGCTCTCCGTGCACAATACGATAACAGCATACTTGCGATAGGAATTCATTCGACAGTAACGATTTAATAAAACTTTATTAATAATACTGTTGTTTGGCCAACTTCATAACTTATCTTGAGAAAGCAATACTATTGAAAAATCATTTACTATCGATAGTTTTTTTTTTTATATTTGGCGGAGAGCAAATGACTCCACTCCACCTGATGGTAAGTGGTAGTAGCGTCCAAACGCGACGACGGCCAGTACAGACGGGAAAAACGTTCTGCACTAGCCGCCTTCGCCTTGCCGGCCCGCAAGATGCCTCTTCACGCCTCGTTTGAAGGAACCCGGGTTGTAAGAGGAGGGGAACACGTGAGCTGGTAAGGAATTCCATTTTTTGGAAGTGCGACAAAGAAAGGAGTTGCCAAATTTCTTTGTTCGCGATGGAATTGATGTCACAGTTAGGCGGTGACATCGAGAACCAGCTCGCGTGGACTTAAGAAGGAAGGGGGAAGCAGGAATTAGAGAGAATAATTCCTCAGAGCACTCGCCGTGATACAGTCGATAGAAAGCGCTCAGTGCTGCTATCTCGCGACGCAATTGCTATATATGATAGTCCAAAACTATCGATGTTATCGATAGTATCGATAGGTTTGGTTAAAACTAATGAATTACTATCGATATTATTGCGCATGAACTATCGATAAAACCGATAGTATTTACACGTGACTATAGTATCGAAACACTATCGATACAATTGTACGGCTTTACTTGCTTTTCCACTTAACATTAACTAAAATAAACTGCCATCCTAAAAAATAAAATAAAGATGTTAAGTAAAAATACTTGAATATAGTTTCCAATGACATAAAATATTAAAGATGTCTAAGAATTATTTATATAATCTGTATTTTTATATTAAAAGAATGGTATGAGAATCATCTCCTTAGAATACTCAAAATAATTATCTTAGATTAATTTATTTGTTAAAAAGCTATTTATTTTATTAATGATTTTTCATGATTATATTTTATATGTAAGTATATTATTATAATAAAATCAAATAATATACTTTTCAGATCCAGAAAGCCCTCAGCCGGGAACTTCGAAAACAGAATTAGATCCAAACAAAGTGGACGAGAAGACAGTAAAAAAGGATAGTTGTAGTTGAGCTGTCTCGCTCACACGGTCCGCGCGGACTACTCAGGACTTGCCCAAAGCTTAAGTAATCTCAATCAGGTATCATAGTATTATTAAGCACTGAGTAGAACTCACCTTAGACGGTGCGTACAAAAATAGCTCCTATGTCCTGTTCGAGAATGTAGAATATTCAATTGTTTCGTATTAGTGTGGCTGGGCGGTGTCGAATTTATTTTATTAATGCAATGATTTTTATAGTGTCTCATTTAATATAACCGTAATAGTCGAGCTTTTTCATTAACAATGTTACTAAGTGTTATGATTTCTAAAGGACTAACTGCGTAATTGTTGATTATTTTCATGTGAAGTATTTGATATATACTAACAGGCCAGTCATGTAAAAGAAAAAAAAAGGCTGAAAAATGTTATTATACAGTAACACGCATTGAAACAATAGGAATTATAAGGACATGGTGGGTAGTTGTAATTAAATATGCTTATGTACACTAGAATTGATTGTGTTTTAACCATATAATTGTATATAGTTTACCCGTAGAACGATGTATAGGGTTCCTTAGATTTTTGTTATACGTTTGTAAAATTAGTTCGATATAATATTGATGATTGATTACATTACTATTGATAATTTTTAAACATAACTTTTTATATGAAAATATCAAATAGAATGATAATGTAATAGTTTTATTTTAATTTGTGTCCTAATGTGGCCCTTCGAATAATTTCTTTGTCCACAATTACCATTTAATGATTAATGACGGATATATAATATATAAATAGCTTTTAAATGACTGGAATTATATGTTGACAAGTTACCGGAGATACTTGAAAACATGTATACTCTATTTGAATCTTGTTTATTTGTTTTTAGTAAAAAATATTTATTGAAATAATATCATAACACTTTTATAAATGAATAATTAACTGACTTATTATAGCAGATGCTCGAACATTTTAGAATCAGACTTGTGCTTCAGTCATTATGAAATAAAAGAAAAAATGATTATTTTTTTTTTAATTTGATGTAATATTGCCATATAGACTGTCAAATTTCCTTTTAACTGTGCAATTTATATGTCAATTGCTTAACATTTTGGTCAGCTGGTCATTTAGATTTTAGACGTCCTTACACACTTAGCTTGTTTACAATTAAATTTATTATACATAATGAGTACAATTTATTTGTGATTTTTGTGTGAGATAGTGGAGTTTTATTGGTTTAGGTTTTATATTAAATAAAACGTTGTCAAATAGAAAGACAATATAAATAGTTTGTTAGTAACAAAAAAATATATTTTCTTTTTCAATTTATAATTAAAATTTATTCTGTTTTCGTTGTTATTTAGAAAGCACAAATGCACTTATTATGCAATGAAAAAATGAGTTCAATATATCGTAATTGTATTTTTTGTTTTATAAAATGATTTGATTATTTTCTAATAACACTTTTGATATATTATGTATTACGAGAATATCTACATTGTTTGCCTTTCTAATACCGCAGTTATATATATCAGTTATATACATAGACAAGTATAATTGTGTTATTATTTTATTACAAAATGCATGTCCTATAATGAGAAAATATCATTAATACAATATTTAATACTCATTTGGTATCAAAATTATATAAATTAAATAAAACAAAAGAAGACAAGTAAAGTATACTATAATAATATATACTAGTTTTGCTTTATATATACATTGGTAGTAAACACTGTAGACGGACATTGTTTATTTAAATATTTTGAAAATAAAACAAGATTAGTATTAAAATCCAGGTACATAATATTTTATTGTTGAATGTGACAATTAAAAAAAAATGATTTAATCGCATTCTTATGATATTCATACATTATTTTTGTTTATATGTATTATGAAATTCAATACATTATACTGTAAAGTTGTAGCAGTAATAAATATTAGTGTTAGAACATAAATAATAGAAGAATAAATAGTGACTAGCATCCATATTGTATCTTATGACTATAATAATACATAAACACAATGTATGTCATTTAGAATAAACTTGGATCTCCTTAATAAATGTCTTTTTAAATAAAATATCTAAATTGCCTTGAAATTTTACGAGCATCGAATTTTAAACAACGTTTCTACTATTTCGATGTATCGCTGTTTTTATCAATTTCTCTTTTATATCTTATTATGTAAATTATGAATATTTCAAATTAATTTTTTAATTGAATACGTAAATTTTATGTGAAATTGTCTTAAATCCAAATTTAAACATGTTTATGTTGATTTTTTAACAAGCTGTAACTAGATTAGATTTAAAGTAATGTAATTTACACTGCATAGAATACAATTTTTGTACGTTTATATTATGGCATTGTTAATGCTTAGGGTATACATATGTGTACAGTTATACTTAATATTGTGATTTAAAAATATCTGATTCCCATCTTTCTTCATGACTTCTACAATAATGGGATAAACCTCTTAAATATCATAGTTGGTGAAATGTTCCCAATGTTAGGATGGGACTTCTTATAGCACCAATGTCTATGAGCAGGGATGACCACTTTATTTATAAAGTCTCCTCCAACACTGACTATCTGCTTTCATCTTTTAAAATATGTATTTAATAATGTGACAGCAAAGGTGCCAGATATTTTTAAATTTAAAGTAAACGCACATTATATTCAATGTCTCTTACTACTTGTCTATACTATAATCGTTTTTTTACATTGCTACGGTATATCACACATTATAAAGAAATAACAATAGCGTAATAAACATATCAGGCAAGCTTTTAGTATTCATGACTATTTATGTCTTTTATAATAATTTATTCCTTTTGTACAAAAACATGCAAAAATGTTACAAGAATTTTTATACTGTCATAGTTTCATGTAACGTAAAAATTGTGTCTACATTGAATGTGAAAAATTGCCTAAGATTTTGTGTAATTACACAATTACTATTTTACATTTTTTTTTATTAAAATGTTTCGCATCCTAGTTTTGTTAACTAAAATCTGATAGGTGTGATTATTTTTAATTTATGAATGACAATGTTTTATTAATAAGTAAATATAAGTTATTTCTTAGTCAAACCTTAACTTTTATAGATATAAAACTAATAATTTATTTGTAATTCTCTTTTCTTTATCTTATATATTCGCAAATATGTTTTTTTGGGCTGTGTAAATATGTACTGATTATAATGATTAAAAAGAAAAACTTTGTTTTATTTTACTACATAACCTAAACAATACAATATTTTTTAATAACACTTAATTTTAATTTGTTTCTTTGATTAAATTCTTAAATGATAACAATTAAATATTTATAATTAAAATTTTATTTTATATATTATTATTGCGGTGTACTGTTAGCTTAACCTAAATATTAGTAAGATCATAAACAAACAAATTAATACAAAAATATTTTAGAGAGTAAGCTAAAATAGAAATATATTATAAACTTAATATATTTTATATTAAGTTAAATGCAATATCATATACATACAAATACTAGTCCAAGTGGTTGATTAATTTGAATTCCTTCCGTCTATAATATATTATAGAATATAGTATTTAAGAATTGTATGCATAATATTACAATTTAAAAAGGTACATAATTATTTAGATGTAAAACAAATGTGCGTTTATTAGTAATCAATAAAAGGCCAGGAAAAAAAGTGATGATTGATCTTTATATAGTTAAATTAATATTAAATTTAAGCGCATATAAAAAAAATATGAATAATGAGTGACTCATATAATTTGAAATCGGTTTCTCAGGTGTGTCGATATAATGACGTCACCCTCAGAAAAATGAATTTGACAACAGCTTATTTATAACTTGCAACACCAGTTTGATGATTGATGTTTCACGCACGGGACGTAGAGAAAGTAATTTTATATTTTTAGTAATTTGTACACATCCAATGGTTGAATAAACACTTTTGTGTTGTGAGAAATGCTCGTGTTGCTGTTGTTGTTTAATCGCAAGTGCCAAAAAAGCAGACTTAGACTAATAGAATGTCGGGAAATGGTGATGACTGACACATCCATTCGTGCTTATTTAAAGTGATTTTATGAGTGTTTTAGTGCAAGTTCGACAGGATGCCGAGGGGAGAAAATAGACCGAGCGTCCTGTTATCTCGTGATGAAAATGACCAGGTGTTTAGTCTCATTGGGCCGAAGTGCCAGGTTAGTTAACTTTGACCACTTGACTATGGCCTTCGATGAAATTCGTGTCCAGTAGATTAAGCTTATCTGTCTATCGGTCCTTTATCAGTCGCCTAAAACTGATAAAAGTTTATTTATGACATGCATTTGATTTATGTGAATTTCTTTGAATGTTATCTATAAGCTGTTGTTATAATGCTTCTGTTGATGTCACACGGAATAAAGAACTTGTTTAAGAATAATACCCAATATTAATCACATAATGAAAAAGATAAATCATTATAAAAATTGTCATGAAATATACTGACATCTAAACTCTAAAACCTAAAATGGTACAAAAGAAATATAATTTACAAAATGTCACTTTATAATATAACTATTATGTATTAGCATTTATCCCTTATATTAAGTGGATTGTGGGTGGGTCACAAATAAATAAATTATATAACAACTTTAAACAATACACCATTAGTATTCAATTACTTGTTGGTATAAGGCCAGGTGACACACAAAATACAATGTTGAATAGAGTACTTAGTTCAGTTAGTTATCAAAAATATATTTTTTTAACTGATTCTTAAATATTAAAAATTCAGTTTAAATATGGTTTCTTTAAAAAACTCGTTAAAACTTTATTGAAGTCGGCTCTTATAAGATCTTCTTCAAAAAAAATTTTCAACTATTTCCTATTCTAGGGTTATTTGATCCATATACTAAAATTGTGTTAAAATTTAGTATTAATACTAGATGGTATTATCACCAGCTACAAAAAAAGTTTACAAAATGAGTGATAACCAAATTTCAAGCTAGATAGAATAGAGTTTTTAGATGTGCGAGAAAATGACAAAAAATTTGATATCTCAAAAAATATTAAAATGTGCTAAATATTCTTTGAAGTCTTATTATTATCAAAACGAAACTGTGTGCTAAATTTTAGCTTAATCAGTTGGGAACTGGCTTAATATTCAGGTGCAGGAACTGACCACCCACATATACACACAAGTGAAGCTAAATAAAAGCTTGCAAATGTATTTTAGGAAAATTTCTTTGTGTTACTGTTAATGTTTTTTTTTCTTCTATTTTATTGGTTTTATTTTTTTAATATGCTTTCCTTTTTAACTTATTATTTAATTATCTGCTACATAAAATATATATGTAAATTACCAATCAAATTTAAATATTGAAATATTTAATTCCATATCAGTTATTTAAATATTTTAAAAATGATAATATATTTAGTGGAAACTTTCCATCAATTTGAGCAGTTCTGTCACACATCATTACTTGGAATGTATATATTGAACTACATAACAACTTCCTAAATTACATTGTGATTGTGTGATTGTCACATAACTGGTTCTGCATTAAGACAATGAATTATTCCTTGCTTGTTACAATCATTGCATAATGAAAATAGAAATCTTGGCCAACGTTTTCTCCATCTCCATATTATATAAAGCACTTTGTTCTCTGAATATTATAAATGACATCTATGTATGTAAACAATTATTATTTTAATGAAATCATAATGTATATAATTAGTTATTGATAATAATTTTGATAACTTAATTGTGAATATTTTTTCATTGTATCTATATTTAATCTATATAATTATAATATATAAATATAATTATAATATTATAATGTGTTCTTTAAGAATGACATTAATGTTTATCTATGTACTATTGTTATTATTAATTTTACACTTATTTAATTTTCGAATATATTTTATACCAGAGTAAATTCTTATTTATTATATTTAGTTCTTCTAAATTACATTAAAATATATTGATTCATTTATATACTATCTATTGCAAACAGTACACTTATTTATGTTAAAACTAAAAAGAAAAAATGTTGTTTACATTCCTTTATTGGAAATTAGAATGTAAACTGCATTAATTTTATTTAGCTCTTTTAGTCCAAGCTGACAACTCTAAGGAAATCCAGGAAATATAGTCTCAGTATAGGAAATGCTAAGTATTCAAAAGTGGGTGAAAGTAACAGTTGTACAAGCTACTTCCAACAGACATTTAAGTGTCAACTGTCAGTCAAATAATAATGCAGTCGTGCATACAAATAATATGAATGCTTTTAAAGAGCAATCCGACATTTATAGAGCCATGACATTATTTCTTATCCTACTTATTGATATGAAATACAAATACACATTTCTATTTTATGAGTAGTTAACTCATATTTTTCTATAATATCAAATACCATGTAATTAAGTTTGGTTTTAAATTTTTCAAAGATTATAATAAAAGAGGTAAGATGATAATATGATTTACATTTCAGAGCTTAGCAACAGCAGTAGTACAATTATTTACCACAGAGGGACCAGCCCATTCAGAATGGAAGAAGAAGGACACAGGTGTCCTTTGTCTAATCAAAGACAACAGCAAACGCTCATATTTCTTCCGGATCTACTGTCTATACCGTAAGGCAATGATATGGGAGCACGAAGTTTACTTGCAAATAGAATACAAGAGCCCTCGGCCATACTTACACACATTTGAGGCTGAGGTAATGTACAATGTCTACGTCTTTTGTTTTAATAATTTTACAGTTATCAATATTTCGTTTCTTATGGGAATTTACTGACTTAAGGTTTTGTTAGGTTTTCCTGTAAACCATAATTGCTATATTGTTAATTTATATTCTATAAATAAAATACTATTTCCTGCTTGATTTTTTATGTTTTCTTAAATATTTTCTAAATTACACATTTAAAAAAAATCATCCCACAATAAACTCTATAAAGTTTTTTTTTCGTACTATACTATTCGGCAAAAATATGCTAAGATAAATGGATATACAGACACGAGAGAAATACAATAATGTTGTTTTTCATCAGACATAAAAATGCTCTTATACTCCCGTTGTTTTTTAGGATACGGCATCCTAAAAAACAACGGGAGTATAGGCATTTTGATTTTTATTAAATAAAAATCGACGCTAAACTTGATTTCATTTCATTATGTCCTAAGCACTGAACCTGCAAAATTTATAAAATGTTTTCTCGCCATTTCTCGTAATATACAGTTAAAATAAAAAAGCATATTGCAAACACATTTGTAGTCCATAAAAAATGTTTTTACAATATGTTAAAACATCTTTTTGCTTTATTACAGGAATATATGACAGCATTTAATTTTGCAAACGAAGATGAGGCAAGAGCGCTCCGTAATATACTTATCGAGAAAATTGAATTACGAAAACAGAGGAGAGAGGGTGAGTACACATAGTGAAAAAAGCGCGTAAAAATTTAAATTTAGTACACGTTACGAAAGTGAAACCTTATTACGCCTTAAACGTTTTTTGTAACTAAAACGCGTTCGCGTTCAATGAAATGTCACTTTAAAATCTGTAACATTTTTAATTGTTTTTTGATTTAAGTGTGTTATATAGCTAAATAAAATTAAATCAATATCATACGTTACATTGGCAGAATATTTTGCTCTATTTTAATGCTACGTGCATTAAAGTAGAGCAAAATAACGAAAAGCAAAAATGCAATAAGAATTTACATATATTTAAAAAATATGTCCCATTATTTTCAAATGTAGTTCAATGAAAAATCTATAATGGCTCAGGGACGTCTAGAGGCCGTTGATTTATAGATAGTAGGGTATGTCAAGATTCTAGAGCTCTCGAATCATTTCGGATATTGATTGTTTAATATAATTTAGTTGATTTTCACCATATTTTATAACATTACAAAAAAGTGGAACTAATTGTTTTTTTTTTTTCGTTTTAAAATCCAATTAACATTATTATAAATGACATACATTTTAATATACGACGAGCAATAAAAATCCTTTAAAAAATTTAGGTAGCAGTAACTCGGTTGTATTCAATTACCGATATATTTATGTATTGTATAAAAATAATTAAAATTCTATTAAATAACTTACGAAACATACTAAAATGACTTCTTTCCTTAATCAATTCATTCATCATTCACTCTAAAAGGAACTGGTATAATTTTATTAATGTTTGCCTTCAGCCTTCAGTTTTTCGTCTACAAAGTTGTTTCTACATATGTTTTATGTATCCTATCTTATAATTTAATAGAGACAAAAAATAAATCAATACAATTTATTCTATTATTATTTCCTGCATTATTGTATGAAAGTAGCTGTTTAACAAATAAAAAAAAAAACGAATGCAGTTGTGTAACCCCGCTGATCGACAATGCGTCATGAAATATACGATCAAAATATAAAGCACATACAATAACTTTTGGACACCCAAAACAGATAAGAAAAAGGTTAATTTGTTAGTATGTGTGCGTGCGTGAGATGTGCATGTATGCATACGCGCGAAATGTCTGCGCGTGAGAAGCATATTGTATTAGGACATAAGTTTTATTATGTTAGACCTATATATCGTTATATCAAAGATTAATAACTGATGAGTTAACATGTTTGTATTTTACTTGCTAATAGCCAAAGAAAAGTATAAACAATACAAGTGAACGAAATTGATAACAATACAGTTTGTTTTTAAACAATCGAATCGATCCATTCGAATGTTCGTCGGATTATTTCATCGGTACAAGGAGCAGCGGTTTAGGTTATGAAGTGAGGGTTTGTTACCTTATTTGACAAAAAATTTGAAAAGCTCTTTATTGCGCTCGATTGCCTAATTATATTATTAGTTAAGAGGGAGACAATGTCTCTAGCAGCCCGTCCCGACTTCGTATGGTTAAAATTCATATACCCCTTTTAACATAGAAGGATTTTTTATAATTTCAACTCTTAATGAAGATCAATTTCTAAACGGTTGCTTACGTTATAAAATAAAATGTTCTTTCAAATTTAAGCCTTTAAGACTCAGTCGTTTTAGCTGTGTGATTTAAAAAGTGAAGATTAATATTGTAAGGAACGCTTTGATAGGAACGGTTGTACTATTTCATATATACCACTGTATATATAAAATTTATACATAGTACTGTCGTATTTATATACTTTAACACTCTAATATAAGTACACTCATACTTAAAAGAGGGGAATTCCTAAGTAGGCCCGGGAACTTTGTAAGTGATCTTTTTTTTTGTAGGCCCACTGTGTATCCACACGTCAACGTTTAAAAACTAAAAAACGTCGCCATAGCGCCACGCAAAAAAAATGTTAATGCTCATACATTATTAAATTTTTCGCGATAAACAAGGAGATTGGAGGTATCGTCCATAGACCTGGGAGAGCAAAGCTATCAAATCCGCCCCTGGTCTCGAACCCATGAAATGTGTCGTAACTTGAGTTCACTGAAATAAAATATTTGTATTTGTACAAATGCTTAATAAATAACTATAAATTTTGATGTTTTAAATTTGCCGGGCGCCCTCGCGACGGACGCTTTTTTAAAAAATACTCGTTATATTATTTAAGATTATCTAATACAACAACAAGCCGGTTGGCGTGGTTGGTGGATGCTTGCCTTTAACGCCGAAGGTTGTGGTTTCGATTCCCACCCAGGACAGATATTTGTGTGCATGAACATGTCTGTTTGTCCTGAGTCTGGGTGTAATTATCTATATAAGTATGTGTTTACAAAAAGAAAAATAGTATATGTAGTATATCAGTTGTCTGGTTTCCATAGCACAAGCTCTGTACAAGCTTAATTTGGGATCAGATGGCCGTGTGTGAAAAATGTCCCAGGTTGTTATTATTAATAATGAAATATAATTACAGAACGACGACAACGTTCGATGTTAGTGCCGCGGGCAAACAGCGCTTCGTCTTACACTTCGAACTTGTCGACCTCGTCTAACCCGTCGGCCCGCGTGAACGGCGTGAGTGCGGCGCCCCCCGCGCCCACACCCCCGCCGCCGCCGGCCGCCCTGCCCGCGCACAGCGCCAAGACCAACACGCTGCCCAGTAAGAATTTCCGACAACATATACATTACTATTGAGAAAGGATTCTTGTATGATTATTAATTTATTGTGAATTCATTATTATAAAAGTGACTTTTTTTTATAGCATACCTACCACCTGATGGTAAGTGGTCACCAACGCCCACAGACATTGGCATTGTAAGAAATGTTAACCATCGCTTACATCACCAATGCGCCACCAACCTTGGGAACTAAGATGTTATGTCCCTTGTGCCTGTAATTACACTGGCTCACTCACCCTTCAAACCGGAACACAACAATAACAAGTACTGCTGTTTTGCGGTTGAATATCTGATGAGTGGCCACCCACTCATCAGATATTCAACCTACCCAGACGTCCAGGCTTGCACAAAGCCCTACCACCAGTAAAGTCCAGTTGTCTATTGATGTTGCTTATTGTTTGATACATTATATAGTTGGTACATCACTACCCTTCATCTTAGGTCATTGTTACAGTCGGCAATGCTATATGAAGTGATGTCTCGTCACAACATGATTATAACATATTTATGCATTAACAGGAATGTAAATGCTTATGGAAGTGACGTCATATGTTTTTGTTCTTTATTTAAATATTTTTATTTTCTGTTTTTATTCTATTTTTGATTTGTATATTTTGTAATTGTGTGTTCTCCTGTAATTGGTTGTGCATAGTTAGTTTTAAGTTAATGTAAAAAGTGATTTGAATGTGTGTTATGTACAACTGTTGGAGATCCAAGTAAATAAATAAATATGATTCGATTTACAGGTTATACGTTGAAGGGTTCGAGCAAAAAGCCGAAGGGCCGAAAATTGACGAAGGCAGACATTGGAACGCCTAAAGATTTCGTACATGTTTCGCACGTGGGCTGGGATGCGACCAAAGGTAATGAAATGATAGTTAAATATATTTCATTGTGTAACGGTAGCAGCGTAGTCTCTATACACTATATTTTATAAAATATATTCACATAATTGCATTCATATATTACTTAGTGACCGCAATCATTAATATTTTATATATAAATTTTATTTACATGAGCTATTTTGTTGAGTAAATTATATATTGTAATAAATTATTACATTACAATAAATGTTAAACATTTTAAATATTAGTAAGATATAAACAAATGCCTCTTTGTGCTTTAGTTTGTTAACAAACTTAATGGCAGACATTAACACACACGCACATTAACACACAAAAACAGTACTACAGACAGTATTTGGACTTCCTCAAATGGCAACACTGCATTATTGCAGTTAAAATAATTTTCCAAAGAAATTCAGTGTGAGGTAATTTGCCGTCTGCCTTCCTACTATCAATTAAATATTCCAAAAAATGTTTTATGCTACTCGATATATGTTTCAGAAATAAAACATTAAAATTTCTTTTTGAAGGCATTTTGAAGAAGAATACTAAGAAGTTTCACTTAACTTAAATTTCCAGGTTTCGATGTTGACCTGCCCGCCGACGAGATGCAATCGTTCTTAGCCAAAGCTGGCATAACGGATAAACAGCTGAAGAACCAGGCCACGCGACAGTTTATATACGATTTCATCTGCTCGCACGGAGGCGCCGATGCTGTAAAGGAGGAGCTACACGACACACCTAAGATAAAAGGTGCCGAAATAAAAATATATACGTATATGCTTATAATAGTAAGGCAGACGAGTAAATGAGTCACCTGATTGGCCGATTGGTAGTCACAACCAGACACTGGCACTGTATGAAGTATAAACTGTGCTTTACGACATCGTCCGGTTGGCGGGACGATATAACTGCACTTGTTTAGACACTCTTTGGAACACGATAATACAAAGTATTACTGTTTTGTAGAATAAGTTGTTACCAGTAAAAATATTTATTTATTATTTTTATATACTTATTAATATATGGTTCAATGAAAAGATTGTAAGCTGATGCTAAGATAAAAGATAGTACTGAAAACTAATTTCTAAATTGTTAGAAGTATATACAGCCGATAATCACTGATAATAATATTTCCGATCTAGAAAATTCTCGCGGGTTGGCTCCCCCCGCCGCGCCCCCCGCGCCGCCCGTGCCCGCGCGCGCGCCGCACGCCATCCCGCCCGCGCCGCGTGAGTACTCATACATATGTAACGTACCATATACACGTATAATGACGAACTGCAGCGTTAGTTTAAAAACTCAACCTCGAGTTTCTATAAATATTATTTTATAACGTATAAAAATATACGTTAGAATTATATTTGTACTAAACAAAATATTAATGTTCCCCAGCGTCCCGCGCGCCGCCCCCGCCGCCCGCGCGCGTCGTGCCCCCCGCGCCCCCGCCGCCCGCCTCGCTGGCGCCGCGCAACCCGCCGCCGCCGCGACCCTTGCAGCGTGAGTACTAGAGCACATTCAATATTCCACCTTTAATAGAATATGTACAACATATTCTATTTCAAAATATTATGTGATAATAGTGTTCAATCAGCTGAAATTATCACTCGTGGAATATAAAAGTACTTCAATTTCAAATACTCTAAATTGACAACTGATAACAACTCCAGTGAATTATAATAATTAGTAAAAGGTAAAGTTTGAAACATTATTTATATCGAATTATAGCGCCGGCAAGCGCGCCACCGTCGGTACCGCCGCCGCCACCGCCCCCGACCGCGCCGCCGCCACCGCCTACAGCACCACCGGCGCCACCACCGACGCCGCCTGCGCCCCCGCCACCACCGCCCCCCGACAGCGCTGGGTCAGACCCGCGCTCTGCTCTCATGGAGAGCATTCGTAGCGGGAATAAATCGCTGAGAGTGAGTACTCTGTCTGCGGCTTGAGATAACAACCGACGACACTCACGCATAGTTATTAAAAGGCATTACATATGCCTGCCATTTTTATCGCATACTACCAAATGCGATAAAAATGCAATTTCTCAAAATCTGTGCATGATATAACATTTTTTTACATCTCTTTCAGCATGTGGAAGTCGGATCGAAGACTTCGCTGAACGACGATAGCAGAAGTAATTTGCTTAGTGAAATACGACAGGGGATCAATTTGCGATCCGTAAGTAAAGTTACGTTAAACTTTACACATATAAATGTATTTTACAGAAATAAATTTCTCCGTATCCGTCCCGCAGGTGCGTCGCTCGAGCAGCTCCGGCGAGGAGCGCAGCGCGAGCAGCGCGGGCGAGGCGTGCGGGCTGGCGGGCGCGCTGCAGAGGGCGCTGCAGGAGCGCGCCCGCGCCATACACTCGTCGGAGTCGGAGGACAGCGACAACACCACCAGCGACGGCGAGTGGGACGACTAGCCGCGTGACGTCACCGTGCCGCACTCCTCGGGGACGACAGACTCGTACTTCGCCTACTGGTTTAGGAATTATCGCACTTCCTATATGATGATTTATTAAATTCAATCCGAGACAAAATGACACCAAAATTCTCCTGAGCGAGAATATCCTATCATTTTTATTCAATATATTCTTATATTAATGCAATAAGTCGTTCCTCAGGCGTTAGAAAAGGTAACAAAAGTATGTGCCTATAATAGATGTAAAGTTTGACTATATCTTATAATTATAACCTCAACAATTAGTATTCGGACAAAATAATGCTGTATTATTTAATATTTTCGCGTCACTCTTAAACAATTTTCTTTAGTAATTTAATTCGTCACTAATACAATTTTATGGCACAATATCATAGAGCATAAAAATATATATTCGCCAAAAAAATGGTGTTAAAGATGAATCAGACACAGAAAAAGTTCTGAATAATAAAGAAAACATTATAAATATGGTTGCCAAATAAAATGAAGATAAGTCCGTTGCTCAAAACAAAAATTCTTGCACTCATTTTAAACAAATGCAACAACTGTAATTCAACTTATAAAAACTCATCTTACACTGATGTATACATACATACTATCATAGCTGTTACTATATTATGTTATAGCATTCATAATTCTTTATAACGGTTATATATTTAATCACATTATTGTCTTATTTACTTATTCGACATTTAATATAAATAATAATTTGTTATGTTATGTTGTATATTAATATATCTTGTATATGTGTACATAGTATTCCAGTATATAATTGACTGAGAATAACAAAAGGTGATTCTAAAACTTAGCAATTAATATAGACGTTAAGATAAAGGTAACATTACTATCGATTAAAGTACTTTGTGATGTAAACTAAGTCTTATGTTCGACAATCCGTAACTGCCTTAGGTTTTGATGTATTATTTAATTGTATCTTGTAAGAGAAACATAATATGTAGAGCAATAATTTTCAGTGTAACGAGCGTAGTAATAGTGCGCGTCTTCGTATAATTGATATTGGGGATAACTAGTGCTTTGCAACGATTTTATTAAAACTAAATATTAAGCCGCCAACCAATGGAGCAATTTGCAAATTTTATAATCCAATAAAAGTTATGATTGATAGTTCTTATATGTTCGTTGTTGCTCCAGTAATTTTGAAACGAACAAATTTATAAACTAGATTTTTTTTATTTAATGAACATATCATTTTTATTATCTGTATTAGCTTGCTTGAAACTTTGCATTTATACTATTTACAATCAATTAAGTTCATTTTTCGACGTTTTATAAATATATTATCATTATCTTGTTATCGTTTTATAATCCATCAGACTAAAACATTGCAACTTATCCATTCTTTATAGGACTATTTCATTATATCACACAAAACGCAGAAGCCTTCTTTTTTGGCTCATATTTCATTAAATTATTCAAACGCATGCAATGTCGTGTATTTTTAAATAGGTGTAGTTTTTAACTTTATAAATTGTAAAGACGCAAAGCTATTTTTATAATATTGAAATTACTTTTTCTATTGTTAATCAGTCAAAAGTGATGGGCGCCTTGTGACTAACGAGTAATGTTATAACCATCTGTAACACTATGTTGACTAAATAAATAATTATTACTTTTTATGTGACTTATTAATATACCTTTTGTATTTAAAAGTTTCATACGATGCAACGTAAGTTTTATGAGAAGCAGTAAGCCAATAACAGCCTTGGTTTGATTAAAATTTCTTCCCTTGGGATGTATCATAATGCTACGTTCAGACAGCCATGTTTCCAATAATATCGTACACGAGAATTTTTCGAATACGATACACAGTGGCGTGGTGATGTTATACCGTTCATAAGAACAAACTAAGAATACTAGAGATCGTATCCAAGACTCGTGCGTGCGCACGCATTTGTAATGTCGAATTTCTCGTTCGCAATTTTACAGGACATATTGTAGTGCACTTTTGGACATATTGTAGTGCACTTTTGGACATATTGTAGTGCACTTTTGGACATATTGTAGTGCACTTTTGGACATATTGTAGTGCACTTTTGGACATATTGTAGTGCACTTTTGGACATATTGTAGTGCACTTTTGGACATATTGTAGTGCACTTTTGGACATATTGTAGTGCACTTTTGGACATATTGTAGTGCACTTTTGGACATATTGTAGTGCACTTTTGGACATATTGTAGTGCACTTTTGGACATATTGTAGTGCACTTTTGGACATATTGTAGTGCACTTTTGGACATATTGTAGTGCACTTTTGGACATATTGTAGTGCACTTTTGGACATATTGTAGTGCACTTTTGGACATATTGTAGTGCACTTTTGCACTACAATATGTCCCGTAAAGTCAACAATTGGCTAAGTCTCTCTAAAAAAGTTTGTTGTGACCGAAATCGGTCAGGTCATTATCAATATTTGTGTATTTTTTTATGATATTATTTTTGATAAAAAATAAGGTTTACAAATTAAATTATGATTAAAAATATAAGTCGTTTCTCTTTTTGACACTTTATTATGAAATAAATCGTAACATCAATAAATTGTTGTTGAATTGAAGTTAAAATTTACAAAATAAGATCAAAGAACTATCACAAAAAATAATCATATTTTTTCACACATAAACATGATTATACTTATTATATTAGGTACTTTCAAGTCGAAAGCTGTAATTTATACTTATAAAATAAATACTATATATATATAAATATATATTGAATTGTCTACAAAACAATAATAAAATCATAGCAATACCAGAGGTACATCGAATCTTAGAGATTTTAGCTATTTACCACATTTGACAGTGCTTTTTGGAAGAACAAGTTAGTATTATTTTAACACATATATTTAAGTGTGGTAATAGAGACAAAGATTTTATATTTGTCATTTTGTGTCAAACATTTACTTTTGTAACCCACAAATAGCAATGAAAAAGAAAAATCCTAAGTAATAAGTCATTCGGACTAGTATCTTTTGGGGATATGCCAGTTGTTATAGCAAATTAAAAAAAATACTCCGTACCGTAACAGCCTGTGAATGTCCCACTGCTGGGCTAAAGGCCTCCTCTCCTCTTTTTGAGGAGAAGGTGTTGGAGCTTATTCTTACTCTAAAGGAAATATTTATTTGAAATCCACCATTACTAGGAGACATACACAAAATAATAACTGATGCTTATTAGAAAGCATGACATACTCGAGTTACTTAATGTCTTATCTATTTCATATAGAAACAATGAATTAACCAATCCTACAACTAAAGTATATTTCTATGACGATAATTTATTAACAATATGGCAGCCTTATAGCTGGTGATTAGTATAATATTTACATATGACTGTCGATGAAATTAAATTGTAACTGACCATGTAATAAAGAATATAACAAATACACCAATAAGACATTTTTATCAAAACCTTTCTTTGGTCTTCCATAATAATCACTTTCCAAAAAAATTTAAAATAATATACTAATAAAATAAAATCGCGATATTATATAAATTTCCTATTTCTAAGTAAATGCAGTGTAATAAACAGTGCAGACATGCAATATTCCAAAAATAGATATACAGCTAAGAAATACTGTAATTGATGTCAAAAATGGTCATATCATAAACATTATAAAATATTAGCAAATGTAATTAATTAAATAGTAAATTGTTTTTTAATAATTCATATAACATAATCGTCAAACCGGTAAGATTTTCTGATAATTTTAAATTAGCTATAAAAAAATTCAGAGTCACGGAATCCTATCTCAGATATAGACCTTATCTAAAAGCTATCTAGGCATTTTGCATCTAATCAATATTAAAACTTAATCATCTATCGTTATAACAGGTACATTTTCCTCAAAACCTATAGAATCATCATCAGTAAGAACCACAATGTTGCCACTAACACTGTTTTGTCCATTGTTTTCAACATTACATTTACTTTTAACTTCCTTTTTCGTAAAAAGCGACAACACATCGGATATAATTGGAACATGCACCATATCATGCACATTTCCTTCGTCAATGTCTATAGAATTCTGACTGTCTTCATCTTGCGTCACCGTCTCTTGGTTTACTATCTCGTCTTCTTTCTCCTCTTCGTGACCGTAATATTTCTCATCGTCTTTTTCATCTTTTGGTACATAAGAGTTAATAAGCGCCGATAAGTTAGCGTCACATACAAAGACTTTAGACGGCTCCGAATCTTCTTTATCGCATTCATGGAGAGAAAACACTTTAGATGAAGTAAAATATTTGAGACATTGCCGACACTGATTTTGCAAATGGGCGCGATAGTGGTTATGTAAATTGGGAAAATCTTCATTACAAACAATACACTTTTCAGCCATCACTGTGGCTCTGTAGTGAAGCTTCTTAGAACACTTATGAACAAACTTCATATGTTTTATGAACGGACCATACTTCACAAACTGCTCGCCGCACTTGCGACATTTTATTGGTTTTTTCTTATATTTTCTACTTCTATGCGAAAATGCATGAATATTGAAAGCATCCATGGTTTTAAACTTAAGTGGGCAGAAGCGGCATGAAATAGAACCAGATCCTCGATGGATTTGATCGTGTAAACGCTTTGAGTTTTTTCGAGTTACAGGTTTGAAACAGAAACTACATTCTTCGTATACAGGCCGAACGCCATTCGTATTAGTTTCAGTGACTTCCTCATCGCTGTCGATAGCACAGAGGTGATTATCATAGTCCGCTCGGGAAAAGAAGTACTCGCTACATTTTTTGCACCGGTTTTCTTCGTGATAATCTAAATGTCTGTGTAAATTGAAGAATGTTTTCTGACAAATATTACATTTTTCTTCTATCGATTCTTTTGGTAGGACAACCCATTCTTTATCGTCTCCGTGAACATCTCTCATGTGATATATCATTTCTCTGAACGCGACGAATGTCTCATCACAATGCTCACATTTCGTTGGATTATCGACATTTAGCTGGGAGAAGTGATGATTTTTGTGTTTCCTATACAACGTCATTGTGTTAAACTTCCTACTACAATATATACATCCATAGTAGCCGACTGTACGGTGATATATTTTATGAGTGCTGAGAGCATATTCATTTTCAAAAACTTTAAAGCAATAATCGCAAACGATTTCTTGTTTTCCTTCGGATGCTTTTTTAAACGTTTTTATACCGTGTTGGGTACGTAAATGACAATCTAATTTCACTTGCAAATGGAAGGCTTTGTAACAAACATGGCACTTTACTTTTTTCGGATAAATTTCTGTGTCACCGATAAGTTTCTTTTTGTCACAACTGAACGCGAGATGCCCCTCCAGGAATCTCAAAGAGCTAAAGTAATCGAAGCAATAATTACATCTTAGAGAATTGTGATAATCAATATGTCTTTCAAAGTTACCTTTGCTGGCTAAGACCTTGAAACATATTGAACATTGTAGCTCTTTTAAAGGACCGTCCAATGTCTGACTACGCCGTTCCTCTATCCACGTCTCATTAATGTCATGAGCGTCCCGCAAATGGTAATGTAAATCGTAACCACGCATAAATGTTTCGATGCAATGTGGACATTTCAATGGATTATCGATATATTTTTGAGTGAGATGACCTTTAATATGGATCCTGTGGTTTTTTAACGATATCGTCTTCTTGCCACAGAATTTACACTTGTAAAATTCTGGCTTCCGCAGGTGAGCTTCTTCATGAAATTGTAATCTTCTTTCGTCTAAGAAAACTTTAGCACACAATTTACAAGAATAATAGCTTGGAGGTGGCGCGTCCGGATCCTCCTTTATCATTTTACTCTCAGGATGGGTCCGTCGCAAGTGGCGAATGAGTTTTACTAAGTCGGGATAGTAACGAGCACATATCGGACACTTCACTTTGTTTTTCCTAAGCTTTTCTATTCGTTTTTTATGCGATTGATGATCAAAGTTATGACCTTTTACGTGTCTCTTGTAATAATCTTCATCTATGAAACCTTTTCCGCAAATATTACACTTAAAAGGGCCGTTATCATCTTCGAAGTGTGTTCTGGTGTGAAGTTCTAATCTCCTCTTGTTTGTGAACTGCAAATTACAAATATGACATTCGTGTCGAGCACCAAATAACGACGTCTTAGAATTGTGCCAACTTATATGATGTTTAAGCGAGTTTTCCGAATCGCAAATTTTACCACAATGATGACAGGTATGCGTGCCGTCAAATTTATTCTTATCGACCGAGTTCGGTAGCACACAACCCACAATTGTATTATTGGCGCTCTCGCCGCGTTTGTAATGAATAGCCATATGCGAGAGATAAACTTTGCGATGCTGGAACACTCTTTTGCAAATCGAGCACTCATAGTCTTTATTTTGAAAACGTGTCTGCTTGTGGTAATTCATGTGTGCCTGGGCCGCACGGAGGTGTTTGCTCTTTCGATTACAGATCGAGCAAGTTAGCAATTTTGGATCAAGATTAGTGTCATTGTAATGTTCACGCATGTGGATCTTATAATGACACTGAAACCGGAATGTCTGAAACAAAAACCGTTGTTAAATAATGTTCATTTAAAATGAGTATTTATTATTAGGAGTAATATTTATGGCCCAGTGGTTAGAACGCGTGAATCTTAACCGATGATCGTGGGTTCAAACCCGGGAAAGCGCCACTGAATTTTCATGTGCTTAGTTTAAGATTATTATTCATCCCGTGTTATACGGTGAAGGAAAACATCGTGAGGAAACCTGCATGTGTCTAATTTCACTGAAATTCTGCCACATATGTATTCCACCAACCCACATTAGAGCAGCATGGTGGAATAAGCTCCAAACCTTCTCCTCAAAAGGGAGAGGAGGCCTTAGCCCAGCAGTGGGACATAAACAGGCTGTTACCGTACTACTGTAATATTTACATATTGTTATATAAAATTATTCTTACCTCTTTACAAACAAAGCATTCCAACTTCTTTTCCATACTTTTCCCAACATGATTATGCCAGTTCACGTGTCTTTTGAGAGATATCAACGTTGGCAATTGTTTGTTACAAATTGGACAAGTAAAGCCACTCATGTTGACCGAGGGTGAACTATCGTTGGCGGAAACCTCACCAAAGCCGTTGTGACTCTGGAGCTGGTCCAGGGGTTCCGCTTTCGTCACAACGACCTCACAAAAATCCGCCAAATCTGTTGGCGGTGCATTAATTTTACTTGGCTGTTGCTTTAGTCTGTGCACTAATTTAATGTGATTTGCCAGCGCACTGCAACTCTTAAATTGCTCTTCGCATTCCATACACGTGTATAAATTTCTCGGCTTAATGTTAACAGTTATATGTGTCTGATTGTGTTCGTTAATATCACTCACTTTCATTTCAATGTCGCATATCAAACACCGAACGGAACAATTTTTCAAATTAATCTTAGCTCGTTTAAACCCTGAAGTCATGGGATGTTTGGTTCGTTTATGCTGTAAAAGTAGCCTTCTATATGAGAATTGCTTTTCGCAAATATCACAGGTATTATCTTCTTCGCCTTCGTCTTGGCTCGATTCTGATTCGTACTGGTTCAAGGTCTTAGTAGTTTCGTTTAACAAGTCTGTCGAATTGTTCCTGTCCGGTGTTTCCGTTTTAATTTTATCATCATGAGAATGTTTTTCTTCGTGTGTCAATAAAGATTTTTTGTATTTGAATGATTTATCACAAGTTTTGCATTTTAATTGTCCACGAGAAATATTTGAACTGTATTCGGAATGTACTGATGCTGAATCGTCTATTGTGCTTGCTCTGAAATAAAGTTAATATAAATAAAAAATATATATAGTGATCTACTATTGAAACTGGTCAGATTTCCCATTACAAAAAAACTGTTAAAAAACAGGCCCTAACGGTAGATTATGTACGACTTCCTTAGATACCTACCTAGACTCTTCGTCACCGCCTTCGTCAGCCTCGTCCATATTAGACATGTGAGCAGCTAGATGAGTTATCAACAAATCTTGGCTAGGCAATTTCTTGTTACACATACGGCACTGAAAGTTTTCCTGCTTCGCTATTATTTCTTGTAAAGATTTAGTAGACGACAAAGGAAAAAAATGCGCTTTAATGTGTAAGAAATAACATCCCTTTTTAGTTATAATTTTTGTACAAACAGGGCATTCAAAAGTGGCGAGATTATTCTTTTGAGGGCACGTATTGAAGTGAGCGCTATGGTTATAATAATCGTCAAATGGCTGACCGCAATACAAACACGGTACGCATATTTTTCCATTTTCGTTGCTTGGATTTGTTGTTGGATTATCCCTCTTCAGAACAGCTGCGTGCACAACCCTCATGTGCTTCTCCAAGTTCTCGACTGTCTTGAACTTTGTTGTGCATATTTGACAATCTATTTTTACCACTTGCTGTATTGCATCGATCGGTTCCAATGACACCATTAATTCTTTTCGAGGAGATTTGCTGCAGATATCGTGGTGGCGCTTTAACATTATTTTCAATTTAAAATCCTTTCCGCATTTATCACATGACAGTTTATCCTCTTCATCTGTAGCATCTTTTATTTCTTTCGGGGCGGCTAAAGATAAATTCTTCAATGCATTTTTTCGTTTGTGACATTTCATATGAGCTGTTAAGCTGATGACAGTCTTGAATGCTTTACCGCATTGTTTGCATTTGTGTAGTAATGGTTCGTCAGAGTCAGTTTCAGCTGAATAAAATGAGGCACTGTTGTCGTCGTAATCAGAATCCGAATTAATCGAAAGCCTAGGCTTCTTCTGAGACATTCGTAGTTCGTCGACGCGTTTAGAACTTCCAGGTCGATAATCGTGAGAACGGCTGCTTATAGATGCATTGTCAACACTATCACCGCTTCGCTTACGAGATCTACTAACGGGTGTTACTTTGCTTTCGAATGTCAATGATGGCTTAGAAACTTCAGTTTGTGACGAAAATGCTGAATCACTGCTCTGTCTGTTGGGTGGTGTTGGTGAACTAAAGCCTGTTGATAGTAACAATACCATTAAAAGTCCACTTAAATTCGTGAAAGAAATTAAATCAAAAGTAAAAGTAGAAGCAAGTAATAGGTTTAAGGTAACAAAGAAGATAGCGTACCTGGCGGAGGAATATAGTTGCGTCTTAACTCTTGATCAGATCGTTCGCATTGTTGTTTAAATATATGAGCGCTACTGAGTTTTTGAATACATTCGCTGCAAATTTTATCTGGTAGGCCATCGCCGTCGTATATCTATCGAACAATCGTTTAAAATTAGATTATCCTAACGCTTGTCATAAACAATTATCTAATTTTGACTCATTTGGATACAGGATAACATTCAAACCATGTGGAACAGTTCCGTTCCGTATCCGTTTATGAAAAAGAGAACAATTAAGACGATAACAACGATTACGTGATTTTGTATATTGGCAAACTCATACGTCATTGGACCTCGACTATGTGTGACTCTCCGCGACTCGAAGGCTGGATCCACATTCGTCCATCACGTTGGCCCAGTGCGTTTCGTAAGCGGTGGAAATATGCCAACGCAAACTTCGCACGACTTCGAAAACTCTCAGGCACGTATGTTTTCGAATGACGTTTTCATTGAGGTTTTGGTAGATTTTTGACAATTAGTAAAGCAGAACGCTGTATATTGAGTAAAGATTTTTTTTAATTTGACTTTTGACTTTGATCACCGTTAAAGCCAGCAAAAATGTACTAAATATTAAATACGGATAAATTTGCGAAAATCAGAGCCTGAAGATTCGGTCGTTACTCCATACTCATGCTACTACCTAATACTTTAAATATTTTTAATTTCAAATTACTTCGCCATCATAAAAATAGCTGATAAAAGATTCTTGTCATAACCCGATATAACGCGGACGAAGCCGCGGTTTCAGATATTATCAAATACCTAAACATGTTCGAAAGGTATATGACCAATTTTTTTTTAAATAGCTACAAAATTATTATATTTAACATATTTTTGCTATAATGATCCATTTATTGTGATTTTATTGTGATAGAAAAGTTTGGAAATAAACATAAAAATAATATTTATTCTTTTTAATAGAACTTTTAACACATTCATCTTCTCTCTCTCTCTCATGTGAATAATAATTACAAAAAACACTTTCTAACATTGTTTATCAAATAATAAATAATGCAAAATGTGACAGACATAAAGAAACAGAATTATGATATGAAACAAAGAGCTAGTAATAATAATAAAAGATAGATAAAATATACAGATGAGTCAATAAAATTTGGCAAAAGATAAGTTTTTTAAACAACCTATTAAACACTATTTTTAGTCAGAAATTACACATAATTTGATTGGTCAAAAGAAACTAGAAATCAACAAGATACAAAAAATCAGTAACATATTTTTAGTATATGACTTTCGAGAAACTCAAACTAAACCTAAATAATAATGGATTGATTTCAATTATATGATAAGTAGAAAGAATTTGGATATAGAAAACATTTTTTAAAAGTCCAACACTATTCTATGCTTATTAAGCCTTTCATGAAAATAATTTTCAATTTATATTTTATAATGCAGTATTTTAAAGAACTAACCAACACTGTTTTAAAAGAACTATCATTTTATGATAACAATATTTACTTAAGTCTCATATTTTCTTATACATAATAAACAATATTAACATTATGTTTACATAATATGCGGGTTTTATGAAGCAAAATTAAAAAAAATAATTTACATTGTGAGCTTATTTTTAATAAATATTAAATCTAATTTGTTATTCAAAAAAACCACTAAAATATATTAAGTTTTAATAATGCTTTATACTAATTATGACAAACTTCTAAAAAAAAATTTGAAAATATTGAAACAAGAAATGAGAATGATGTCAGTAATACAAAATAAACAAACGAAAAATGATATAGAAAAATCATTAATTCATAAAACTATAACAAAACAAGTAATAATAACAATGAAAAAAATACTACATTAGATAATACTCTACAATCAGTGACTATAGAAATGAAAATCGAGTCCTATATTAGAAAACAAATGTTTACGAATGCGATTAATTTTACTCAGTAACTTAGACAAAACACAGAAAAAAATAATTTGTGATCGAAACTGTTGCTGGACCTATATAGGAATAAGCAAATTTTAATAAAGTTGATGATTTTCAAATAATAAACGTCGAATCGGCACTGAATAAAAATTATATTATATTTAAGAACAAGAAAGGTGAAACACAAAGTCATTACGCTATTACAAATGGATCGTTTCATCACAAATGTAGTCATATTACAGCTGATACAGTTTCAAGTTTCAATAATATATTCAGCTAAAATTTAGTACTTACTTTAACCCGGGCACATTCCATAACCATTTCGGCGAGTTGTAAGTTGTTGTCCACCGTAAAGATGGAATAGAAGTCTCCGAGCTTGAGACATAGTCTGCATTTTCCAAGCTTGAGAGCCATATTGATTTGTTCACAAAAACCTACATTTCACTCAGAGATCACATCTGTTGAACGACGCGTAATTAAATCATCATTTACAGTAGTATTGTATTTTATACAATCAATCACATCGAATTCTGCGTTTCTAATTACAATATCATCACGTACGTCAATAAAAACGAAATTTAAAAAGTACCTTAGCTGCCGAAAGCCGGCATTCTCCATTATCGAAATCCGAAATCGTGAAAGAAGAAACAGCATGATAAGTGTTGCCTTGGTATAAATTTTCCTGTTTCCCAAAATAGTAACAAAAGAAAACTTTTATTTTAATTTTTTATTATTATATTTAGTCACAAAATAAGCATTTTATATAAATCTAAAATATACAACTTATAATTTCTCTAAACTTCGTATTTGACGGTCTTTAGTTTGTATCAATTACGGTCAAGTTTTGACTCTTGTCGAATATTGACATTTGCAAAAAGCGCTGTGCTTGCAATATTTCAATTTCAATATTGATGTCTAATTTAAAATAAATATTTATACCAATATTTTTTAAATAGAGGTATCGAATTTGTGTAAAATTAAGCCTTTGTTTTACCGGCTTTCTCTATTAAAACAGAGGCTAGAATGTATATTGTAACAGGATCAAATTTGTTCGGCCAGTGGTTTTCTTGGACAAAAAACATTAGCTTTTATGATAAATTTGAAGAAATTTATCCTGAAAGAGAAAGCAAAATTGATTTAAAAAACTCGAAGCTAATAACTTCTTGCTGGTCGTATAATATATTTGATGTTGATAACATATTTTATATTGTTGGATCATGGCATGGAAGAGACAATCAGATTGTTAAAGTTCCAATACCTGAAGAAAAGGAACAGAGTTCTAAGGCATCTGGCCTTTTAATTACCGGTAATGATTACATGATCATATTAGTAGAGGCAATAACGCGATCTATTTGGTTTTTTGATTTTGAAACAGAAGATTTTAAAAAAGTCAAATTTAATGAAGAACCAATATTGGAAAATACTGTAAAAAAATCAAGATTAACTGACGACGTAATAAAAGTTGCAGCTACTAATAACACATTTATTTATTTAACATCTGAAGGAAATGTCTATACTGGACAGCTACCAAGTTACATAGACACACATACATGTGTAGGAAAAACTTGTGATGTAGAATGTGGATATGAACATTACATGCTACTTACAACGGAAGGAAGAGTGTATACTTGGGGAAATGGAAGGTAAGCTTAAAATATATTCTATAACAATGAATAGCTTATTTAAAAAGAATATTAAAGTTATAATGTTATTTTTTCTTATAGGAGACTCCAACTTGGACATGGTGATTTAACTAATTTGGATTTACCAACTGAAGTTGAGGCATTAGCTGGAATAAAAATAGTTAAAATCAAGGCTGGAGGTTGGCACTCGCTGGCACTTAGTGAGCATGGAGATTTGTATGCTTGGGGTTGGAATGATACTGGGCAATTAGGTATGAATATAAATATAAATGGAGAAGAAAATTTAGAAAGAAAGGGACAAAAAAACTATGCGATACCAAGACCTGTGGACATTTATGATGATCAAGGTGATGAAATTGAATTGATTATAAAAGACATAGCATGCGGAACGAGACATTCAGCAATTTTACTTGAAGATAATACTGTGTGGACTACCGGTTGTAATAAATATGGACAGCTTGGATTTTCTCCTAAAGATTATGAAAAATTGGAATATTTTAAAAAGTCATACCAAAATCCTAATATTAGTAATGTAATTGGTGGACCTTGGAGTACTATAGTTGAAATAACCTAGTACATTCAGTTAGATTTATATTAAATTAATGGAATTTTACTTAGTAGGCTTTTTTGTATTAAGGATAGTCTGATAGTCTCATTTAGGAGGCGTTGAATAAGGATGTCCTGGTACTGATACTTATAAGTAAAAAGACAAAGATAGAAAATGAAGTGTCACTAATTAAATATTGCCATTTATAAAATACATATTTGTATCAGAACTTTTTTGTATTACTTCTCTTTTTTATAAACTCATTATATATATCGTGTCATTTTTTTTTAAGAATGTATAAGTAACTTTTGAAAGTACTTGACTATTGAAATATTTAAAGTATTCATATATAACAGTCGTCTTCAGTAACAGCCTGTTAATGTCCCACTGCTGGGCTAAGGCCTCCTCTCCCTTTTGAGGAGAAGGTTTTGGTGCTTATTCCAACATGCTGCTCCAATGCGGGTTGGTAGAATACACATGTGGCAGGATTTCAATAAAATTAGACACATGCAGGTTTCCTCACGATGTTTTCCTTCACCGTCAAGCACGAGATGAATTATAAATACAAATTAAGCACATGAAAATTCAGTGGTGCTTGCCCGGGTTTAAACCCACGATCATCGGTTAAGATTCACCCGTTCGAACCACTGAGCCATCTCGGCTTATCCCGTCTTCATATACTTTCAAAGTATAATTTTCTGTTGATAAAAATATTGTAGGGACCATTTTGTTCATTTTAATTTTTCACTTATATGAAATAACTAAAGTCGGTCTATTGTCAAATACTAATGGACTTTTCGCTGTCTTTCTTATAAAATAGGCAAAAGTACCAAATTTTGTTTTCATTACGTAAATTTATAACTATATATTTTTGAAAACTTGAGAAAAATTTGATGAAGCCTGATGGAAGGAAAATTGTGGTATGGAAATGAGGATATTTAAATAGTTGATCATTCTTTATGATATATAGATAAAGAAATATTTCCATATAGCTGTACTCATCGAATTGAGATTTCCTTAACGTCCTGCCTGGTCTGGGGGAGTCATCTATTAAATTTTATGCTACTCAGTGAAAATAGATATATTTTTATACATTGATTTCTGTCGAAGGCAAGTAAAGTTCAAGTATAAGGAATACAAAAATAAAACAATATAATTTAAATTATATTTATTTGTATTCATGTCCTCTCTTTTACATACAGGCTACGATATCGCATCTGCACTTAATAGTCTATATTTAGATATGTCACTCGGCACAAACGTTTTTTTTTTTTTTTTAAATACCTACACAAATTACTCAGTATTTCTATGTCGTTTGAGATTCCTTGTGTATGTACTCGAACTAAAAACGTCCCAATTTGGGCGAATATGATGATATATTACGAAATACGATGGCGTTATAAATTGCTATGTATTTTTTTTTGTTAAATAATATTTTTGTACATACTTAATTTTCTACCTTATATTGACTTTTGTACAAGGACATTGTCCAAAAATGAAACATCTTTTTGTGTAAAAGTTTTTTTGGATAAGAATTTAGAATTCCCAAGTTGATATGGTAGGTATAACTTATCTGTTGCAGCGGCTATCAAAATATATCATAATTGACAAGTTGTCGATATTAGTACCAACTTTGGCCACGCGCGGCGCGTTAAAATATCCTTGCCGGACTGTATATACTATACAGTTATTGTTAATAGTTATGTACTTTTGAACTCATCGTACTATATCTAAATTCCAGGAGTTTATATATGTGTTGATCTATTCTGTGGTGATTCTGTGACTGATACTAACGCGAGCGGGTAGTCAATCGATATCTCGAAGTTGAAATTGAATCATTGCGACTGCGCGAGTTGAGTAAAATTATAAGAAAGTGGAAAACACAAAACATTAGTAAAAATAAAAGTCAACAACAGGATAAATCTAAATAGAATCTTGAAGTCATATAAAATATTGTTACCTGATTAATCATATTAGATTGTTACCCGGTATCTACATAAAAATGCCTACTACCGGAATGGATTTCATTAACTATGCTAGACAAGAATCAGCAAGAGGCAATTATAAACAAGCTCTTGAATTTTATTATAAGGGTTTCGAAAACAATCCTCAATTGAAACAGTCTGTGGAAAGTGAATTTTGCTCTATTATTACGGAGTATAATGAATTGCTGGCAAGTGATAATAGAATTGAAGATATTCTCGCCAGTTTTAGTAGAGCTATCCATTATTTTCCGGATAACATTTTTTTAATAAATGATATTGGAAGATACCTTTTCAGGTTTGGTTTGTATGAAGAAGCCTGGGTCCAATTTCAAAAGGTGCTTACTGCGGACTCTGGATATGTGTATGCAGAAAAAAATGTTAATTCAGTAAAAAATATTTTGATTGAAAGGTGGCATTTTCGCATGTTGAATGATAAAATCCGCAATGCAAGCTATCGCGCTGCTATTAATCAAAAAGTGGTGCCTTATAAGACGACTGTCTTTGACCTTGGTACGGGAACTGGGTTACTAGCCATGTATGCAACAGAAGGTAAGCCATGGGCAATAACAGCTTGCGACAGTTCCAAGGTTATGACCACTCTCGCTGTGAATATATTGGAAGAAAACAGGGTACGCATGGTAAGGGTTTTAAATAAAATGTCTACATTAATGGATTCTACAGAAGTTGGACATAAATGTTCTCTTTTGATCACAGAATTGTTTGATGCAGGATTGTTTGGAGAGCATATCTTGCAGTCTTTGTCTCATGCATGGGAAAATTTATTATTGAATGATGCAGATATTGTGCCCCAAAAAGCTGAATTTTTCATAATGGGTATTGATTCTGAGTTTCTCAATTCCAAGTACCAATTGTGCCAAAACATTAAATCTATTTTGAACATAAGTCACCTCCATGTTCACATTATAGCCAATGGTGAAACCTATGATTGTGAAGATGTTCAAATTTACAATGATATCATATATATGACTGAGCCACAATCAGTCATAAAAGTTAATTTTACTGATAAAAATGAAATTAATGAGATACTCAACAGTTCTAAACCCTATGTGGTAGAAAACAAAGTGCTGAAAAATGGACAAATTAATTGCTTCATTGGTTGGTTCAATTTGTATTTAACGGAGAACATAAGTATCACAACAGATCCAAGAGACAAAAACAGAGCTAAGGCATGGCAACAAGCTGTTTTCTTTGACAGTGTCCCCAGGAATGTCCAATTGAATGATACATTCGCTGTTAACTTTTACCTTCAATCTGAAAAATTGACTCTGAAGGAAAGAGATCAGCATTTTGAAATTACAAGAATCTCTCCAGAAACGGTACGGTTCTTAAATGACGCTGAATATTTGAAGATGGTAAAAAATTGTGTTGTAACGACTTGCATATACTTAGAACAAATGACAGATTTATCAGAAGTTGAAATAATAGATTTAAACCCATTTCCCTTCTATGGATTTCATATGCTTCAAAGAGGTATTAAATCCTTGGTCTGCTCTGCTAAAACTCACTATGATAAAGTATTCATAGAAACAGTTTTTGGAGAAAATAAAATGGACATGCAAAATGTAACCATCTTAGTTGGAGATACATGGTCACTAGGGACCTTAGCTGATAGGAAATTTCATATTATTTTCGTTAACTCGCTGGACTTGTGTGGAGATGTTGATTTTCAATTTAAAGAGATTGGTCAGTATTTGAGGAAGACTCATCTAATTCAGGGAGGGTTGTTCATGCCATCATCTGTTACATTAATTGGGCAGATTGTCAGTAGTGACTGGTTGGATGTCATAAACAGAGTTTATGATCATAATTTGGGCTATAAAGCATCTGAACACATCAACAAATATCAAGTTTCGCAAAATTTCAATATTGATTTTACACATTTGGAATATACCCCATTGACAGATCCAGTTGAAATTGGTGATTGTAATCAACTTACATCTGATGTTCTTAATCTACCAGTTATTAATGATGGTGATGCGAATGCAATACTGTGTTGGTATAAAATTGAACTGATGGAAGGCTTAATTGAGATTTCAACACAAAGGCCATTTAGTTTTATTGATGGCACTGCATTTTTAGCTAACCCAATAATACCAATGGCTCAAGGTGATATTGCAAATATACTTTGTTGTGTAGACAAAGATGGCTTATTTAAATTAATAATTGACATTGAAAATACTTAAACATATTTAACGGAAGCGTAAAATGGATTCTAAATGATAGAATTGTTTTCAGAAACATATTCGAAGGAAAAATAAAATTTTACACATCTTGGTGAAAGATCTAGAATTTTTTGTGAATATTGTTAGTTTATATACTATACTTTATATAATTTCGATGCGATTAATTTAGAAAGTATAATTCTTGAAACAAGCATTTACATTATAATTATACAGTAACAAAGTACTGGTGGAATTTAATTTTTATATTATTATTGAATACTATTAAAGCAGCATTGAATAATCTTATTATATATGGATGAAACAAGGCAGGGAGAAATGAAAAAATCTCAAATAAATATCTCAACAAAGAAATCTCGATAATTTAACATTCACTATTAGCACTTTTTCTCATCTATTACTTACTATCTACTTGCTATTTATTATTGTAGAGACATATACATTGTTAATCCCTAGGATTATGACTGATTGGATTTTGTGGCTGTGATGAGAATGTGGCATATACTATAGTATTTATTGTATTGAACAAATGATGTGATAAGCTTTGTCTATAATCAGAATATACAGTTGGTCATTAATGTGTCTGTTATGCATTTACAATCAACTGCTCTTGCATGTAACTTGCAATGTGAAATTGATAAATAAAAATAAGTATGTCTAGTTTTTGATGTTAGATTTTAGAAAGTTATAAATTTATACTACATATTATATAAACTAATGTTTAATCTCAGTAGCAAATATTTTAATACGCATTTGTATGTTAGCCATTTCATTGAAACAAACTCTGGATGTTTAAAAATAAAGTACTATATCTCGACGAGTTATTTATTTCGCCAATTTCCATAGCATAATGATTTTCATATATTATTTAATTAATAAAATATGGTATAAATAGTATAATGGTATTAATATAGTATGGTATGGTAACAAATGATAAAGTAAATTATATATACCTATATGATCCATTTGTTGTATGTACTATTCTGACTTTTTTATTATTAATAATATTAGGTCCTTACATATGAAATTAGCGTTTTGTCGTACCGACCACTTTGATCTGAAATATCTCCTCTTTGGTTAAAAATTCCAAATTTAAATTTATAAATTCATTTAGCTGGTACATTTGAGTTTTGAAAACAGTCATTCATTTGTTTTTTCCTCATTATTTTTTTCTTTGGCGTCGCTTTTTACCGCACAATGGAAAACATGAAATATCGTTATATTTACGAGTGCGAGTTCTACTCTGTAAACTGTTATATTCCTCCCGTACAAAACGTCAATTTCATGGTAAGGACCTAATACTTATTTTTACTTTTTTTTTAATGTGTCATAAAAATTTTAATGACATAATTTCTTAGCAAACATATTACAACTTGGTCTAAAATGAAGAAACTTTGAAAACTGTTTATTCGATTTTATATATAATAAAATAGTAGTACTGTAGTAGGGCATTGTGCAGGCCCACGATATTCTGCCGCTAAACAGCAATACTTAGTGTTGTTGTGTTCCGGTTTGAAGGTGAGTGAGCCAGTGTAACTACAGGCAAAGGGGACATTACAGGGTGCCCAAGGTTGGTGGCACATTGGCAATGTAAGGAATTGTTTTTATTTCTTACATTTCCGATGTGTATGGGGGGTAGTGACCACTTACCATCAGGTGTCCCATATGCTCGTCCGCCTATCTATTATATAAAAATAAATAAATAACGAGCAAATGGATAAACGGAAATAGATCAAAGATTATCTATTTCCGATTTGTTAAGTGAGAAATTAGTACAATTTTAGGCTAAAATCATTTAAATTTGTTGGAAGAAAGTAAAGGCGTAAGTCGTTTTCGCTTTTTGATACATGCAATAAAGATCATGAGTTAGTGGTACCACCAATAAATGTAAAATTTGAGAATATTATATTTATTATGATTGTACCTGTTTGTTTGTTGCTGTTGAAGACATGCAATGCGAACATTTATTACTTCTCTTTATCTCTAAGTTTGAACACATGTTTTTGGTTTGCTACGTTTTATAAGAGCGAGGCCCCATTAGTGCGTTGCGCTGCGTTGCATTTTGTTGCGTCGTCGCTGCGTTATTTTCCATATATTTTTTATATATACGTTTAAATTTATATACGTTTTAACGGACCGACGGACAAGAGACGAAGCGGGAGGGAAGGTGATGCGCTGCGTTGTCGGAGCTCCGCTGCGACGACGGACAGTGATCCACAGGTAGGGCGAAGTCCCATTAATCCGTTGCGTTGCGTTGCATCGCGTTGTCGCAACGGAACAACGCATTGTATGCCACATCTGCGTTGCGTTGACGCTGCGCCCTCGCAACGCAAGAGGGTACGCACGCCTTCGCAGTTGCGTCTCAGTTCTGCCCATGGATAGAGACAAACGTGTTCTTTTGTTGCTTTTATTACGCCACCGCCGAAATAAACGTAGAAATCATAGAAGATTCTGGATATTTCCTTTGATATCATTAAGAAATAGTGATGGTCAGTTTTTTATGCAAGAATATAGGGAGTTGTTGTTAGATGAAAAGATTTTTTTTTAATTTTTTTAGAATGAGTGTTGCCAGCTTTAATAATTTGGTTAAGACCTTAAAACCACATTTAAAGAAACAGTATACCAATTTCAGGAACCCTTTGGAACCGATCGAAATGATTGGTATTACATTGAGGTAAGTAATGCAAATATCATAATAATGTAAATCAGTTATTCATTTATTATATTTAAACACAGTTTAATTTAAGTATTACTATTAGGCAACAAAGGAAAGTTATAATTTTCTTCTTGACTATCATCAGTAAAATTATTAATCGTAGTGTTGGCTGAGTAGTTAGTTTCGAATTCATCTGTTTGATACGACGATGGCGATGGTGATTGGGCATGTTGTCCAGTTAGATATCCGCGTGACTGCAATGGTGTTGCTTGATACTGTTGTCCAGTTTGATATCCACGTGGCTGCAATGGTGTTGCTTGATACTGTTGTCCAGTCTGATACCCGCGTGATTGCCATGTTGTTGATTGAACTGCCTGTTCCCCGAATCGCATTTCGGTAATTATATTTATAACTTTGCTTTGGAATGTCAAAGTTTGTAATTCCGTAAATCCATCCAAAGAAGGCAAAATTCCTTTGAAAAATGATAAGTGGTGGTTTTCTTTCTCTTGCAACGCTTCTAAAGTTTGTGCCTCGAAATCATCTATAGATGGGTGTGATCTCTTACGGCTTGCAGGCACGTAGCGAGAAGGACCTGGAGGTAACGAGGTCATTTTTTTTGTAGGAAATGGAGATGATGTTGTTTTCATTTCGTTCCGTTTCTTCATGCATAATTTCAAGGCTACTGTCAGTTTTATTTTCGGTAACTTTCATCAAAAACAGCAACTGGTTGTAATAATATTTTTTCAATTGTTTTGCCCCTGATCCAGACGAATTGTTTTCTTTTATTTTTTTTACATATCGAAAAAAGTTGTCCTTCACGCTTCTCCATTTTTTCACAACCTCGTTACCTGCAAAGAAAGAAAAAAATGTGAAAGTACCTAACTTGTCCACACTGAACAATCTTAATGGTTGTTGATTTTTTAACCGACTTCAAAAAAGGAGGAGGTTCTCAATTCGGCCAGTATTTTTTTATTTTTTATTTTATTTATGTACCTACACCGATTACTCACAAACGCTGGACGGATTTTAACGATTTTTGTTTCGTTTGAAAGGGTATAGTTGCCATTTGGTCCCATTGTAATGATCATCAGGATCTGATGATGGGAACTTGGTGAAATTGAGAGAACTCCTTAAATATTATATGCACACCTATAGTGATTTCGGTCTTTTTTGTAGTATCTCGGTCATATGCTTATAAAAAGTACCATTTGCAACTGAAAAGTGTAAAAAATTTTTTTAACTAAAAATAAACCGACTTCAAAATGCACTAAAAAGCTTAAAATAATCAGTTTTCTACAACAATTTGAAGTCGGTGCCGGTTTTTTAAACGGCTTAAAATAAATTTACCTGACTGGCACCGACTTCAAATTTTTGTAGAAAACTGATTATTTTAAGCTTTTTAGTGCATTTTGAAGTCAAAAAATTTTTGTGTTTCTATTTCAGGTACTTGGGCAGCGGAAATTCGATAAACGACTTGCATTTCAAATTTAAACGTGGAAGAGCAACAATTTCTAGAACTATTTCGTCAGTTTGTCAAGCTATATGGAAATATGTTCGACCACAGTACATAGAAGAGATCACAATAGAAAAACTTCAAAATATTGTATTAGATTTTGATCTCAAAACTAACTTTCCTCATTGCTTTGGGGCAATTGATGGGAAACATATACGTTTAATAAAACCAGACAAAAGTGGCTCTCTGTTTTATAATTATAAAAATTATTTTTTTATTGTTTTGCTAGCGGTTGTTGACTCAAACTATAAGTTTGTTTTTGTCGACGTGGGTGCATATGGAAAGGAAAGTGATTCTACTATTTTTAGAAATTCGACACTGTACAAGATTTTAATGAGAAATGAATTACCATTGCCTGATCCTCAACCACTTGGAAATGACCATAATAACGAGCCACTAATCCCTTATGTACTCGTCGGTGATGAAGCTTTTGGTTTAAGTAAGCATGTTATGCGCCCATACGGCGGAAACAATCTCAATGTGAAACAGAGAGTTTATAATTATCGCCTCAGCAGAGCTCGTAGATATGTGGAATGTGCATTTGGGATCATGGCAAATAAATGGCGCATTTTGCATAGGCCAATTGATACATCATATGATTTAACTATTAATATTGTAAAAGCATGTTGTGTTTTACATAATTTTGTTACACAACACGATGGTTTACGACAACAAGACGATATGGCAATAAATAGGTTTCCACAATTGAGACCTCATGCTAATGAAGAATCATTAGCCGAAAATTTTATCAGAGATCAATTTGCTAATTACTTTATGAGTCCAGAAGGGGCTTTACCATGGCAGTTGAAAAAAATATAAATTAACTTATGTATTGAATTTATAAATATCGAAATAAATAACAACTCACCAATTTTATTCTTTTTTTGATCCTCAAACTCCTCGTAACCTTGAAATAATTTCTTAGAAACATCTGCCCATTCATTAGCCTTACGAAATTTATCACTGTAGTGTTCGTGTGATTTATCCCATATAATGGGTCTTTCTTGGACCAAGGATATGAGAAAATCAATATCAATATCAATATTCTGCTCACTCATCGTAATATAAAAAATGTAATTACGCTCGTCTAGCTTCGTCCTCTACGAGCGAGGCCCCATTAGTGCGTTGCGCTGCGTTGCATTTTGTTGCGTCGTCGCAGTGTCGTCGCTGCGTTATTTTCCATATATTTTTTATAACATGCCCCATTAGACCATTGCGTCGTCGCGCGCGACGTTTTAACGGACCGACGGACAAGAGACGAAGCGGGAGGGAAGGTGATGCGCTGCGTTGTCGGAGCTCCGCTGCGACGACGGACAGTGATCCACAGGTAGAGGACGAAGCTAGACGAGCGTAATTACATTTTTTATATTACGATGAGTGAGCAGAATATTGATATTGATATTGATTTTCTCATATCCTTGGTCCAAGAAAGGCGGTGGCGTAATAAAAGCAACAAAAGAACACGTTTGTATCTATCCATGGGCAGAACTGAGACGAAACTGCGAAGGCGTGCGTACCCTCTTGCGTTGCGAGGGCGCAGCGTCAACGCAACGCAGATGTGGCATACAATGCGTTGTTCCGTTGCGACAACGCGATGCAACGCAACGCAACGGATTAATGGGGCTTCGCCCTTAGTAATAAATAAAAAACGAATGAATATTATTTTCTCCAAGTTGTTTTTAATGAATAACATCATTTTTACGGTACATTTCACAGAATTTGTATTTTTGATATGACTCTAGTTGCAACAAGCCGAATTATTTTTCAGCAGGAATAAAATTGTAAACAACTTAATGCCAGCGTCATTCAACCGCTCGCGCTTCTGCTAAAACACCTCTTGCTTGCTCGAGCGCTTTTCTGAAAATAAATAAACAATATTTAGTCAAAATCAAGATATCTTTGGCAGTAAAATAAAAGTGGATTATGTAGTTATGTAAATTGAGTAAAATAAATAATTATTACTTATAAAATTATGTTAAATATATATTACTTACTTTTACTTATATTGATTAATGAATAAATCTGAATGATTATCGTCAAAATCGCCTTTTTTTATCAATTTAAACGATTTCGGTAGGAATTAGGATATTCAATAGTTATTATTTGTTATTAAGAGGGCATTGAGTATCCCCCGCCCAGGTCGTTAACCAATCATCTTTCGTCGTGTGCGAGAACTTACAAATGCATCGGGTTGTCGGTTTGCAGCCGACTCAGTGCCAGCTGAGCCAGCGTGGCCAGGCGGCGCAGCGCCTTCGCCCGCAGGTCGCCGCTGCGGGGCAGCGTGTCGGCCAGCGCGGCGGCGGCGGCGGCCACTTGCGGGCCCGGCGCCGCGCCTGCCGCACAGCATAGGGTCTCTGTGGAGTACACAAATGTTTTACTACATAACGCGATGATTTTAAAAAGTGTAGATATCTTATACCCTAACAAAAAACGAAGATTTCCGCAACAGCACATATACGCATTGTTTTACATAGAATATAAGTTTCACTACGTTGTGCCGAGTGAAACAATGGCGTGACGTATTCAATAGCGTACTGGTTACTTATGCATATTAAGCAGATCTACTACTAATCAGTGCACTTTTGGCATAGACTAACCAAAACAAATAGACAGACGGTGCAAGTACTTTACGCGATAGGTACTACAAATAATCTGCCAATTGTCAACAGAGCTCACCGAGTACATTTAGGTGTAAGGCATGTTTCTGATATACGTACAACTGTCAAAATTCGAATAAATAAATAATTGTGCTACTGACCGATGAGTGAGAGTGCGAGCGGGTCCGCCTGCAGCGCGGCGGGCGGCGCACACAGCGCCAGCACGGCGCGCAGCAGGCGCACGCCGCCACCCAGACTGCGCTTCCAAAACGCACCGCCCGCGCCGTCCATTATCCTGTACACATTTATACATGGGATACTGTTATATGAAATATGTGTTGTTGCAGGATAAGCTAAGACAAATTAGCATGATCAGTGACCAAAGACAGCCTGGGGGTGAGAAAGCTGATAAACTTTAGAGCGACACCATTAAATAAAAGTCGAATATAAATAGCTTATGGCTTATAGCTTTGGTAGCGAGTATAGTGTATTAAATAACAAAGGAACAAAAACGTGTGCGCACTCACTGCGGCGGTAGAGCGGGTAGGAAGACGTCAGCGGCGAGCGCGGCGGCCAGACGTGCGCGCGCGGCGACGGCCAGGCGGTGCGGGTGCGCAGCCGGAAGCGACGCGGCGCGCAGGAGTAGGCGGCGCAGGCGCACGCACGCGCGCACGCTCAACGGGTCCCACGCCTGCTCCACCAGCTCTGCGGGCAACACCCTAGACCTTACTGATCATGTACCACTCGTGCACGCTACTCTGTCAAGCTGAACGTCTTTTATATTTCGTCTAAAACGTCGAATTATAAGTTACGTCGAGCAACTCACCGGTAACTTTTGGGAGCACAACCTTATCGATAATAGTAGGTACCAGCATCAGATCGGGGTCTTCCCTTACGGAATTCTCGGTGATCGCTGGTGGCTCAGCTTCGTCATCCGACGATTGATCGGAATCACTCGACAGGTTCTCTGACTTGACGCCGTACATCATGAGACATCTGTAAAAATTTTGTTTTGTTTTTTAAAGTATATATTTTTTGTGTGAAGTAAATATAAATATCATGAGTGATTGATTCTGCGAGATCTGTTGCATTATATACGTAATATTATGCATGTACTTAGTATTTTTGTTGTAGATTTATTTACTACCTGTAAGAACAAACTCGAAACTCATAGCAGAAAATGCACACATTGACGATAAAAATTTTACCATTTCAAGTACACAGGCATCAAAATAGTATAACACCATAAGTAGTTTGTCGACATTTTATGGGTAAGTAATGAAGTGAGTTCTTACAGAATAGCAATAACGTTCTGTCTGTATGATAGGCACTAATTAGGAAAACAATTATTCTGCTATAAATGGAAGTGATAATTTGTCATTTTTTGCATTCATTTATTGAGGTATTTGATTCAATTAAATTATTATTTTTTAATATATGTTTATTAAATTATAAGGTATAAATGATTGTTAATAATGCTCACTTGTACCAGTCCATTTTCTCGTAGTCTTCATTGTCTTCATCAGCAAGTGGATTCCATAATATTAACTGCAAAGCAAATTATGAATAAGTATAAACAAAGTAATTTCAGCAAGTCGATGTACTGCTGGATAAAGAAGCTTTTTTTCTTGTGTACTTAATATTTTTCATTCCTATTATCATGTAAATAATTTAAAGATTATATCTCGATTTTTCTATAAATTAAACGACAAAACAATGCTTATTTTCTAACCAGACTACAGCATAGCAAAAAATGAAGGTTATGATTTTGACTAGTATATACGTTCAACTGTTCCCTCATAACTTCTAAACTACTAATCATAATTTGACTAAAGTGGTAAAGTTGGAAGTCGACCGCTGGCGATAGGCTGTGTAAAGTCACATTAAATTTAATATGGTGCTCTTTAGAACAAAGCCATGATATATATAGGTATATATTAATGCACTATTGTATGTCGAACTCAAGGACTTAATTTGCTAATTAAAAAAAAAGGTATTTAACCATAACTTAATAAGAAACTGTTTGATTCAAGCAATATTTGCTTGAATCAAACAGTTAACTAAACAGTAAACAGTGTGACTATCTAGCTAGCTATATGCAATTAAGTATTTTTAGGAAATGTTTCATATTAGCCATACAACAGTTTAGACTTTGAAAGGGGCATGAAATCAACTATTAGTCAGTCCTCATCCTATTCACGTTGGCTGCGTGCAGTATATAATCCATATACATACTTAGTTTTTCCTTTCTAGCACATGTATCCCTCTGACACACACAATGTATCCCTCTAAGAACGTATCAAAAGTTGTAAAAGTAAAAAAAAAAAAAAACCACAGAAGGCAAAGAAATGAAACAATGATGCCTCGCCTGATGCCTGACGTAGGGCGCCAACAGGCGCGGCAGGCAGTGCGCCACGTAGGCGTCTGCGTACAGCGCGGGCTGGCGGCGCCGCAGCCGCGCCGCGCGCGCGCACACCCCGCGCACGTCGCGCCACGCGCTCAGCGCGTCCGCGAACAGCCGCGCCGACAGCGAGCGGATCGCCTCTGCGGAGAACACGATAACATTTATACAACACACGTTTGTATGGCAGTTCGTTATTTTTGAGTTCATATGGAGAATGCTCTTGTTTATTATATTATATTTGTATATTTGTGACTTTTTAAAGCATTTTATTTTAAAACAAGTGCGCTCGAACGTGCTTAGCATAAGTAAGTTTCAGATTTATTTCTTTACTTTTGATTGAGTTGCATGATTTTGTGTTACGATTTATTTTGATAATAATATACCGTATTATTTCAAACGGTAATAGAAACGTTGGTAATTTAGGAGCATAATGTCCAGTCAACATTTTTATATATTTTAATTAATTATTTCGGTCCCGTTTTTTTTAATGGAACCTCTGAAATGTTTAACTGTATGTGTAAGAAAATCATTAGGTAAGTTGTTGACAGCCGAATGATTTCTCAAAGCTACGTGTACGGCTAGAACAGGGCGGCGCACCGGTCTCCTGCTGGCAGTGGTGGAACAGCGCGGGCGGCAGCTCGTCGTCGCTGGAGTCGCCGTCGCGGTGCGCGTGCGCGGAGCCGGCCGCCTCGCGCCGCAGCCGGCGCGCGCGCCGCCGGCCCTCGCGCTCCGCCGTGCGCTTGCGCTTGTCCTCGCTGTCGATCGGCTTGGCCGCGCCAGCACGCGCTGCATTGTTTATTATTAATGCAATTATAAACATAATCTTAAATAGAATTAAAGGGGAATTATTTTTATATTAAATTTTATGTACAAAATCATACAACTTTATGAAGTTATCATCTCACTGGTGGTAGGGCTTTGTGCAAGCTCGTCTGGGTAGGTACCACCCACTCATCAGATATTCTACCGCAAAACAGCAGTACTTGTTATGGTTGTGTTCCGGTTTGAAGGGTGAGTGAGCCAGTGTAATTACAGGCATAAGGGACATAAAATCTTAGTTCCCAAGGTTGGTGGCGCATTGGCTATGTAAGCGATGGTTGACATTTCTTACAATGCCAATGTCTAAGGGCGTTTGGTGACTACTTACCATCAGGTGGCCCATATGCTCGTCCGCCTTCCTATTTTATAAAAAAAAGTCCTAAATCCTACTTTTCGAATAAATTATGAGATTCTTAAAAAGGAGTTATGTAAATATATCCATACTAATAAAACAGGTAATTGATTAGTGTTTACTCGGATCATTGCATACCAGCGAGCGCGAGCACGTCTTGTGCCTGGTCACGCACGTCGGCCCGTCTCCGCTCCACCAGGAACTCGCAGCGACGCCTGTGCAGCGCCAGCGCTCGAGCCTCTAATGCCTCCAGTTGAGGCATCTGCATAAATGTAATAAATTAAATATGTAAAAACAGACAATCTTAGGAGAGCCCTAGTGGTTTGAACACCTGAAAAGGGAGGCAGTTTGGCCAGCAGGGTGGTATTTACAGGCTTTTATTTACTAAAAATCCCTTGAATTAAATTTACATTTTTTTACAAAAAGTCAAACCACATTATTCCTCATGAATACTAACAATAGTCGGAACGTCCCGGGCTCACCTTCTCATCCAGACACTCGACGAGGTCGGTGACGTACCCGCGGGCGGCCTGCGCGCGGCGGTAGGCGGCGTCCAGCGCGGCCCGGCGCGCCGCCCGCGAGTCGCGCACGCGCGTCGCGCACAGCAGGCGCTCCTCCAGCGCCGCGCGCCGCCCCGCCGTCGCCGCGCGAGTCGCCTGCAGCTCCGACAGCCTGCGCCGCACACGCGCATTATAGCCTCGGCACCCTCCCGTGCCTCAGAGGGCATGTTTGGATATTGGTTATACCGGGTCTCTCCGGTTAGCGCACACTTTGTGTACCGCTGGTCTTCGTTGAGAGTGGCCGCCGCGGTCCAAATCAGTAAAGAATGTCATCATCACTCACAACTTAGATGGGAGCACAATAGTAGCGAAAGTGTTAGTTAAATACGGATATCGGATGACAAAGACCTGGCCTGCAACGCGTTCAGCAAGTCCTGAGCGCTGGCGGGCGGCGGCTGCCCGGGCGCGCTGAGCGAGCGCAGGTGCGCGGGTGCGTCTTCTAGCCGGGGCGGCGGCGGCGCCACGGCGAACGGGTTCAGCTCCACGCCCTCGCCTGCAAACACAGGAATGGTGTTAATAATATTCATGTTTTAACATGGTATAAGTATAGAAAAAGTTTTTAAAAGGTATCAGATTACAGTATTTACTAAACAAAAATGTATTACCTGAGATTTCTGCAATAGAAGGCACAGCTTTCTGCATCTGCTGTTCCTCCCATTCCTCTGCTTCGCTATTTATCTCTTCATCGGACAGTGCCGCTGCAGTTCCGCCTATTATCAGAAACCTTTTTTATTTAAAGTAATCTAATGATAATCTCCTCCTGACCGTTTTCGACCAGGGCAGCCAATGTCTAAGGAGATCAGCCAACTGCGCTGTACATATAGTGAACAAGTGTTTGCGCAAACACAGGTGCACTCTAATCAATCACTTTCGTTATCTGCTGGCATGGCAAATCCAACACGACCAGAAAGAAGGCCCAACGACTTTTCGTACTCACCCAGGCACGGGCCTAGCGACTAGACCAAACGAGGCAGTCAAAGTTGTTTATAAGCAGCTATCAGAATCGAATATGTCAAAAATAATAAGTCAAAACTACTGAATGTACATATAACAGATATAATGACCTCATGTGTTGCCATTTAAATTCTCCTCTTTTATTGAAAAACAATCACTGAAACCCATCATGAATTAAGGTCGTATAAGTGAAGTTTACTTGGTGGTAAGGCTTTCTTCAAAGCCCGTCTGGGTAGGTACCACCTCATCGGTTATTCTACCGCCAAACAGCAGTACATAGTTCAATATTGTGTTCCGGTTTGAAGGGCGAATGAAACATAACAAATTAGTTCCCAGGGTTGAAGGAGCAGTAGAAATGTAAGGGATGTTTAATATTTTTAACAGTGACATGTCTATGGGTGCTGAAGACCAGTCTAAAGTCCTAATAAATAGTGTTACTATATTCATGCATAATCCTATAACTTACACAAAAACACATTTAAATAATATTAACATAAATTAAAAGTATGTGGAAACGAAGACAACACTTCTTTGGAGACACAAATATATTTATAATAAATAAAAATTAAATTATATCCATGATCCTGTATACTATTTTCAATTCAATATAATTAATTTGCATTAAACATAATATAATGTTTAGTCACTATACTTGCAAATATTTTAACTTAATTTTATTAAAATACTTCTTTGCTCCAAGTTTTTGATAAATCTTTTAATTTAGATCAAAAATAAAGGAAATGAATTAACAATTCCTATCTATAATATTGATTTGAAACGATGATAGCCTAATGGTTTACGGGCCTACAGATATAAAAGTTGCAGGTTCGACCCTGACCCTTTGAGCAATTATCGTCCCCACTCTTTTGCCAAACACAAGCTTTGCCCTTCATTGGATGAGTGAATAAGAATTTTAGTAATTCCTAAAAAAAAAAATAACTATACATAGAAAAATTCATATTAATATGCTTTTTTTTAAATATAAGAGTATCTAAATATCAAGTCTAAATTTCATATATCTCACGTTTTGGTTTATCACTTGGCAGTTCCAACCCTCGGACTTGTATCCTGCCTTCTTCGTCATCATCGTCATCATCACCGTCGTCGTCTCGTACGAGCCTCGAACCTGACGTGGGTTCCGACTGTAAGGGCACGAAGTCGCCAAGTTCACGAGCCTGTAAAGCGAAATGTCTGTTGAAGTGTTTTGAAGTTTACTACTGAATGATTAAAAAAAAAACATTTCAATTCCTATAAGTCCTAAAGAAGATTGCTGATAAATGGGGAGAACATTACTTGAAATACTATAAAAAACATTTTAAACCAAACATGTAAATATTGTTGGAATGTCAGGAAATATTTTAGTTTGTTTCATTACATTTTAGGGCAAATTACTTACCTTTGCAGAGCCAGACCCTCCATAGAACTTTACACTCACGATTCTTCTACGCCTGTGATTCGACTAAAAGCTTGTAAAGAAACTCAACACAAGAAGGATTTCTGTACCACATTGGCAAGAAATTCAATACCGAAACATGGAGCAGTTCCGTCGCTCGGCTGAACCTATGGCGGCCGAGTCAGTGCGACGCGGGTGCGGCCAGCCTCGAGTCCCTCACCTCTCATACCTGCTGTCGCGTCTTGCGCGCCGCGTGGATGAGCGCCGCGTCGGGAATGTGTCCGGGCGCCACGGCCAGCGCCGCCCGCACGGTCTCTGCCCGGTACCGATGGAAACCCCTACTATCCTCTTCATCTTCATTCGCGCTCTCCTCGGACACGTCTCCCGCCCCGTCAGCCGCCAGTGCCTCTCGTCCAGACAGAATCAGACCCTCGAGTGTCACCTTCTTCTTGGGCTTCGGTTTTTCCTTCACCTCTGGTTGCTTTTCCTGTTTATTTTATTTATTATTTACCAATCATGTTCTTTAAAATATTTAACATACACGAAAATAGTGTTAAATAGAAAAGCTTATCTCTATTTTTTCAGCGACAGTAGTTAAGTTATATGAACATGTAATTATACTTTAAATTTATTTTTTTACTATAATGTAATGTAATATTATTAAGAGACATATTTTTGATACTACATTATACAGATACCACAAATTGTTGAAATATATTTCTATATGTATCTATGGTATTTTTTGTATAAAATAATAATTATTCACTTTAAAAAAAAATTAAATCAGTTATGTATTACATAAAACAACCTTTATTTCATTTTTACATTGATAGTCAACTGGTCAAACAAACACTGCAGTAAATATTTTGTTTCTTAAGAATTGTGAAAAGTGTTTATGTATATAAATATGAACATAAATATACTTTTTACATCAAGAGCTGTAATATACATAAACAAGTAAGAGACATATTGAGGCCCTTATTTATAAGCATTACCTCATCATCATGATTGTCATATTTATCATTATCACCATCCGGAACACGTCGTCTCTCTTTCTCTCTGCGTTTGGCTAATCTTTTACTTTGTGATGATTTCTTAACTTTGAATACTTCACCGTCTTCTTCTTCTGTAATTTAAGTTGATACATAATGGAAAAGTTAGTTATGTACAAATAAACGGCTAATATAAGCCATTGCCCTGCATTCTAATATGTACCTAAGGTTCAATGTAATGTAACAAAGCTAGCTTAATATTGCCAATGTAAAAAAACAGCATATATTTTTATTTTATTTTTTTATAAGTTTTAAAAACTTTAGTGACTAAAATAATATAGTAGGTAAAAAAAGTCGACTTTATACCTGAAGGTATTTTCTACAATACTATGCTGCTACTATATATAGGCACAACAACTGTTTAGATAATATTCAATTAATTACAAATTTAATATTAATATTATTCTGTCTGTAAGAGGTGACCACTTATTATGTGTTATTACACTATTTCACATATTAACTCTATATATTATGAAAACTATATAAGAGAACAGATACCCAGAAGAAAGACGGTCCGGTGCCCATTCTTATATTTATTAATGAATTTATTTACATTTTGTCACTCAAAGATCATTCAAATAAAAGCTGTATGCCACTACGAAATAAGACGTACATATGAATCAATACAACAAATGTTAAACTCAAATTTTACTTAATTTTATTGGCAGGATATTTTTCAGCAGTAGTTTTTGTATACTTTCATTTAGAAAATTTCTCCATGTAAGAGTTCATAACTACATTGCATATAAAGATATCATGCGATAGAACTATTTATTTTATACAAATAAATATTAATGTTAATGTAACTTATTTATTTAAAAAAAGAGAGTGCATTTATAAAACAACTTTGTAAAGTTAATTGACATAATTTTGTCTTATTAAAATAAGATGTCAATGGATTTAGTAATTTAAAAAGCTCTACATACACTTTGATAAATTATAATTTTATGGTAGATATTGAATGTTTATATTACAATGTTTTCTTTTAATAAGCACAAAAAATGTTTGTTTAAAAATAAAAATATTTTTCTAAAATATCAATTTCCTTTCTAATAAAAGTTGAATATACCATCCATTTTTTTAGATAAATGTAAAATAAAAAAATCTAACGATCGTATTGAAACCATTACTTAATTTGTCCTGGAAATTCGCAATGATGTACATACATAAGAAATACAAGAAATTTCTAATAATATGATTTTGAGGTTATAATTATTATTACGGTAATAGCTATGATTATAAATATGATAATATCAATTCAACTACAACAGATTTTTTGTGAAGGTTGGTTATTTGGGCCAATATTCAAATTGGACTAGAGGTCTGTATATTTAGCATTTTCCAGTTCTGACGATTTATAGCGACGGCGTCCTACCTTCGTCTGCGAAACTTAAAAGCGGAGTGTTTTTCGCAGACTTTTCCTTTTTAGCTTGACTACTAATAATCGGCGGTGGCGGCGGTTCAGGCTCACCGTCCTCGTCATCGTCCGCACAGAACACACGCCTTTGAATTTTCTTCGGTTTACGAAATAACGACATTATGATACAAATACGAAATACTTTTTATAAATAAAAACCGATATTTTATATCGGTTGAAACGCATTTATTACTCAGTTTTAAGTCTGACAGACATTAAAATGTAAAATTGAAACTAAATACTGAAATGTCAAATCAAGAAATTCAAGACGTCATTTTTTTAAATCTTTCTCGATGTGCGTTGAAGTTTTTTAGTATTAAACCTACGTTACATATTCGCTACTCAGTGCAGAAATTAAAATAAATTAACATTAAGATATTCTTTGAATCTAAGCGTTTGTTCAATATCGTTTGATTAGTTGTTTCACGGATAGAAAATTAAACATTAAAAATATGTAAATGTACATATTTAACTGTAGTAATAAATTAAATTATGCTTTTTACTTTAATAAACCAATGTCAATTGTTAAATTGTTTTATTTTATTATCAAATATGAAGTATTTCCTATTTTTTTACATTATTTTTACTTAATTAATACCGTATCTGAAAACATATGAATGTATTCTATTGATAACAAAAATATTTATTGTTGTTCATTTTCTGCTTGTCAATGTAATTATATAGTTCGTACGTTATCATACGATAAAAACATTGTCTTATATGTAAAATAAATGAAACTTTAATAGTCTCGTCTGTAACTGTTTGTTTTATTTAATTTTAAAGTTATATTTCAGTATGGTATCAAATGTTTTTAGTTTACAAACCATTTTTATAAATATATAGTACGCAAAGCAAACTTAGGCACTTAGTCGAATTAATAAAATACTGAAATCGATACATCGATTAAATCGCCCCAATACAATTAAATTGACATTTGTAATTTTTGTCATCACTAGTTCTCTTTTGTCCCGCAACGCGCACGTAGCCGTGCGATTTGTGTTTTGTCTTGGTAAGTTTTAATAATCTTGTAATATTTTTATAATCACAACTTAGTTTAAGTTGTTATTTTGATTAGATTTCATTGCTGCACCAAAAGTTCTCTTATAGCCATTTATTTTATGCTTTCATTAAAAATAACTTTAATATGACACGTCTTATTTCAATATTAATTTCATAATTTATTTTCAGTCCTTAAATTTCTGAAGTCCCTACACACTTTAAGATGGGTAGGGAGGACAAGGCTACTTGGAAAACCAATTACTTCACCAAGATCATCGTGAGTACTTTTCTGTTATACTTAACCTGTAGTACCTGTTATAGCATGATGTTGAGTTTCTCTCAATTATCTACTTAAAAACTTTTTATTTTTTCAGCAATTGTTAGATGAGTACCCAAAATGTTTCATCGTGGGTGCTGACAATGTAGGGTCACAGCAGATGCAGCAGATCCGTATCTCGCTCCGTGGCAGCAGTATCGTGCTGATGGGCAAGAACACCATGATGCGTAAAGCAATCAAAGATCACTTAGAGACCAACCCAGCTCTCGAGAAGTTGCTTCCGCACATCAAGGGCAATGTCGGCTTCGTCTTCACCCGTGGAGACCTTGTCGAGGTATTTACATTTCTACTTCAATCATAATTTAATATTTTCGATTATAAATGAGTAACATGACTTATTTATTGTTGTCTGTTATAATACCAGGAGTTAAAATATTTATATCCTGGCTTCGCTTTCAGACGAAATTATTTCTTCGAATTTATCCTAGTGTTTTATTTACAACATGATTAATGCACTGGCATTTTGAAGATACAAACGAAAATTGTGTAAATTTTAACCTATAGTATTAATTTAAATATTCCATGCAAATTTCTGCTATGTTATGTTTTCGTTAATTTTTTCATAAATTCACATGGAATACAACAGACTTAAATCGCAACCAAATATATCATGCCAATTTAACCCATTACTTCCCAAGTATCGAAAACATTGCAATTTTTTGATTAAATCTTTAAAATAAGGTCTTATTACTTTAAGAAAGAATAATATAGAATAAAAAGAAATAAAAATTAACCCTAGTCGTTAAGTCAACATATCCTATAAATATGACAATGTGGATATATGATTAGAAATGAAGAAAGGACTTAATTATAAAAAAAATCAATATATTTAAAAATTATGACCACAAACACTTAAAATGAAACAATTACTGCAGTGTTTTTTTCACGTTTAGCATAAAAAGTTAGAGGTTTTTTTTTACAACCCGAAGTACGAGGCTTTCTTCCTGTCTTCTGATTTTTTCATCATATTTAATACTAATATATTGCCACTGAAACCATCATACCCCATGAGTTCTTGTAATTGTGTCTATCAACAAGACTGTTTCATTATTTGTCATGGGAGATGTAATGTGTTCAATGTAAATTAATAAATGTGTACACAAGACTTGCCAGAAACAAATAGTTGAAAGATTTGAACCTGGGAGTACAATAGCCATATTGTATTTGTATTATTTTGAAAGTATATAACTCTTTGCAAACTTTATTTCGTTTTTACTTTTATTGATTATATATTTGATAGGGATTTTAGAATTGTTTTAATGTATTTTGAATAAAATAGCTTTTTTACAATTTAAATATATATATAGTTATATAAATTAGAAAAGAATGCTCTTCTTGAAGCAACAAAAGTGATCAATTAAAATAAATTTTTAATAAAATTATTTAAATATTTTTACAGCCAAAAAAAAAATGTTTAATAGAAAAATAGTGTTTAAATACAAATTTTAATAAAAAAGAACAAACTTACGTACTTTAACGTAACTAATCTAAAAAAAAATGTGAATATAGTGTCTTAAAAATAGGACAGTGGGAAGGAATGGGTTAAGGTCACATTCATTTAATTATCTTTACTCCCATTGTTGTAATAAAATGTCCTATATACATAAGTATAATATTTAATATGTTTATTTTTAATTTTGTAGGTTCGTGACAAGCTGCTGGAGAACAAAGTCCGTGCTCCAGCTAGGCCCGGTGCCATTGCTCCATTGGCTGTTGTCATCCCAGCCCACAACACTGGTTTGGGTCCTGAGAAGACTGCTTTCTTCCAGGCTCTGTCCATCCCAACCAAGATTTCTAAGGGTAACATTTTCAATTGAATAAAAAATATATATCTTTAAAGTATCATGAGACGGGTATTCCTATGCTATCCGAGCAGATACCTACTCCAATTGTGATTAATACTTTTGACTTAAAAGTATCAATACCAAATCTTAACAATATTTTTATGGGGTGTCCTCACTCCATGGGTAAATTTAATGTGAATTATTGTTTAAACTTATTATCACCCTTTACTGCTTTGTTTATCTCATGTCCTTTACCCAAAGGTTGTCTCGAGAGATCACTCTTTTAGCGATAAGATGAGATAGTTTTTTGTTCTTATAACTAAGTTTCTGTAACAGTTTTGGTGTACAATAAAGTATTTGTTATTCTATTCTATCAGGTACCATTGAAATTATCAACGATGTCCACATTCTGAAGCCTGGAGACAAGGTTGGAGCTTCCGAAGCCACCCTTCTCAACATGTTGAACATTTCTCCCTTCTCATACGGTCTTGTTGTCAAACAAGTAAGTTTGATTTAAATTGAATTATATTATGATTGTTTCTCAATACACAAACATATTTAAATCTTATGATCCAAAGTGTTGAGTACAGTTTGCATAACTAAGTGCATCCTGATAATTTACCTTTGGTAAATGATTTGCTATTTCTATATATATAATAATTTCAGTTTTATTTTACTGTAATTAAAATTACTAGCAAACATCTTACCTTTCTGTAGTCTACTATAAAATAGCTCTTATTATGTATATTAATAAAATCACTTAATTTTAGGTCTATGACTCTGGTACCATCTTTGCTCCTGCTATCCTTGACATCAAACCAGAGGACCTCCGTGCCAAGTTCCAGGAGGGAGTGGCAAATGTGGCCGCCCTCTCATTGGCTATTGGCTATCCAACTGTGGCCTCTGCACCACACTCTATCGCCAATGGATTCAAGAACTTGCTGGCTATCGCAGCCGTCACCGAAGTTGAATTCAAGGAAGCCACTACCATTAAGGAGTTCATTAAGGTATACATCTACAGTCAGAGTTTATTTAATTTTAACATGTCTGTTTAAATACCAGAAAACTACCATTAATTTTCTGGCTTCGCTTTCAGACTAAATTAATTCTTTAAATTTATCCTAGTGTAATAATTTTTACAATAAAAATTGCACTGGCATTTTGAAGTTACATGTTTATAATCAAAAACAAAGAAAAAATTGCTATATCCCATTATTTAAGCCACAAAAATGAAAATAATACAACATACTTATGTAATGTTTTTTCAGGATCCAAGCAAGTTTGTCGCAACTGTGGCCGCACCTGCCGCTGCTGCCGCTCCGGCCGCCGCCAAGAAGGAGGAGGAGAAGAAGCCCGAGAAGGAAGACTCTGAGAGTGACGATGACATGGGCTTCGGACTCTTCGATTAAATTCAAATGGAACCTAGCTGTGACTTTTGATCTATTCAGACTGACGTTTCATGCATAATGTTAACAATGGATAGATTAGAAGACTACAGTTAGTCTTCAAATGTGGATGTTTGTAATTGCTGTAAACTCTTCACGCCGCCGGGTTGGACACCCATATGGCGGCTAATTGTATCAGCGTTATGAATAAACACACTGGAAAAAAAACGTTGCATTTTAATTTGACTGTCACTATTTGAAATCCCCTTCAATTAATTATAAGTTTAAATAGTTAAAGATGTAAGCTTGGCGTATCAAAGTCGTTTGTTAATTAATTCATTATTATTTTTTTAGCTATGTATTTTTTTTTTTATATATATTCGCCGGGAGGGCAAATGACTACTCCACCTGATGGTAAGTGGTAGTAGAGTCCAAACGCGACGACGGCCAGTACAGACGGGAAAAACGTTCTAGCCGCCTTCGCCTTGCCGGCCCGCAAGATGCCTCTTCATGCCTCGTTTGAAGGAACCCGGGTTGTAAGAGGAGGGGAACACGTGAGCTGGTAAGGAATTCCATTTTTTGGAAGTGCGACAAAGAAAGGAGTTGCCAAATTTCTTTGTTCGCGATGGAATTGATGTCACAGTTAGGCGGTGACATCGAGAACCAGCTCGCGTGGACTTAAGAAGGAAGGGGGAAGCAGGAATTAGAGAGAATAATTCCTCAGAGCACTCGCCGTGATACAGTCGATAGAAAGCGCTCAGTGCTGCTATCTCACGACGCAATTGTAAAGGTTCAAGGGCGTTTGTGACATTTACGTCGCCAATAATGCGTACGGCACGTCGCTGCAACCGGTCCAAGGCCTCAAGTAGGTACTTAGCGGAGCCATCCCAAAGGTGCGAGCAATATTCCACGCAAGACCGTACCTGTGTTTTGTACAGCAGGCACAGTTGTGGCGTGAAAAAGCGCCGCACCTTGTTCAGAACTCCGAGTTTCCGTGAAGCTGTTTTTATAACAGTCTCGATGTAATCCCTTGGGCTAAGGTCGCAGCGAACGTCAATCCCCAGCATGGCGATTTTGCTTTGCATCACCAGCGGAGTACCACAGAGGGAGGGAAGAGGGGAAAATGTTGACTTTTTCGCCGTGAGAGCGCATACCTGTGTTTTCTTGGAATTAAACTCAACAAGATTATCAGAGCCCCATTTGGCGCTCAACAATTTTAACTTGCAAACTTATTCGACGTACCATTCAAATAAAATTCTAAACATTATTCTGAACAAGAAAATGTATGTTCTGGTTCTGATAAATAAGACAAAATTCCGTGTGAAACGATTTTAATCTTTGGTTTTTATTCTATAACATGCGACATTGTCATTCATAGACAATATATTTAATGCTGTTTTCATACGGCGCCGCAACAGCAGCTGCGCGATTCCGTTTTTTCAGTAGCAGTTTTATTTGTACGCGCGGTTATATACATGAGTGAAACGTGATATTGGAGCCGCGATCTTGCAAATGTTTGCGTATGTTTCAACATTTGACAAACGGAGTTGATTGTCGCTGCGGTGTCGTGTGTAAACAGCAATAGAGTGATTATACCAATATCACCATTACCTGGAGTTCAAATTAATTTGACATGAATTACGATGAAAATATTCAAAACTGCTACATGTAAAATTAGGTTTCTAGAAACTAATGGAAAATAACTTCTCCATACTTAAATATATATGGCAAGTTACTTTAATTAGTCGTGTTATTAAAAATAAAAGAATACTTTGTCATAAAAATACAATATAATATATTACATGATCAATGGAAATTTTATGAACGTTAGTTGTTATAAAATTTATTTTTTACATTTTTTGTTAATGGTCAGTGGCCCTTGTCTAATAAAAGTCCTCCATTTTAATAACAACTATAATTTAATCTATATTCATATACATTATGCTACAATACGATATACCTAAAGCTTATACACAATAATTTTAGTTGATTTACCTCGAACATATTAATAATATATTACAATTCATTTTCCCTTTGCCGCTGCACAACCTACCAAGTTGGCCTTGATAAATTATATATTTTTATATTATGAAATTGACTGATGTGTTAACGAAAACAAAGTCTGGCTATCACTATGAAAGTTTTACTAAACATTTTGTTCTATTTCAATAGAATGTAGATACAAAATACAATATTTATTTTATTGATACATATTTTACAGTAGTTTAAGAAAAAAAAATCAATTTTCGATATTATTTAAGTTTGATACTAATATGTTGTACAAATTCTATTGAAATAATAATTTGTTTGATTTGAATATGTACATAATTTTATTTTTCACCCAGCGCGTTAACGTGTTGTTAACATTATTAAATGCCTAATATTTAAAGGGAAGGTTGAATAAACCGAATTGACGAAGTCATATAAGATTTCTTCAATAACATTTATCTCTAGACACATTAAACTCAAAACGTATTTTTTCAATGATTTTTTTAGTCCTAGCGCAGCTAGAATACAGCCAACAAAATAAAAGCATTAAACCAAAAGTTGAATTATTTTTCATCATAAATTCATTTTTTCGCCAGTTAATTACTTTTAGTTGTATGAAGATAGATGTGTGCAGAGATTGAAATCATTAATAATACTCGGAAGGAAATCTCTAAGGAAATTAGAACATTAAGATATTAAAATACAATGTATTGTACAGCAAGAAGTGTATAAAATTTAAGCGTAATAGGTCGTGTGAAGATTATTTAAAATTCATTTGCAAGATTTGAACCACACATACTTACTTACTAACAGGTGAATTTTAATAAAAGCTTAGAAAGGTGAACCAGCACTATTAATAATAAAAAAAGTTGTTTAATAAAAATATGTCTAGAGATATTATGTTTTAAATTGAAACTTGTAGTAAAGTTTTTATATATACTCTGTTTACTATTTTCAGGTACTTTATTAGATTTTGAAGCTTAACATATGGCAATAGAAGTTATTTTGCATGGTCTCACGTAGCGCCGGCTACAGCTATACAGGCGTATTTGTAATCAAATCTACACACAATGAATCAGTGATTATGTAATTTCTACAATTGCTCGCATCTTCTAGTACCTAGAAAAGTTTCCGATACATTCGTAGGTGAAGCACCCCCTCACTGTCCTCAGGACGCGGTGCCCGCCTCTATAGCTATCACTGGTCTGACGCATGACTTAAATACAATGATATGAAAATAATTTAAACGTCAAAAAATATATGTTTTTACTTGACATAAATAAATCTAATAATTTGTATGAATGACAAAATAATGTTCGATACTTAAATATCTTACTTTGAAAAATTCCCACTAAAGTTTATTCCAACTATATATTATATTTTAGTAAGAAAAGTTATTGTTCTTTCAAGTTAGAATAGATTTAAGAATTACATACATAGGCAAATGATAAATATAAATAATGTAATCTTATTTTGTTTTTGGAAGATTTTCGCCGAACGCATTCTTTGTCTGTGGTTGTCGAGTTCGAATTTCGAACCATAGAATATTGGCCGTGACTTGAAATTCCTCCGTTCTGATCTCTCATAATTAATTATTATCGGTGTCATTAAACAATGGTTTAAGGCGATGATATCACGAAGTCGATTTAATTAATATATATTCGTGTCTGTTAGTAATATTATACATTCGCGATATTATATTCAGTAAGTCCGCAATTTTTCTTAAGAGTCAATTTACAATAATTTATAATACATGTGTTCATAAATCGATATGTTGGGGCTCGCTGGTCGTCGAAGGGGCCGGCAGCGCAGCGACACCTAGAACAACAAACATATTGAATACTATACTATGGCATTTCTTTGCTCTATCGAGGTGAGAAGGGAATCGGCAGAACAGAAAATTCGACGACTTGTAACTTTTATGTAAAAAATCAAAATAACAACTTCAGAAAATGTTACCAGGCTTTAATCGATTCGAAGTCGTCTAAGGTAAGATATTTAAAATGTGATTGATATTTAGGAACCTCCGTATATGTTCACGAGCTCATCTCGTCATCAGTCGTACCTCAGGACACGTACGTTTAGTGCGCTCACTTTCAGAAAATGCGGATCACAATTTGGCTAACATTCCCCAGGCTACTCCACAAGGAACCCCAGGGCATGCAACCGCGCACGAGGTCGGCGGGGCGGAGGGTGGTGCGGCGCGAGGTGCTCACCGATGTCCCCTTGCGGCGCGGGCGGCGCGGGCGGCGCGGGGGGCGCGGGCGGCGCGGGGGGCGCGCGCGGCGCCGAGCGCGCCCGTCGCGAGCGCGGCGCGCGGCGGCGTCGCTCGGGCTCGGAGCGGATCAGCGGCTGCGTGTCGCGGGTCTCGACGCTGGAGCATTTTAATGAATATATTAGTATGTGTGCGCCCATTCGACCTATTGAGCTGCCTACGATTTGGTGCCTGCGACAATAATCTAAAATGTTAAATTTTATTCGTGTCAACGTCAAATAATAATATGTAAATGTCTCAGTCAGTCGCCATACGGTGACAATGACGGCCGGAGAAAAATTCGATTCAATTATTATTTTTATTGACATTTTGAAAATCTCGATATAGGGGGATTTTATTGTTTTTTTTTTTTACTCTTATGTTATGTAATATGCGGTATGTATATACTAATATTAGCATATTATATTCGGTTTTAAAATATAATTATATGTGCAATGTAGATAATAGGTTAAAGGATAAAACCACAATATTATGAACGAATGAATGAATGAAATTTTTTTAAATGTGATTACGTTAATTATAGTGCTTTATGAACGTTACTTTAAATTGAAAACTACTTACGATTCTTCATTAACGATTTGGTCGTTATCTTCCGAGGGCTGTGCGACCTAAAGACATTAAGAGATATTTGTTTATAATCATTAAAAGAACACTAATTATCTAACAACGAAATAATAAATAAAACTGGATGTAGTTACAGCCAGAGTAACTACAGACACATTATATTGTAGGTATTTCTCACAGCGCCAATGTCTATGAGCGATGGTGACCATTTACCCACCCTTCCTATTGTATATAAAAAATAATTCATATTTAAAAAGTAATATTAATTATATTTGCTGAATAGTAATTATTTCTAAGATCAAAAGCGTGTACAAATTTCCATATCAATTGGTTGAATTGAAATGGTTCTAAATTTCGTTCAAGAATTTGACCCAGACACTAACGGGTTTTAAATAAATGATGAGATAAGCCATCATAATATTAGATACCTCTGCGTCGGCCTCCCCTCGCTCGTTACGACTCCGCAGCCTGGAGATGTACCGCGCCGCCCTCACGAAAGGGTTCTCTCGCTGCTCGTCGAAAGTTCCACCCTACGGGACAGTTTACATGAAGCCACTTTGTCTATGTGATCCATTGCAGGATGGAGAAATAAACAGCGCTGACCTTGTATTGACACATCAAGGTTAACCGTTGAATACATTCGAATTAATTGCTTACTTTTTTATATCTTATTTAATTGATTAATAACAAACCTTGTAACGCGTTTATTTACATAGGTATTTTATATTGGCGAGTATCAGAATTTTTGAAATATATCCAAAATTGGTTGTCGCTAAATCGAATTGCATTGCGTTGTATATTAAAACAATAGCACGGACTATGTATGAACAAGGTGTGCCCGTCGCCGGAGCGGTACCTGCGTGCGCGGCGCGCGAGTGTCGGCGACGAGCGGCTCGCTCTCGGAGTCGGAGTCGTGTCGCGCGCGCTCGCCCGCCGCCAGCACGCGCCGCTTGCACACGGGGCACACGCGCCGGTTCTGCGTCAGCCACGGGTCGATGCACTTCGCGTGGTACGCTGGCGACACACACAGCGTGACGTCAATATTCATTTAAAATTTTATTGGCAGACTGGAAATTTGTCACCCGATGGTAATGGATGGTACGGACAAAAATGAAACGTATAAAAGGAGTATAATTGAAAATTATACCATTCGAGAGCTCCGTAGATGTCGAATTTCGTCCTATGTAACAGGAGGCAATTTTTTACTACTTAATAATAATATTGTAAGGATTTACGGTATATTTCGTAATCAGATCAGAACCTTATTCTCGAACGGAAAAAAGGTTTGTCATCCGCGGGTATTGTCTAAAAGGTAGCAGTCGAGGGGTACGGAAGTGATAAGGTGAGGGTACCGTGCGCGCAGGGCAGCACGCGCAGGCGCTCGCCGTCCTGGTAGTCGTCGAGGCAGATGGCGCACGTGTCGTACGGGTCGCCCTTGCTGAACTTGCACGTGGGGATCTTCTTCAGCGCGCGGTTGGGCAGGCGGTGCCGGCGCGCGCGCCGCCGGTCCTTTATGCACTTCACTATCTGCAAGTGGCGAGCGTCACGTGTGGAGCGAGCGTTAGGTGTAGTGTATACAGTATTCGTTGCTAACCCGCCCTCGGGAGCCGTAGAGTTATGTTAAATAGACTATAGCTTTCCACTAGAATTGGGCTATCGAATGATAGTTCTAGAGATTGGCAAATTAAAAAAAAAAAAGATTGACAACTTATTACTATATTAGTATTCATATATATATATGTAGTTACTCAATTTTTTTGTGGATTTCCTAATACAAACTGACTCCTCGATGTAATACATATCTGCATTTTTATTTATAAGTGGATATTATATATATACACAAAAAACCACATAAATCCATGGTATTAATTAAATATTAACAATATACAACACAACAAAACAAACAAAAGGTCCAAAACCATAGATGCCATGGTTGTCAGTTGACGTGTAAACAATGGTTCACACTTTAGTATAAATGTCTCAGGGCGGAGTTGAGCGCCCAATTAATTTAAGCTGCAAGATATATGAGTTGGTTTACCATAAATATGAGTATAACGATGAGACAGAGCACCACGACGATGGCGAACGGCAACAGCAGGTGCGTGTTGATGTTGAAGGGTAGATCTCCGTTCACCATTATATAGTAACTGTGAGACATTTCAATCGAAATAAAATTGTATATTGTTTTAGTATGTGTGTGTTTAATCATACTTATTTAGATATGCATGTGTGCGCGCGTGCGTGCGTTCATACGTGTGTGTCTGTTACGTATACGTATGAAACATTACGGATGAAGTTGGAAGTATGTACACTCCCCTTCATACACCCCTTCGGCAATATGGTCGCATGCGCATCTATTGTCCTCGCAGCGACGTCACACGCTTGACCACACCCCCAGCAAGATGGCCGCATGCATCGCTTTTGTTTTCGCCTAGGAGGAGGTCCCAAAAGTGGCAAGCACGCGTGGTGGTCATCGTGAGAGGGGAATGCCTATATAAGCGCTGTTGTTGTTGTTGTTTATTTTTAATTAATTATTTCAATTATTTTTACTGTACGCTCTAATATAAACATTGTTGACTTGTCACAATAAATAACTCTTAAAGTCTGCCGGAGTTTTTAATTGGTGGTTAAGCTACGACTCCCTTCATTATTATTATACTAAGAACAAATGAATTTCAAGCAATACATTTCTTTCTAATAATATATCTATATATATATATATATATATATATATATATATATAGATATAGTAGCGCTATACTGAGCCTTGAATTTGCGTCTCGTTAAATATGAACAGAAAACTGAAATGTCAGAGAGTTAACTACTACAGCTATGTATTTTTTATCTGTTTTCCAAAAATACACACACACACACACACACACACACACACACACACACTAAACATTACAAAATCTTCAACAGCCATAGATATAAATTTGACAATACATTACATAATAAATCTGGCCGCCAAAAAAATCGACCCACCCGTATTTTTTTACTTACAAAGTTGTTATCTTAACTATGCGACGACCTAGGTGGATTGTTTTACTTATGGGACATACATTTAACATTTTATTACCCACTTGATATTGATTTGGAGGAGTTGTAAGTGTTATTGAGGATATTTGGAATATTTTTAAAGTATTGATAAGAAAACGTTACTTTGTGCACAAAGTGCATGGTTAGTTTATTTCCAGTTCTTAACGCGGAGTCATCTCGGTTCGATGATTATTATTGATTAAGTGTATGAAACTTTGTTGAAACAATAATTTTAATAAGTTTAAACATAAAAAATGGATACTACTGAAGCAGAAGCTGCTCAAGTCGTAGCTCTTATTCATGAGGGGTTAAGTCAGCGAAATGTGGCTAGAACACTAAAATTAAGTCGTTCAGCGGTGCGAAGTGTACAAACGCTACTTGGAGACTGGGGAGTATCGCCGGAGACCAGGATCTGGCAGGGGGTGTGTCACGAACCCGACCGATGACCGTTTTATTGGTTTGACGTCTTTAAGAAACCGACATCTTTCGGCTGTTGACGTTCAAGGTAGACTCCGAGAAAGTCGTGGAGTGTCTGTGAGTGAAAATACTGTAAGAAGAAGACTTCGAGAGCAAAACTTAACCCCTCACAAGCCAGCAACAGGTCCAAAACTCACAGCATCCCATCGACAAGCAAGACTACAATTTGCTAGGCAGCACGTCCATTGGACACTGGACCAATGGGAGACAGTATTGTTCAGTGATGAAAGCCGAATGTCTCTAGTAGGCTCTGATGGACGACGTAACGTCATGCGAAGGCCAGGAGAACGCTACTCTCAGTGTTGCATTCGAGAAACAGTCCGATTTGGTGGAGGCTCTACAATGTTTTGGGGAGGTATTTCTTTGACGGGACGCACAGAGCTGGTTTTTTTCCGTAATCGTGCTGTTAATGCTGAAACTTACATAACGGACATTCTGGAGCCTCATGTGATGCCTTACGCTGGATATATTGGGGATAATTTCCAACTTATGCACGACAACGCACGACCTCACGTCGCTAGAATTGTTAAAGATTATCTCAGGGAAGTCGAAATACCAGTTATGCAGTGGCCAGCCAATAGTCCTGACTTAAACCCGATAGAGCACCTCTGGGACCAGCTAAAACGTACGGTTCGAGCACGAAATCCAATTCCAGAAACCCTGAATCAACTGGAAGCTGCCCTAACTGAAGAATGGCAACGGACCCCACAGGAAGACATTAAAAAGCTAATCAGGTCACTTAATAGGCGTATGCAGGCAGTGATTAGGTCAAGAGGAGGAAACACTCCCTATTAAAGTAAGATTTAGGCACCCAAATTTAAAAACAAACGGCACAATCGTTTTGTACACAAAAAAATAAAATTGCGTAAAATTTTGTGTTTTCGTATGTTTTGTCACATATTTACCTAAAAACCTACTTTTTGCGCACTATTTCTGTTTTTGTACAATCCTACAATTGCATTTTTTCATTATCAATCTTAAAAATATAAATATGTGGTAGTTTAAAACCATACGATAGCTTTTTTACAAAAAAATGTAGGTGGGTCGATTTTTTTGGAGGCCAAAATACAAATTAAGAAAAATAAAATTTATAACTTTAAATTCTATATACACAATAAAAAAAGTAAAAACACATAAATAGCGTCCAAAGCTATGTAAACTATTTAAAGGCTATTTTTCAATGACTGACTTACGTAATATTTTTCCTTTGTTTTAGAATAAAAGATTTAAATATTTAACTTTTACGAGACAAATATTACAAGCCTGGTTACTATATTCATAAAACGATTCGTTGTGCTTACGGTAGTAGAATTGGCAAGGCGTAATTCAGTCGCCATTAAGTATCATTCGGACGTTGCTTACGGAAAATTAGGCTACGAATAACGAATAGTAGGGTAAGCGCGGTTAGATCTGTTTTTTTACTGGGTATTCCGGTGCACTCGGTGCTGGTGAGATCCCCCTCCCCCTGACTTAATGTGTTGGAAACGCGTAAATGCGTTTTTCCGGCGAAAAAAAAAATAGTAAGCAAAAACACAAATCAAATCAAAACACGTGTTTGTGTTATAAAAAAATTTAATCGTCAATCAGATATTTCAACTGAGCAAAACGGATCGTTTTTTGAATATAGTAACCGAGCTATAGTTCTTAACTCATTCTTATTTAACACTTTACTATACGTAACGGGGAAACGACGAAGAAGAACTTGTAGTATAAAAATCATCTCTTAGGTATTTAATAAAAAAAAAAAAAAACATTTAAAATCTAGTTTAATAACTATTTAGAGAGTCCTTATTTAGAACACTTATAGATTATGCTAAAAAAAATGTCAAAACTCACCGATTAGTGTAGACGTATTCCTCCGAGAGTATTATCCCAGCGAGGTCGCTCACAAACACGGAAGGAATTTCTATACCCTCAGGGTTCTTCGCCGACATTGACTCTGGAATACGAATTTTGGAAATATAATTGGAATGCTCGTGCAATTTAAACAATATTTTTATCGTATTATTTTTATTCTACCGTTTAAATTGTTCACTATTTAAAAGTTAAAATAAAAATAGTCGAGAGTAGACCGTTTTATACAAAATGATATAGATAAAGGTGCCAGAAAGAGAAGACAATAAAACGATCTTCAAATACTTTATAAGATAAAAATATATTTTAAACAAGTCAATATATTAGTCAAGTCAACAACACAGCTAGTGTTGTTCGAATGGTATGATGTGATATAGACTTTGAACAAAATCCATCATCGTTTCTTTTAAATCTTTAGTGACCAAGGACATCGGTGGGCGACGTAGTCTTGTCTAGTCTTTCGGCTCTAAAATGTATCATTTTGTTAAGAAAAATGCGTTTTTTCATTATAGACCCATATATACTTAAAAAGCCAAACCTTATCTAAATAATTTGAGCCAAATCGATTCTTTCCCGAGATACACGAAATAAATTTGTATAAAAATATAGAAGAATTCCTTATTATATATTAGAAGAATAACCAGTTAATCACATGTAAGATACATACACATATAGTTCAAAATTCACGGTCTTTGTAATACAACTAACACTCTACTCACAGATTAAAAATAGGTTTTTATTTAAAAATGTTATCCAAATTTATTTTAAAGTAAAAAATTTTTTTTTCTGTTTTTTTTTTTTTTTTTTTCTAGAATTGGTAGGCGGACGAGCATATGGGCCTTGGATGGTAAGTGATCACCAAAATCCAAAGACATTGGCATTGTAAGAAATGTAAACCATCGCTTACATCGCCAATGCGCCACCAATCTTGGGAACTAAGATGTTACCTTGTGCCTGTAATTACACTGGCTCACTCATCCTTCAAACCGGAACACACAAAAAAGCCCTACCACCAGTGAATTATATGAAAATATTTAGTTAAGTTAATTAATATATATTTCTTTCACATTTAAAAGGCAGATATATGTATATATTTTTTCAATAGCTGCTATAACTTTTAAACCAAATTTTATTTGACACAAATAAACTATCAACTTACATATGACTCAGTCGATTTTCATCCATGTTTCTATCACTTTTCGCGCCACATTATATAGAATACGATTTCTGTTATAACCACAGATTATCAAAAAATAAATAAAAATATAACAGATTAAATATTGACGTTTGTTTTTTTTTTATTTCCGAGTAATATGCGTTCGAATTCATGTGAAGTTTTATTAGTTATAAAATTATCGGTGTTGCACGGGATGACCAGATAACAGTGTAATTATTCATCCAACTTATCTCTGCACTTGTAATGGACTCACTTTCGTTTTGTTGTATACGGGAATATCGCACTTAACGTAATTGATTTAAGTGTCATGATACTATGAAATGTATCGTGTATGTTCTCCATTACTTATATTTTAATTTAATACCAACTTGTATATTTGTTGCGGTTATTTTTAGTATATATAAAATGGTATATAAGTTGTTAATAAGATACTAGACGACAGAAGGATCTTTGTACGCTATATCATATGAGAAACAGTTATATATGTAGTATACAATTTAACATATAATGTACATATATAAATAAATGTATTATGTAAACGAAATTTTAATATAAACGTGTACTTTTTCGACAAAACTCATATTTTAGTCTCTTTATTGGAGATTGATAGTGGCTTTAAAAAAATCGTATTGGGTAATTTATCAATAAAGGTCAAGAGAGTACAGTGCACTCAATTTTCTAAATAATTTCTAAAGAAAGGCTTCTTCATATTCAGCTTTTTCTATGACCAAATATATATATTTTTATAGAATAGATAAGCGGACGAGCGGTTAGGTTAGGTAAACTGTTAACCTAAGGAAGGGTCTACATAACACAATCACCAAGAGTTGATATCGTTTGAAGATCACTAAAACTTATCACTCACCAAGATCGCTAGAGTTGACATTATGTACGATCGCGCAGTCGAAGCCGGCAGCTTGCGCGTTGCGTATTTTCAACTCGAAGCTGCAGTTATATCTGAAAGGAACATTTTTACAAACACGTTATGAGCTTAAACAGTCCAGCGTACATGACACGAAACTTAACCGAAGATGGCGTCCGAATGAAAACGTGGTATAATCTGCACGTGACACACGAAACTCTACAACACGTGCATTCACAATTCCGCATAGGAGCAGCAGGGTGCAATAAGATTGTAGCGTAATAAAATAAAAGAGGTTTCTAATTCTTTCCCACAGATTGAAAAAAAAACTAACATTTAAAAGCTAATACTTTTATTCACGTATTTTTTTATGAATCTCAAACGAGCAGGACGCTCATCTGATTGGAAATGAATACCAAAACCTGCAACACCTGAGGGCTTGCAGGTGCGTTGCCGGCCTTTAAGGAATGAGTACGCTTTTTTCTTCAAGGTTTGTATGTCATATCGGTTCGGAAAAGTCGCCGGCGACTGGTTTCAAAGAGTGGATTTCTTTTTTAAATTAATTTTTGAACGGCAGACGAGCAAGTTGACTGCCCAATCAAGCTCATAGACTCAAATATTGCAAGAAGTATAAATGTAAAACCGTTTATAAATGAATTTGAACTAAGATATGAATAATATACACATTGCAATACAAAATATAGGAGAATTATATTTCATATTTTTTCGGGGAAGTATGTATCCAATTGCGTTTGTAAATACCAAAGTCCACTCAATGCAGACTCTATTTTACGTTTAAAATAGAATCGCCTGATGATAAGCGGTCACCTCCGACAATGACATTGATACTGGATGAAATACAACCAATTTTTTTATAATGTAGGTAGGCGGACTATCAGTACCATCTGATGGCATGGGACCACGACTACGAAGTATTAACCATTTCTTATATCGCCAATATATAAAAGAGATTTCGTCGTACTAACACTTCAAACCAGTACACATCAATACAAGTATTTTGTTTCAATTGGAAGAGTATCTGACAAACGAGACTTACCTAGCGATTAATACGATCCATTTCCCTGTGAAGTTCTCGGTGTCTATCGGCGGTTTCTTCAATGGACTGCAGCCATCTTCCGGCTCGCCGGCCACCAGGAACCCACGAAGTCCATCCGGAGGCAGGTCTGGACCAAAACTGGCTGGTAAATCGCGAAATTCCTCCGCTATCTAGAAAATATGTTTAAAGATACTAAATATTTAGGCGTACTTATACACTAGATCAGAATCTATCCTATCTTTTATACAGACTAGAACTTTGACAGATTATTATAAGTTATAAACTCAGTACTTAGTAGTAGCAGAAATACTTGGATACAGGTCCAAGTCATTATTATTAATAATAATAATAATTTGATGAGCCGGTTGGCGTGGTTGGTAGAACACTTGTTTTTCACGCCGAAGGTTGTGGGTTCGATTCCCACCCAGGACAGACATTTGTGTGCATGAACATGTCTGTTTGTCCCGAGTCTGGGTGTAATTATCTATATAAGTACGTATTTACAAAAGAAAAGTAGTATATGTAGTATATCAGTTGTCTGGTTTCCATAGCACAAGCTTTGTACAAGCTTAATTTGGGATCAAATGGCCGTGTGTGAAAAATGTCCCCGGATATTATTATTATTATTATTATTATAACTATAAAGTGTCTAATCACCAAAAAGAGACGAAGACAAAATTAAGGTACAAAACCATAAAAAAAGAGTCAAAAATATGATATTTGATAATTTGGTTTAAAGTAGTCTCAGCTAGGCTGCTTTTCGGTCTACGCCTTGTACATATGCTGCCAACACAAACGTAACGTATTATCGCTAAACGTGATCCTATTGATTAATAATAAATATTAAAACGACACGCCCTCGCAAGGCGCTCAGCCTTGTGATACGAGAACCGTATCTACACTTTCGTTGGACATGCGAATCTATTTATTGGTTTGGTTCGTTATTTTCAATTAATTATCTATAAAAATGAAAATAAATATAGAATACAACACAGTATGCAGGTAATATATAATATGGCGTCGAAATGGAATAAAATGATAGACATATTTGGAGTATAATACTCTAAATATGTCTATTATATATATATATATATATATATTTACTGGTGGTAGGGCTTTGTGCAAGCTCGTCTGGGTAGGTACCACCCACTCATCAGATATTCTACCGCAAAACAGCAATACTTGATATTGTTGTGTTCCGGTTTGAAGGACGAGTGAGCCAGTGTAATTACAGGCACAAGGGACATAAAATCTTAGTTCCCAAGGTTGGTGGCGCATTGGCTGTAAGCGATAGTTGACATTTCTTACAATGCCAATGTCTAAGGGCGTTTGGTGACCACTTACCATCAGGTGGCTCATATGCTCGTCCACCTTCCTATTCTATATATATATATATATATATATATATATATATATATATATATATAAGTATATATAAGTGGTGGTAGGGCTTTGTGCAAGCTCGTCTGGGTAGGTACCACCCACTCATCAGATATTCTACCGCAAAACAGCAATACTTGATATTGTTGTGTTCCGGTTTGAAGGACGAGTGAGCCAGTGTAATTACAGGCACAAGGGACATAAAATCTTAGTTCCCAAGGTTGGTGGCGCATTGGCTGTAAGCGATAGTTGACATTTCTTACAATGCCAATGTCTAAGGGCGTTTGGTGACCACTTACCATCAGGTGGCTCATATGCTCGTCCACCTTCCTATTCTATATATATATATATATATATATATATATATATATATATATATATATATATATACATACATAACGTGTATGGAACGTTATCATGTGTAACATATTTACACATAAACCTTTTTGGGTATTTTGTGCTATACTAGCTAAACTATATACATTATATATAGTATATTATACTAGCTAAAAGGTTTAAGTGTAAAGATGTTACACACACACACACACACACACACACACACACACACAGACACACAGACACACACACACACAGACACACAGACACACAGACACACACAGACACACACAGACACACACAGTCACACACAGACACACACAGACACACACAGACACACACAGACACACACAGACACACACAGACACACACAGACACACACAGACACAGACACACAGACACAGACACACAGACACACAGACACACAGACACACAGACACACAGACACACAGACACACAGACACACAGACACACACACACACACACACACACACACACACACACACACACACGCGCACACACACACACACACACACACACACACACACACACACACACGTTCCATACTCGTGGCTAAGTGGTGCGGTGGAAATGGTGTGAGGAATTCAAGTAAGTGAATAGTAATCACATCTCATCTCCATTTGTAGTCTTAGCTAAAAAGATTTAAATTATGGAGAATCTTAATTTGCGGGATTTGCTTTATATGTAAAACATGTCTAGGCCTACAAGGTACCTGCCTAGAGGCCTCGCAAGCCGAGGGAGAGAACAAAAAAAATAATTTTACTCCAATCGTTTCGGAATGGGGACCTCAAATGTCACATTAAACACACAATAAATATCACAAATCAATATTTCACTTAGACAGTTTATTTTAATTAATTATATTTTAGACTAACAATGAAATAAAATAGCAATATCAAGATTAATTACTTTGCAAAAAAACTATAAAAGAAGTAATTAAAGACAACGAAGAGACTGACTGAATCATTGATCGTTAAACAAAAAAGCACCAACACCGAGTACCAATGTATTATGTACTTACGAAATGCTGCAAGCCGACGATGTGCATCACGATTATACTTTGTATAGCTGGATGCAACATTCTTGATCATTGGAGAATAAATAGAGCCAACTCCTGAACCTCGACGATATAATTGATTGTTTCGTGTATATTCAACCTATACCACATTTACCGCGTCCAGACAATCTTGCGGTATTCATGTATAATAGCAATAATTCCGTTCTAAACGACACGTCCGTGTTGTAAAAAAAAATTATATATAACCATTCTCAATCGGAAGGTGAGCCTAGTTCTATAACTTACGGTTTAAAAATATTTCAAATTAAGAACAAATTTGACATTTTAAATAAAACCGGTTCTAAAACTTTTACAAATTTAATTTAGCATATCAGCCTTTTCGAGTTTTTTATGCAAAAATGTTATAAAATTTAGAAAATAATAATAATTCGAAATTTGTATTTATAAAATAATCGGATAGCGTCCTATATAATAATTTCATTATTAAGTTACTGTGACCTCTCTTACAGTTTACACGTACGAGTATGTTTCAATGTCGAGGACTCAGTTGGTCTTCAAAACACAATGTTAACACTAATCAACTACGCGTTCGTATCTGTGATGTATAAAAAATACATTTGTAACGTTTTTTGGTTATATAATAGTCTAGACAGGCTGACATGTTTTATAAATCTTTGAATAAAAAAATCATTAAAATGAAATACATTACGAATATAAAAAAAAAATTGTTCCATGATATATTTGGGAATAATAAAGAGAACACTAAACGAGTTTAAGAAAAAAAAAAGTCGTTTCGAATTCAAAAATCAAAGATTTGGTCCGAGAGACAGCGTTAGTAATTACATAATCATTTAATGCCAGTTAATTTTTTCTAATCGTAGTAGCGGGTGTGGCCTGGTAAAGGAATTGAGTTTTCAAAATATATTTGCTACATATATTTATATATGTCACACTATACTTTTCTTGTGATTTATTTTTAATGTTTTTTTTATTATAAAATCATCAAGTAGATCGCAATGTTAGACTTAACTGACACCATTAATGCTTAATCGATTAATTTCTCTCACATACTTCAATGTGAGTATATTTTAACTCGTTTCAAGCGAAGAACAATTGATTACCTGCTAGTAATTTGTAAAGCCCTTCGCTCTTTTTATCATCATTAATTTAACATACGATAGAAGAAGACACAAAATTGTTTAATTAATCCACTCGAGAAACAACATTTATATAATATACTATATATTGACTGCCTCGTATGAGGCCGCAGACCCCCAGGTCCTTTTGAGGTTCTGTAGGAAATTCTCAGTAGCAGCCCGGAATCTGGAAGTTGGAAGTGTGTATTCACCCGTGCCTTGGAAAGTACATAAAGCCGTTGGTCCTGCGCCTGAACACTTTTCGGTCGTGTCGGATTGCCGTGCCATCGGATTATGAGAGTTAGGGTATAGAGAGTGCACCTGTGTTTCCGCACATATTATAATATGTCCTACGCAGTTGGCTTATCTCTCTCGAGATTGGCGACCGTGGCCGAAATCGGTCCGGAGGACATTATACATTAGATACCCATTCCGGCTTCGCACGTGTTGAATAACTAAAATAAAACGTTTATATCGTAATATTTCACGTATAACTCTATTGGCTTACGTGGCTCACTCCGGTAAAGCTTCTAGTCGACATGTTTTTCCCGACATCTTCAACAATCATCGTCAATCAACGTATACAAAGCAATAATGAAATATACACCTAACCTAAACCTTTTTTTTGAGTCAATCCGGCCGCTGCTTGGTGAAAACCGTATAAAAATCCGTATGGTAGTTTTTGAGTTAATAGGGTTTAGACAGACAGACATACAGAGTCAGTCAGGCACTTTATTATATGTAGATAAATAGATAAACGTGAATGTTATAAATTATATCGTTGTAAGGAAAATACATTAATCAGATTCCGACCACTGAATGTTGACAATTTATACATACATTATTTGTTTTGTAAAGACAAATACTCTTTAAAACGCTAGAGGTCATACATATACTTCTCAAAATAAACATTACATAATATTGAAGCTAATATGCTTACTTCTCTAATATACCTATTATTCGTGTAAACAAATCATAATGGTAATTTTGGACTAGGAATAAACGAAATATTTTATCTATACGTATATATCTGTTACGCTTTCACGGCCAAACCACTGAACCGATTTTGATGAAATTTGGCACGAAGCAAGCTACCTTAAAGACGGATTTAGTTAGCACCTGAGGGATCCTCCCAACCTGGCGAAGCACGTAGACTATTTGTAAATAAATGAGACTGCAGGATAAAATATTTGATTATTTAACGAATTACAAATGTTATATGATTTTTTAAATTGAAATGGGACTCCATTTCGGCAATGACGCCATATAAATTAATAATAATAATTTATTAGATTTAGATAAGCCAGTAACTGAGCTGAGTTGGCCCAGTGGTTAAAACGCGTGAATCTACCGATGAAACCGATGATCGTGGATTCAAATCCGGGCAAGCACCACTGTTTATGATTCATCTCGTGCTTGACGATGAATGAAAACATCGTGAGGAAAGCTGCATGTGTCAAATTTCACAGAAATTCTGGCACATGTGTATTCCACTAACCAACATTGGAGCAGTGTGGTGTAATAAGCTCCAAATCTTCTCCTCAAAGAAGGAGGCCTTAGCCCAGCAGTGGGACATTTACAGGCTGTTACTGTGAAGCCACTAACAGATTTCGCTGTTAAACCTTAATAATATTGTAAATGAGAAAGTGAGTTTGTTACGCTTTCACTCCTTAACTACTCAACCGATCATTATGCAAATTTACATGCACGTTGTCAGGGGTACAGAAGACGACATAGAGTACCACCCCACCTTCACACGCGGGCAAAGCTGCGGCCGGAAACTAGTAATAAATATAAACAGCCCTAAAAACCAATGTTATTAATTAAAAACCCACCAAGTGTGAGCCGGATTTGTGTCGAGTGTTTTCGTACTATAACCATAGAAAATAAGAAGAGTCAAATTATAGAAGTCCTCAAAGAGGATAGAAGTTCTCTAGAAGGATGGAAAATATGAAATAACATTACAAAACTAAATAAATATTAATGAACACAACGTGCAACTCACGAAAAACGTACTGAAACTGTACAAGACTGAGACACGTGCATTTATATAATCTGTAAGACATAGAACCTTCAGGTGTTTTTCAATAATGTTTAGCACCGATAAAAAGATTCCAATCAAGCTAATACCATTTTGACAATTAACAATCGTGTCGATTGGTAAATGACAAGTCTTGATAATGGTGACCTGACCGATTTCGGCCATGGCGGCCTATTTCGAGAGATATTAACAGGACATATTATAGTGCACGAGTGTGTGCGCAAACACAAGTGCACTCTCTATTCACTCTATTCCGTCACTCTCATAATCCGTTGGGACGGCAATCCGACACGACCGCAAAGAGTTCAGGCGAATGACCGTGACCGTGAAGTTCCATGCTTTATGCACGGGAGGGTGACCTCGGGATCTGCGGCCTTATCTAGCCACTAGAACAATGAGGCAGAAAAAGTGACAAGTATACTTTACCCCTTTAAATTAATATTACGTCATAATAACTTTAGTATCGTTAAAGGGAAACAGCGGGAAAAATTCTCATTAAAATTAGTCAGGGGCGAGTGAGGGTTTATCGAAAACATATATACGATAGAGTCAGAGCGCAGTAATGGACGCTGACCCCGCTATTCCGGATCTATTATAGCGTCATTTTAGCGATAAACATTGACACGTGCTAAATAGCCGAAAAACAATAAATAGGTCGAGTGTTTAATTATGTCTAGCCTGACACTTAAGATTAACCCTTTAACCGCCTAGGTCGAATTAATCCGACAAATATTTTCGGGCCCATTTCGCCTGAGTCGTATATTTACGACCAAAATAACACTGATCGTTTTATCAGCTTTTTTATTTAATTACGCTGTATCCTATCAAAAATATGTTTACATTAGGTAAATAGTTAACTAAGTAATCGTTTACAGTTTAATACACTTTAGCCTCTTAATTAGAAGTCTTAAAAATAATGTCCAAAGTTAGAAGAATTACTAACATTATTTTTAGAAAATTGTATTGTGTGTTTCGATTCAATGTGCCGGGCGCTGGGGGCACGCCAACAGATATGAAGTCGGGCGGTTAAAGGGTTAAATGTAATTAAAAATACATTACATAGATGTCGAAACTAGCCTTCTTTGACATTGAGCAAACACCAAAAGCTAAAATAAGATGTATATATAGAATTATAAAATAAATATTTGAATATGTTCGCATAGATGTTTATGCAATTGAATTATTGTAACACAAGCGTAGGTTCGACTTTTTATCGATATTTTCGTGGCGAATATTTTAAATTAATATAACTATTATAAAACAAATTTTCGATTTATTCTTAATTTAAATATTATATAAAAGATCTGTAACTGATAAAATTATCTCGAGTCTTTTAATCGCTGTTAAAATTATTTTATAATTACAAACGATTTTTTTATTTCTATTTAAATCAAAAAGAATTTCACGTAATTTACGTTTAAAAATAATAAAAGAAAATTATCAGTGTGTTTTTTTTTTATAAATGCAAAGTTTCTTTCGCACATTTCAACACAAATAATTCACAAATAATAAAACACTCGAAACGCTAACACGTAACGTTTAACTGAGTAGTTAACTCCGGAATGAAATCTATCGACCGCTTATCGTCATTAGTAATATTCCCTCGTTACCGTTAGATAGCTTATCGAGGAACACACATGGCAGCTAATTATACTTTTTATTAATATAAAAACAATTTTATTTATGGATTTTTTTTTTTTTTTTATAGAATAGGAAGGCGGACGAGCATATGGGCCACCTGATGGTAAGTGGTCACCAACGCTCTTAGACATTGGCATTGTAAGAAATGTCAACCATCGCTTACATATCCAATGCGCCACCAACCTTGGGAACTAAGATTTTATGTCCCTTGTGCCTGTAATTACACTGGCTCACTCACCCTTCAAACCGGAACACAACAATATCAATATCAACAATATCAAGTATTGCTGTTTTGCGGTAGAATATCTGATGAGTGGGTGGTACCTACCCAGACGAGCTTGCACAAAGCCCTACCACCAGTAAGATATATCGATGGAAGTACATTTCATAGATAAACATATATACAATCTAGCTTTTAGCAGTTATATTTATTTTATGTAATGAAACTGTACATATCAAAACTTGTAGAGTGTTAATGTTTTAAATCGTAACAAACAAAAAGTTAAATTCATATGTATCATGCAAGTAATAAGGTTATATATAAAATGTTGTTGTTTTACAATGACAAAAGGATTAAAGATATTGTATTGAGTCCCTGTATAAAAACTGCGCAATGTATATTTATCTCATTCATATTATCCCTTTGCCTCCGTAGATATTTGAGAAAGAGAGGTCGAGCGGTCTTAACGAACATAAATGTCAGTCGACGGCGCTATTCACGCTTATGATAAAATGTCAATAGTCAAAGTGAGACGGATATAGTTATGACAGGCTATCAAAATGTACCTTGTCACAAAACCATGGACGGGACAAGTCGATAGTCACTATTGACAAAGTTATTTGTTTATGTAAATCATTATTTAAGCTTTACAATGTTTTATCAAGAAACAACAGATAGAAATCGGCATTAACTTTGTAAAAGTATGTTATTAAATAAATATATGTATAAGTGCTTCGAATATATTATACCGTACCGTAACCGTAACAGCCTGTGAATGTCCCACTGCTGGGCTAAAGGCCTCCTCTCCTCGTTTTGAGGAGAAGGTATTGGAGCTTATTCCACCACGCTGCTCCAATGCGGGTTGGTGGAATACACATGTGGCAGATTTCAGTGAAATTAGACACCTGCAGGTTTCCTCACGATGTTTTCCTTCACCGTATAGCACGAGATGAATTATAATCACAAATTAAGCACATGAAAATTCAGTGGTGCTTGCCCGGGTTTGAACCCATTATCATCGGTTAAGATTCACGCGTTCGTACCACTGGGCCATCTAAGCTTGTATATATTATACGATATAATTTTATTGTACTAGATGTAGACCGTTTCAATCGAACGAGCAGAGATAAACTAACGTTATATTTACACTTTCCTTGCGATTTGCTACTAGCTCTGCTATATTATGCACACAAACAGTTATCTATGCACAGTGTAACAACTTCGCTGACATTCAAGACGCCATTTTTTCACGAATCCATTATGAAAATCAAAAATTATTAAATATCTCGACCAATGATATCGCGTAAATTCAATGTCAAAGTTGTTTATTTATCGTTATACCTTTTGTGGTTGAAATAGGCAATACATAGTACGCGGTAGCATGCGAAAGCGGTCCCGTTGCGCTCCTCGGAAAACGGAAAAACGGAAAGACGGAAAGGGTACCGCTGATTTTTTAGTGGGTATTCCGATGTTCGGGGCGCACTCGGCGCCATGGACACAGGCGAGCCCAGCATTCCCCCCCCCCTACTGTTCCCGTGGGGGAAATGCGTAACGCGTTTTTCCAGCGTTTAAAAAAAAGAAAAAAAAGGCTACATAGTTACTAAAGATTTTGTGGTTTTGTTTGACTTAGAATATTATGGGTTAGAATACTTGAAGATTATTCATCACATTGCACTGTTGGGACAGATTTGGAAATATTTTCCTTTATCGTCACGATATGAATTACAAAATCAAATTAAGCACATGAAAATTGATAAGAACTTTGTTCGGGTTTGAAGCCATAATCATTGGTTAAGATTCACATGTTCTGTATTTTGCATGTCATATTGCTTTATCAATTTTTACTGAGATATTCTTCTGTAATTTGACTTATAATGAAACTATTAACCCTTATAATCTAGTTGCATATACTTATACCTAAAGTTAAGTCCAATTCATACCACAGTAAAATATAAATTATTAACACAGTCAAAGGCTCACACCATGGAGTTAGTACTCATACCTAAAGCAGTCTATACACGTAGTAATAAACGAAATACATGCTCAATTTACCGTGTGTGGCAGGTCCTCGGTGTATACAATGACACTGCCATGGACGGTGGTCAACAAGCCCAACAAGCCCAGGAGGCAGGTGTGGAGTGTGTGTAGCATTGTCAGCACATTCCTCTGTGCTATCCTCTTTAATTAAGCTTGCTTACATTGCATACAGCGTAATTTCTTTTATCAGTTGGTCTTGATGACTAAACATTCTGAAAAAAAAAAAAAACTGTGAAATGTATACACAAAGTGAGACCAAATATCTATAATACTGCTTTGTTAGTTATTATTAAATATTAGTAAGAAAATTTCAATGGCTTCAATTCACATTTTGTATTGTAATTAATAAATAAAATAGATATTCACTTATAATTATCTAAATATAACCAGGGATTCTTGTAAATAGAGTTTTCATTTAAAATAAGTTTTTATATAATTTTCATATATACTATATTGTACGAAATGCAATACAAGAAACATTTCATTGCAAGAGAAAATAAATTTATAGAAAGTTAAAAGGAAAATATAATAATACTATATTAAGGATGCATCTCCACTTGAACATTTTTTTTACATAATGCAAGAATGCTACTGCAATCAAAGATCTGGAACTGAAATCTGAAATCCAATATAGACTATCAAAGTTTGAAATATATATTTAGGGTTTTTAGCTGAGTGCTCTTCTAGAGTTAAGTATACCTTTGTAATTTTTTCTCAATAAACATGTAAGCTGAAGATAATATAGGATCATAATCATTATTCAATTACTGTGTCTCGGCAGATCTATTAAACATCAAAGACAAAAATTGTCAAACAAAATATAACTTATTAATATTATGCTCTATAAATTTAAACATTTACCTACAAAGTTCAAGAGTTTTGTTGTGGAAATAATCAATTCATATTTATACATTCACATAGGAATTGGATCAAATTTAATATCAATAAATGTAACCAGTTCAATCAAAAAGATCTATTATGCACTCTTAGTCATCAATGAAACATCACTACACAGAGACAATGAATTATTTTATAGGGTATTGAAGGGTATTCATGTAAAGTTTGATTTTACATTTAATTTACATAGTTTTGATATATTTTTTATGTGATATCCTATAGTTTTTTAAAGGTAAAGACAAGGAGATATTTCTATAATCTCTTTTCAAAAGGAAGATAATTATACAGTATGAAGCAAGGATGTATTCTATGTTTAAAAAATAATGTTAACATATGAGTTTTCCATATTTAAATCTAAGTTGGGCATTGTGTAATAACATCAGGTTATTAAACATTCTAATCGGAGAATGGTAATACAACATTTTGTTTCAAATTATGGTGTAGAAGTTTAACTGTAGACATTTCACAAGTAAATATATGATTTTCTACAGGATAATTCGAATTTAGGATACCATATAACCAGTTATATACTGTTAAAATTGACTGTGTATTCATTGTTATCACAAAAAAGCAAAGGAAGGTGTAAAAAATACTCGTGTATTACGAACAAATGATGTGGGTACTTTAAACAAATTTCAGTAATAAAATTTATTGAGAAATCAAAATAGGACATGGATAAATAAATTAAATTGGTTGTATAATTTGTTTTTACTTTAATTAAAAATAATCATTGTGATATGAAATGTGTAGTTTATTATTATTAATTTAAATGAAAATAGTCTTCAAGAACAATACTTATTATACTAATTAATTTTTGTTTACATTCGACTTATATTTTTAGGACCAAATCAAATTTATACTACATTAATATATTTGGAAATTATCAAAAGAAATACATAAATAAAGGAATTAGGTTTAATGAGATAAAGTTTGTATAGTAGGTCGATATTATATAGTACGGAAACATATTTAGCAAATGATAATAAGGTCGTTTCGTAACCAAAACAATTAGTGATTACACGATATAACTCGTTAACCCGTTGCGAAAGATTAAAAATAAGCAGCTAATTTAATCTAATAAAGCTGAGACATATTCTCGGCCTTGGATCACGTGTTGACAACAATAATAAATTCGTTTCAACTCTATAATATTCACAACTCGACATATATGCAAACAAAAGTACTTACAACATAAACTCGAAATATAATAACAATATCTTTGTAAAAACACCTAAAGAGTCAACACTTAATATTTATAATCTAACACAACACAAATAATTTTTAAGTAGCACCTCGTTTATTTGGAATTACAAATATAAGTAAATTAACTAAAACTACGACTGATTCTGATTCACTCTTCGGAAAAATCAAGTCAAAGTAAATGTCATTCGATGAACGTTCATAATCCCGAGCATTTCAATGTAAGAATATCATAGCGTATTAAATATAAATTACTAGTATAGAAGCATCTTTAATATAAAATAACATGAAATATTTAAAAGCATATTAAAAGTGTTAGTTCAAAATTTTAAAAATGCAAAGAAATGATTTAATTTTTGTACACATATTTTGTTACTTAGTATTTGAATGTTTCCAATATGGTGCTGGAATGTTTTGCGTTTTGTTTTTACTATAAATTGAGTATGGTAAATTATATCAAATTATAAACAGAATTAACTATAACATGTAGGTACATAATAATTGTTTAATAAAGTAATATTTTTTAAAATATTATAATTGTACTCAATATAATAACTTAAAAATGACGCCTGGTATTTATTATAAGCATTTTTGCAAAACAAAACTAAAGCTCAGTAGCATTTATAAGGCATAACCTTCAGATTAAAAAATATGTAAAAACTAACGTATATGTTGATAAATTATTAACGAAACAGTCGTTTAATCAGAGTACTAGTAATTTATGATTCGGGTACTAAGACTACGAGGATAACGTTTCAGATGGGAAATATTTATAGCATTCCTTATCCTAATCGATTATCAATGTATCGTATCACCATATTGTAGATTCGATAATTATTATTGCTCTATTAAATATATCTTATAGCCAATAATCAACATACGTCAAGTCCGAATTGATATGTTCCAAGCAATGTTTTTCATATACGAATTCAATAACATTTCTCATGCTCTTAGAAAAGACAGAGAAGAATTCAAAGCACACCTAGTCTATAATAGTTAACTTTATAATTGAAATTTTTATACAATATTAAAATATGGTTGCTTATTATTTGTACATAAATAGACCGTAATAACAATACTGAGTTACATATTATAGCATTTTAAATGTAGCCTTGTTTCTTTTTCGATTGATTGCTATGCTCGATTATGATGAAAATCGTTTTGAACTTTTTTTACTTTTTTTTACTATAATCGAATTTATTTAAATAAGCCGTTTTCCTTGTTAGTGCTTGTTAATTGTTAGTATTGGTATCTTATATAAGTATATCCTATACAAAGGTTATTGACCGATTGACAACTGAATCGAGGCAAATTTTCATAAAATTGAAGGCAGTCTTGATTTCATTTTTAATAATTCTTATTTCTTAACAAATAATTATTAAGCTTTTCAATGTACATTTTTTCAAATTACAACATTTATACGATTCAGAGAAAAAGTATGAATGTATTCATTAAAATTAAATAATTCAACAAAGGTTTTTGTGTCCGTTCGATTTAACCATTTCGTTAGTAATTACCAACATTTACTGTACAGTCAATGAAAGTTATGTTATATTTATATATATTTTTATAATTTTAAAAAGCATGGCTTCTAAAGTTTTATATATAAAAATCGTGCTTCAGAAATATTTAATATATATAAAAATCATACATTTATATCTAAGGCCAATTAAGTTGGGGTTTTGAAAAAACACAGAATACACATATATATCTTGATTTCAAAACGAAATATTACGGATTACTATACACGCGATTCCGATACGTGCTTGATTGCTTTTTTTTTTATAAAAAATATAATCATTTATAATTGATACGCATAGTTCTCATATCATATTATTAGATTTGGGCTAATCAAAGTACGTGGTAGTAGTACGTTTGAGTGTCTTATATGAGTGGCTTGTTTTAATATAAATAAAATAATGAATTCGAATAGTGAAATCATTACACAAAATAAAACAGTGAGTATTAATCGCTTTTACTGACATATGTGTTCTGGTATTTCGTATTGTAGATGTTACTACACACATGGGACAAAACATCTTAGTTCCCAAGGTTGGTGGCGCATTGGCGATGTAAGGAACGGTTAATATTTCTTATAGCGCCAATGTGGTGGTAACCATTTGTCAGTCCGCCTACTAATTTTATTTTTTCTGTAAAAAAAGGAAACTTTAATATCTTTTCTATCTTTTTATATATTTTTTTTATTGCGTGTATTACTTTAATGTAGTGTTTTGCTAAAAAATGAAAATTACACTTATTTACATTTTAAATAGACACAAAATATATTATATGATTCTTTTTTATATATACATACTAAATTAAATTTAGTATGTATGTATAATTATTATCCAAAATATTTTAGGAGCATGAAATAGCAGACGGCTCAGGAGACAGCGAGGTCGATATAGGGTCAGCTCTCGAAACGGTCATAAAACATGTCGGAGAAATTGGTCTATATCAACGACTGCTGTTCCTTGTAATGATGCCCTTTGGTATGGTGTGGTCCTTCGTGTACTTCGGGCAGATGTTTATAACCGCAACTCCTCAGGAACATTGGTGTCGTGTGCCGGAGTTAGACGGCCTTAGTGCAGATTTGAGGTTCGTTTAGTGGAACAACATATTTTTTTTCTTCTTGTTTTATTTATTGACAGTTAAACTATATAGACGTCATAATCATACGTAGTTATTGTGTCTAGTGTACCTATCGTCTGTTTGTCTAAAGAAGTAAGTAAACAAAAAAAAAACAGTAAAAGTATAAATATGTTTGAAAATTTTGTTTCCAAGGTGAATTTTCGTTTCAGGAGATCTCTGTCTATTCCCAAAATATCGGACACGGAATACGACCAATGTTTTATGTTTGATGCTAATTGGACGCAGGTCTTGGAAACGATGTTAGCTCCAGATGCAGACACACCAACCATTCCATGTTCGGATGGTTGGGAGTTCTTGTTTGAAGATATACCATATTCAACCATTGTTAATGAGGTTTGTGCTAAAATACATCACGTCATCGATCTGCACTGCTTAGAAAAATAATGTGGCAAGTGGTACCATCATCATTCATTATGATCACTGCTTAGGATAAATAAAGAATATATACCAATTCATAAATATGACTATTTTCAAAATGAATGAAAGAATGAATGCTTTTTTTTTTAATTTGTATACGTGTAAGGCCTTCTATAAGTCATATACTGGGCCTTGGGGGGACATTTCAAAAATGTTTATGATCATAATGAAACTTTGAACATTTTTATTCAATACGCATTAGAAACGAGCCAATTTTAAATTAGAAACATACTTATGTGAATTCATATAGGTTTTTCAATATAACTCATTCAATTAAAAAAAAAAATTATTGTTAAAGCGTGAATGGGTTTGTGATAAATCGAGCCTAGTGCCTTGGTCACAAACTATTTCCTTTTTTGGATCTATCGTCGGTGGAATTCTATGCGGAACCTTGGCTGATAAATATGGACGACTACCTGTGCTTATGTGTAAGTAAATACATATATAATAACGACATATACTTCTAGTGCGTATTCCATTGTGGATTAAAAAATAAAAGCAATGCTTGGTTTTAAGGAATTACTACTATTACTTCAATTAAGCGTTCAGCTTGTGTTAACTGTGGGGACAACAACAGCCACAGGTTTTATTAATCTTGTGAATTTTTTATTACTCAGCGGTCCGTTAACCATTGCTATGGACGCTTAAACGGATTATACATGCACATTGTATATGACGAGCCGGTTGACGTGGTTGGTAGATACTTGCCTTTCACGCCGAAGGTTGTGGGTTCGATTTCCACCCAGGACACACATTTGTGTGCATGAACATCTCTGAGTGTCCTGAATCTGTAAAATGATTATGTATGACGGTTTCATTAAAAAATAGCTACGAGGGTTCCTTTAGAAAAGAAAAGGATCGCAATAATTGTAACCCCATAAATGACCCACTAAGGCTAAGGCTACCTCTCCTTTAGGGAGATGGTTTGGAACTTATGCTAGTACAATGCGGGTTAGATGATACACAGGCAGATATTTGTCCGACATATGCAGGTTTCCTCATTATGTTTTCATTCATCTTCGAGTACGAGGTTTATTATATTAACACAAATTAAGCCCATGAATATTCAGTTAGTATTTGAATACATTCACTACTTATTTTCTTCTATTCTTCTTGCGTGAAAGTGCTTGGAAGAGGCTTAAAGAAGTTGACATTTTATATCAGCGAACTAATTTAATTGTTTGTCAATATATATTTTAAATCATTTTCAGTGGCGAACTTCCTAGCATTTATTGGTGGTGTTGCGACTATGTTTACAAATGATTTTTGGGATTTCGCAATATGTCGATTTATTATCGGCATGTCATGCGACAGCTGCTTTTTAATGATGTACATTCTCGGTAAGCGCCTTTATTACATATAAGGTTAAAGGTATAACAGTAGCCTACATCCTTCTTTGGGGTTCTAGCTTGCTTCATACAAAATTTCATCAAAATCAGTTCAATGACTTAGCAGAGTTACTTTTGCATTAATAATATTAGTTCAGCTTATGGTAAAGGTCGTCTGAGGTATTTTATTCTCTATATTAATGAATTACAATTTATTTGCTTTGTTCAAAGTAGTATAAGCCATTAAAGGAATTTACTTTTAAATAGAATGAGAAAGGTCCAAAGGAAGTTGACGATTAAGAGGGTTCAATGTCCTTTAAAACCTTGTTATCCTAATCCTAAAAGCTTTTGTCTTTGATATTTATACATAGGTAGATGCGGTCTTGTCTTTGCATTTTTAACAAACAAATGTAATTACTATTATTTTGACACAATAAGAATCGTTTTTAATTTGAATGGAATTTAAATACATTTAATTTAAATCATTTTAAATATTATAATTTGCAATAAATTTTTACAGTACTGGAATATGTGGGAACAAAATACCGTTCCATAGTGGCGAATACATCGATTGCCTTGTACTTTGGAGGGGGGTGCCTATTACTGCCTTGGATTTCGTTATGGATATCTAATTGGAAGTTCCTATCGTTGGCAATGGCTTTACCAGCGCTGTTAGTGTTGGCAACACCATTTATAGTGCCTGAAAGTGCTAGGTAAATAAATGTTTTTTGTATTTTTCTTTAAATTTACCTTATACGCAAAAATGATTTGACCTAAATAGTGTCTAAATGACTTTTAATAAGATATGTGTAATGGAAAAACTAGTTGACGGATCACGGCCGCGGATAACGACTATAAATATTGACGTTATGGTTTTGAGACATGATTTGTATTTTTATTTTCATTCCTAGCCATACCTAATGCTTATATTAGGTTCGCTTTCTCACGTTTCAAATAGAAACACATCACCACAAGCATTATTATTATTTACTCGTAGTATACTAATTATCAGCGGAAATATTTTGGAATACCTGATGTAATATTTTTGTCTTATTACATATATGGCTTATGAAATATTTAACGTTTTTTGCCACTTTTTTAGATGTATTTATTATTTATTTTGTATTTTACTTTTAATAAAGCGTTAACTGTTTTTTGAATACGCTTCATTTGTATTATAATTTATGTTTGGGAACGATTTATTATTTGTATAAATAATTTTAACATTATGTACAATAGATGTTTTTAAAAATATTATGTTTGGCGTTTACCGATTTTTTTTTTTAATTTCAGGTGGTTGATAAGCAAAGGAAAAACAGATGAAGCAGTAAAGGTTTTAAAGAAATTTGAAAGAATTAACCAATCGAAGATACCGGATGATGTGCTGGAGAATTTTATAGTAAGTGGTTGTTAAAGCTTAAATTGGGATTGTAAGTACCCGTGAGTAAATGTAATAGCCGTTATTATTATTATTATTAATAAATCCATTTATTAATTTTAGTTCTAACAGCTATATTCAATAATTTTCGTCATATAAAAATTTAAAAAACCGATATTGACCATCTCTTGCAACTCTTGATTTGCGAAGATTAGGCAACATCATAAAGAGTTCATCCGTGAACTACCCCATGAACTACCCTACTATATATATATATATAGTGATATTAATTAATTTTTAAAAATAAATTTATTTCATTCTTTTAAAGGCGGTAGCGAACAAAAGCAAAGAAAAGGAAGAGAGTGTTTTTATGATATTCAAAACGCCATCACTACGAGTGATGGTGACATTTTTGATCATCTCGTTTATGGGCGTGGCGTTGATGTTCGATAGCGTCATTAGGTTATCAGAGAACCTTGGCCTGGACTTCTTCCTAACGTTCACAGTGACATCGCTTACGGAGATACCGTCCATCATAATTCTAGTGCTGTTACTGGACAGGTTTGATTATTTGATTACTAAATGTACCCTCTAATCACAAGTAGTCACCACAAATAGACATTGGAACGGTAAGAAATATTAATTATTCCGTACATACATCGATATCCCACAAACATTGGGAACTGAGATGTTATATCCTTCGTGCCTGGAGGTACACTGTCTCAGTTACCCTTCAAACCAGAACACGATAATACTAAAATATTGATGTTTTGATAGAATATTTGACGAGTGCGTGGTATCTCCTATCAAGTAAACTTACGTTATTTATGGGGGATTGCTTAGTCGGCGAAGTGTATTGGACATGTCAGGCGTTCTCCATAAATAACATAAAAACCGAAGTAACAAACAGTAACATTTAATATTGTTATTAAAAATGTTGTCTGATTTTTTTATCAACGTAATTATTAAGCCGAATAAATTTTCATGAAATAGAAATTAGATATACGAACAATTTCATAGTTTTATAACATCTAAAATACAGATGATTTATCTTACAGATTTCGTTGCGTTGCAGTAGTGTAAAACAACTAAAACCGGAATAAACCGGTTTATTCCGGCATTTTGTAGCTAGTTACCAGTTATAATTTATTCTTATGACGTAGGAAGGTAATTTCAGACTAGAAGCGTGCCCTAGTCCCTAGTAACAATATCAGGACGAATTATCATTAACATATGTGATTTATGGGATGAAAGCGTGCATGAGGATGACTAAGAAAATCATGATTTAAATTCATGATTAAAAATTATGTTTAATATGTATTTCATTAAGTATCGCTTTGCTTATGTTTTTATTTATCTGCTGACGGTGCAATACTACAGATGAAAAAACGCTTCAAGCTGATTTGACTTTACTGTACAATGATTATGCGTAAAAATATCGATTCAGCTTCACTGATATCTACCAGACTTGCTTAAAAGAAAAGTTTTTTTTATTGTATAATAGAGCTTTTCTATACAGTAACAGTAACAGCCTGTTAATGTCCCACTGCTGGGCTAAGGCCTCCTCTCCCTTTTTGAGGAGAAGGTTTTAGAGCTTATTCCACCACGCTGCTCCAATGCGGGTTGGTAGAATACACATGTGACATAATTTCAATGAAATCGGACACATGCAGGTTTCCTCACGATGTTTTCCTTCACCGTCAAACACGAGATGAATTTTAATCACAAATTAAGCACATGAAAATTCAGTGGCGCTTGCCCGGGTTTGAACCCATGATCATCGGTTAAGATTCACGCGTTCTAACCACTAGGCCATCTCGGCTTTTCTATATATTATGTTAATTTCAGAATTGGCCGCCGATGGTTTGTCACGGCTCCAATGATGATAGCTGGAGTGTTATGCTTGATAGCCGCTTTCGTTCCTCGAGGTATGTTTCAGTATTGAGCTGACCAAGCACATAGAATACAAACGGGTAATATTTAGTAATATGTTTCCCGTTTCTATAATGAATCCCGTCTCCTTAACAGGATATATCACAGACTACGAAAGATAATATCGGATACGTTTCAGGCATGGCATCAGTAGCGTTGGCAGTGACTGCACGTCTCTTCAACAACATGTCGTACGGGACTGTGATTCAGTGGACACCAGAGCTATTGCCGACGTCGGTGCGCGCGTCGGGCGCGTCCTTTGTGCACATCAGCGCTTTCGCCGCTGTCATGCTTTCTCCATTCATCATTTACTCTGTAAGTCCTATATTATTTTAAACAAGAAAAGCTGTATTTTTTTTTAAATAGGTAAAGTTTATTTCCAGGCAGCATTATATATAATAGTATACAGTTGTATTCCTTTATATATAAATAAGTCTTGTGTTACTGCGATCGGCATATGAGATGTGTTGTTTTAAAATAATATATGTACAAAATTAATTCTAGTACAACGAATTTTAGTACATTAATAAAACATAAGCTTCTTGGTAACCGGCATGAATACATATTACATGATGTAATCCAAGACAGCTAATATGATAAGAGTCCTTAGTTATAGTAAGTTTCTCTCAGTTAAAATAAATCTTAGAAAGAGTAAAATCTATTATGAACTTTCATTTAGAGTAGCGATACTCAACCTTTTATTTATATGGGTCACAAACGCGTGTCAGTCATGGTGTCGCGGGCCGCAAACAAAAATATTTATGTATTGATTTCATAGGTTTCGGGATAGTTACGAATTAAATTAAACAACCAAACAACAACGGATTTATGCAGCGTCCATGGCCGTAACAGTTGTTTTATTAAAATTATTTTGGTAATAAATACCATTGAAATTTAAAATTGTTCAATATAAAGTAACATTAAGTGGCCCAACCACAAAAGTCCGGCGCGTCGCAGGTCGAGTATCGCTGATTTAGAGTATTGATCATAGTTTAGTTTGTTCATTTTTTTTAGTAGGTTTACATTACTATGTGTCAACTAAAATAAAATATTAGCAATGATGGTTCAGGATAAGTTCTAGCCTGTGCGAGTTTTCATTAGCTTACTGTTTATAATTAATCTCGAGTTTGATGTTGAGGGAAAACATCGTGAGGAAACCTGTATGTCTTCTGACAACCCGCCATATATGTGTCTACCAACCCACATCGGAGCAGCATTGTAGAATAAGCTCCAAGCGGTGTCCTCAAAAGTAGAGGCATTACACAGTCGAGGAATATTTACAAACTGTTACCTTAATATGACTCTAGTGATTGCATTAAGTTAATGTAGTAGAAATTTGCGTAAAATACACTTAGGTATATATAGGCCTCTGCATCTTTGTCAGATGATTTAAGCAAGCCACTCTCCGTGTTGTTTTCCACCTGCAAGACAGGTGAGCGAAGTGTCCTCTCCGTGGATGCTGCTACGCCTGGGCAGGCGACTTTATGGCAACACGGGCTTGCCCAGTACCCATGCCACCCTCTCCTCCTCCCCAGCAGGATCCGCAGGAATGACGAGTCAATACGTGTGGTGCTGGTTTGGCCGCAGGTGACTGGCTTACGCCTAAACGGAGGCACCGCTCCGGGTTTAATATTAGTTTTCCTTCTTCTTTGGCGTGACGCTGGGATAATTTTGGGAAACAGCGTATCAAGGAGAGGGGTGAGGATACTGTGATCACGGAAGATACAGGAATGTGACATTAGTATCTAGAGCAGTCCGGGGTCGCGTACCCGTAGTGATTCCAACCAGCTATCGGACAGATAACTGGTAGATCCACCCTCTGGACAAACTTAGTTATATATATAGCTTAAGACTAACTTTTGCTCTTAGTTTTTTTTTAAGATTATTTTCCAATCATTTCAGGATCGCGTATGGGAGGGTCTATCGCTTATCATAGTAGGAGTGATAGGTATAATAGCGTCGTGCGTGGCGCTGTTGCTGCCCGAGACGAAGGGCCGTCGAATGCCGCAGACCATAGACAACTGGGAAACTCTCGCCGCTACCACGTGCTTCGCTAAGTAAGTATGGTTCACCTGTTTACACTCCATGTGTAAATACCAGTTTTTAGATTCGAGTTGTAAGATTTATACGTAATCTTAAAATAACATATTTCGATTTTTTTTTTATTATATAGATACATGATTTTTGTATAATTTTTTTGTTTTTATAAACATAGATTTGTTTAATAAAATAATATAGATAATGTCGCTTCTTAATTATACAACTTATGATGTAATTACGTGGATTATAATTTTTTTTTAGAATTTTTAATGTTTTCGTATTGTTCACGTTTTAAAAGAGACATCTCTTTGCAATGCAACGAAAACCGGCATTTTAAAATAATGTAGGTAACTCGAGGCTTAACATTTACATATAATTTTGCGAGTCTATAATGGTAACGGCAAACTAATGTCACGGTTTCTTTTCTATACTGCCTATATGCATGAAGCATTTGTCATGGAAATGGTTATTTTTACTTAATTTAACAGATAAAGCTTGTTAGCGATAATTGTCGGTTTTTTAGTTAAAAACTGTGACTAATAATGATTATTTCTGGTTTAACTTTGGATCCGTTACGAATTTTACTTTGTTAATTAGGTTATTTTAATCTGTTCTTTGTTTCTGTTGGAAAAAAACTCGAGTGTTCTAATTAAATCATTAGTCATGGTATGCAGTTGCAAGTTAATGTAGACTGTTACTAATTAAACTTCTACATTATAAAAGGCGACTAGTTGAAGTTTTTATTTTCGGTTAAATTGTTTTTGTTTTTAGGAAACAGGATGCAGTCAACAAAACACGCTGTAGATGATATTGGGTTAAAATAAATCATGATAATGATAACAACGTCTTTTATTATTGTAATATCTTTACCCAAGTTGATAATAACCATATTATAAGGGGGATAGCGCGAACGCAGTCCCCACTACCAAAAATTACGCGTCCGAGTTATCCACATTAGGGATAATCGCAGAGGTCAACCCCACCGCAGTGCAATGGTGGAACCTCGCTCTGGGGGAACCGCCTTCATGATCACGGTATCCCCTACGCCAGGTAAGTATGCTTGTCGTTTCGATGCCTGACTACTTAAGCTCCGGGAAATGAATTTCGTTAGCGCGATGTAAAATACTAGTGGCGCCATCTAGTTTAAAACACAGCAACATTGAGCGAAAGCTTACCATTGTTCGAACATAGAATAACCACTTCTCAACAGAAGTATATTTACTCAAGTAGTCTATGTATTTTATAATTGATTAACGTGCCTCTTAATTTAATTTTGAATATTATTTAATTAGTTGGCAACTGTACGTATGTATAATATTTTATGTTGCAACTATTATATAAGTTACCCAGTTCATGTAAATAAAACATTAAAACATAAATGTATTATAATTTTTTTTAACATTGTAAGCCTAAAATAGATTCTATTTACATTTCCATGACTCTACCTAGAGTTCTTAACGAATAGCTAAAAGAACAAAAAAATGGTATACAAATAGTATGGAATCATTACGTTTTACTGATAAAAAGCATCCTCACATCCTGTAGTTCTAGTTTTTAACATATTTCTAGAACATCTTTATCTATAGTTTTTATGATTAGTCAATAATCGATTTACTAAATTCGCTTTGCTAAGATAGTAATAATATTTTAGCAACTTTAATAATTGAAATGAGGCAGGTATATTTTTTCATATACTAATATAATTCATGCGCATTTTAATTTATCAAGAATTATTAGTGGATTTCAATATAAATTTCATCGGGGGGATAGCGCGAACGCAGTCCCCACTACCAAAAATTGCGCGTCCGAGTTATCCACATTAGGGATAATCGCAGAGGTCAACCCCACCGCAGTGCAATGGTGGAACCTCGCTCTGGGGGAACCGCCTTCATGATCACGGTGTCCCCTACGCCAGGTAAGTATGGTTAGCGTTTCGATTCCCTACTACTTAAGCTTCGAGAAATGAATGTCGTTAGCGCGATGTAAAATACTAGTGACGCCATCTAGTTAAAGATAAACGAAATGATTCCAGCATTTCTTTCGTGAGCAATAAGCTCCGTGTAATTTATACCTTTGCTAGCTAATTAATCAAGTTCGCGTGCTAGTGATTAGAAATAAATTGTATATTTTTTATTATAGGGACTTTAACCCGCAGATAACTGTATTACTTTATTAATTGTAACAATTCAATTAATAAAATAATACAATTTGGCATGAAATGGATATGCTGGATTTAAGTATATACTTTGGACTATAAAGTATAAAAAGTTTAGAAATCCACGTCAAGTTTATAATATGTACTTACATATCTAAATACAGAGGTTATAATTACGAGACATTAAAACAAGTATGACTGACTCCATGGATATTCCTATTAACAAGAGACTTCCTGCCCGGCCATTAGTAACATTAATCAGTTATTATTACATAAATAAACTATATTGTTAGTTGTGAAACATAATATGAAGTTACAAAAAATTAATAATTTCTATATAACTAGGTCTATCCGTCCATATGTCTGCAAATTATTCGGTTGGCTTGTCGTTTAAATTTTTTTTATTAAAAAAAAATAAATTATCAGACACTAAGAATGGCTGATAAAACTGTAGTCATTTTTTTTATATTGGTATATGTAAGTAATGTTATTTTAAACAGCGCGAAAGTAATGAAGTAACAGTAAGTAATTGTTAATTATAAAACTGGTGGTAGGGCTTTGTGCAAGCTCGTCTGGGTAGGTACCACCCACTCATCAGATATTCTACCGCAAAACAGCAGTACTTGATATTGTTGTGTTCCGGTTTGAAGGGTGAGTGAGTCAGTGTAATTACAGGCACAAGGGACGTAAAATCTTAGTTCCCAAGTGAATAGTACCTACATTAAATAATATGACTGTAAAGGATAAAACATAGTTATATTTTCATTAAAATAGGCATGGCGATATAGTAGTTTATATATATGGTCTGTTTTTCAAATAAGTTTACGCATATATTTTACTTGTGTGCACACATGTTTATTGTTTATATTTTATGTATAGGTTGTAAATTGAGTGCGACCTCATTTAACGAGAATGCAATGCACACTGATTCGTATGCACTTACAAGTCGACTTACAGGTCAAAGAGTCAACTAGCGTCGCTAAAATAAATTAAGTTGACGCAAGACATTTTTCTTGATATTGTCGAATTTCGAAGAATTTAAAAATGTATACGAGTAACAAATGCCTATATTTTATGTTCACTTTACATTTATAATATAAATAAATAGGCAATAAATAAAATAAAAAATGTTGCGATTCTTACGCTGACGTCATCTGACGCTCGAAATCTTACGCTTACTCGTCTGACGTTCGAAGTCTCCGTTAGCCCTGCCGTGTACCGAGCCAAGATAATTAAACATCAAGAACACTCAATTATTTTTTCAAAAAGATTATCAATCAATCAATCAATCAACATCCTTTCGTAGTCCACTGCTGAACATAGGCCTAGGTGGATTGGCCAAGGTGCGCCAAAGTTCCCGGTCCTCCGCCTTCCGCATCCAAAGCCAATTATATAATTAGTCAATTTACAGTGGGTTCAAACTAGACGATTTTAGTCGATAAACTCTAAACCATATAAAGAAATATTATTTTTTAGTCTCTCATTTTATGTCTACATACACTTTTTTATATTTAGTAGCAGACGTTTAAATTCAAAACACGCTACAGTGTGTGTGTCTTGGTTATCGTTGCTTATCATTATTCTACAAGAGCTTTTATTAAATTAATGGAAGCTGGAACTGGAATATTTAAAAAAATGAAACCAGTGAACATATCGCATAATAAATGCAAAAAATAATCGATTTGATAACCTTATTTTTTATCTGTTTATAATGTTATGAAATGATACATAAGGTATTAGGTAATTTTTACTTTTTGCGTCTATCAGAGAAAATGATTCAAATACCATACATAATTGATTAATATGCAAAAAATTTGCATTTTAACATTTTATTAAATTAATAACAACATATATACATATATTTTTTCATACTGATGGCTCAGTAATTAAAGTTTTAAGTTTGCTTATTTAAACGAGGACGGGTATATCTATTTAATATAAAACAAATTCGATACCTTGGAAGTCGTAAATGGCTGTGTCGCATGTCACCGTGTGACGTGTGTTATGTTTGTTTCTTTTACTTAACTAGGTATAATTAGAGATAAAATATATTAAAACTCCAATCCAGCAATCAATTTTGATCAATTCAATCCTTCATATTTCTTGAATATTCCTTGAGAATCGGAAAAACAGCAACGAATTTAAAAAGTATTCAGATATGACAATGAAACTTATATAAATGAAAATTATGCTGTCAAATGGGCCACCTGATGGTAAGTACACCAACGCCTAAAGACATTAGAACCATAAGAAATATTAACAATACCCACCACCAACTTTGGGAACCAAGTTATATGCCTTGTGCCTACACTGACTCACTCACCTTTCAAACCGAAACATAATAATAAGTATTGATATTTGGAGCTAGAATATCTGATGAGTACATGGTAGTCGTAAATACCCAGGCAGGCTTGCTTAAAGCCGTACCATCGAATAAATTTAATTATTGTATATTTAGTTAAACATTATCGGTATCAGACCGTTGTCGTTATTTGCAATATTTTATATATAAGAATATGTAATAATATGTAATAATAATATTACATATTATTCTTAGAGGTTACTCACCTACTTATAAATAGATCTGTCTGTAGTATCTGTGCCCGATTTCATGTCTTTTTAAGTCTGTTTCTTTTCACAAAATAAATATCCGCTATTTAAATGGAGCGTATAGTATAACAATTTTAAACTTTTATTTATTTAATTTGTGGGTGTTATTATTTGTTATCTCAAAAAAAAATTAAACAGCTTATTAATTTATTAATTGCCATTAAAAGCGGTATATCTTCAAATATATTTGTTTGTCATATTTGTTCGAATGTAATTAAGACTAATAAGAAAATGAGTTCGAATAAAAAAAAAACATGCAATTAATTTTAACTTGTGTGTTTTGTCTTGCAAATTATAAATTTAAGACCTACTCTTTTCAAGCTAAGTAATTTGTTGAAAGGTTCAAGGTAAGGGTATAAATTATTTCCCACTTTACGCGTCGAATGAAGATTGCATTTAAAATATTTGAACAGTTGTTTGTACAATGAAAGACTGTTCCTCAGTTTTTTCACGGGTGAGTAATGAAGTGAGTTCTTACACAATAGCACAAGAGAAATTAGATATTGCCGATGACTGCATGAGGCATTGTGAGTATGGATTGATTCTTACAGTGCTTATTTCTATGGTCGGTGGTGACCATTAACCTCAGTTACATTTACACTCAGTATTAAATAAAATACTAACATTTGGTGCATAATTTCACGATCAGTCGATAAAGAGTCGTTGCTCCGTTTGTTTTTGCCGCATTGCGTTAAAGCTTCGTTCTTACTATCGAGGCGAGCTTATTTAGGACTTAAATCGCTACATAATATATACATATATATATTACTGTAGTATGACACTAATTTTTTTTTCAATCGGTCTAGTAAGTTTTGAGATTACAGCGCTCAAACTAACAAAAAAAGGCTACTTCATTTATAATATTAGTATAAAGATTAATTCATTTTATAATATAATTATATTTATATCGAGAGAAAGATATATTACGATATATACACGAATTAAAACTAAACACTAAATATGTTAAAACAATTTTAAGTTTGATTTAAATTTAAGAGTCATATCATTGTACAATTTGAAGAATTTCTAGTATCAGAAAATGTAAAAGAGCTATCGCAACACCGTTGTTAGTCATAATGGATCGAATATCGCTTAAAGTGTGAACTTAGCTTAACTCTCTAATAAGAGTCAAAGTCAAAATTGATAAAAAAAAACATATCATCGTTTATCGGCTTACCTTCCAATACAAAAACAATAAGAATAATAGACTATTTTATGCTCTATTAAGATTCCGATAAGGTTAAAATTATAACGTAGGTAACACGTGAATACTACTGTAGTTATTCACATGAGCATATGGCAGTACTCGTTCTTACCGGGGCGTCGGACGGTCGTGACTCGCGCCAAGTGGGTCACTCCACAATGAAAGTGTAGCGGTTAACTTTTGTTTTTAATTTTATCAGTGACCTAGGACCTCTTTGTTATTAAAAAAAAGAATTATATATATATATATGTCAAAGCTGCTAAAAATAATTAATTGTTAGTTATTATGGTAAGTTGTCTTGTGTTCTAGATTTAAATTTATATTTCCTACTAAATGTAGTTCGATGAGTCTTTGAAAAAAAAAAACAACTTTTTATTATTAGCAATAAGAGTTGATAATAAAACAATTGATTTTAATTATTCTTATGAGAAGACAGGTTTTATGATTATATAGGTTGTACGGTAATAATAACTTGTACGTAAGTTGTAATCATTGTGTAGTACAATAAACATTGACTGTACCTAACGTTTTTCCAACGTTTTACATCAGTTTATGTGCACTTCATTATATACGTATGTACGAAAATTTTACAAAATATTATTACTTTTATATAAAGGATTATCTAATATCTTAAATGTAATTATATAAACTGAGCAGTTGATATCGTTTTAAGATTTAAAACATTTGTTGTTGTTTTTTTACCTTTTTTTACCTTCAGATTTTAAATGAACGATATATCCTATAATTGAGTATGTATGTTATCTGAACTTGTTCGAAAATTAATTTTTTTTTTAAATTGTTCTTAAAATTGTACACTTTTTCCGAGTGAAAACTTATGTTCATTCCTTATTTATTCGTCGGGGTCATCGACCTTTTATGAAACGATAGACTGATGCTATTAAGAAAGCTCCCTTAAGTGTTAGGTACCTTGACAAAATATCTGTCAGCTACTGCCACTGATACGTGCATACATTAAACTAAATTATAATAATTCATATAATAACTATATATTGATTGTAAATGTTCTTATAATTTATATTGTTATGTTCGGTTTTATTAACAATTAAAATATAGAATTTTATATTTTGCACACTTACTCGCTACTTATCTGCAAGTCTTCAAGTTGTCTAACAGATAATTCGGAAACTTTTGTGAGATAAGTTCTAGATATTCTTTATGATTTAAATAATTTAATTATGATTTAAATAAACTAAATAACTAAACGGGCTTTTGTCTTATCGACTATTATTAAATATCAGCTTACGTTTAAATATAATTTCGCGCTTTCTTTGTCAAACCAGTTTACGTCTTGCGAGTGGATAGTAAAACGATGTCTCCCGCGAATCTAAAAGCGCAGCTTGTTTAATTGATGTAATTCCAAAGATGACTGACACAGTTATTGGTTAATTATACTTTCTTAGTAAATAAAATATATGATATTGCCTTTCTTTGCAACAACTTGTCTGCAAATCCAATTGTGCATAAAATTAGCGTTGAGTTTGCGCTTCAAAATATAGTTAAAATGTCATTTTGTCATTTTCAATTGTCAAATATACGAGTATTTCAGAAAGGAAATGTTTCAAATTTGTAAAAAAAAAATTATATTATTTCGTTTAAATGTCACATTTTGCAATCTCTTTATTTTATTTTATAATACTACATATTTATTTATGTGTGTGATCTCATTAATGTTATAAATGCGAAAGTGAGCTTGTTTATGTTTGTTTGCTCGTTACGCTTTCAAGTATACAGAAAAGGACGAAAGAAAGACCCCCCCCTTCCTCCTCTCAGGCCGTGAAGCCGTAGGCGGAAAATAATGTTTACTAATATTGATGATCTATTTTAGCCGATAAATAGTATACGACAGTGAATAAATAACTTACTTCGGTTTGTATGTAAACAAGAAATCGTATACAAAAAAAAAAAAAACATTATTATTCCTAGTATTTAAAAGTTTTATTAAAATAAGTTTTTGACTTATAATATTTAAAAAAAAAATCTTTTTAAGTGCTCTTAGTAACACATGTATACTTGACCCATATTTTTAAGCTCATTGGTGTGGAAGCTACAAATTACTAATCATCAGGTTAAATTATTACAGTCAGGTGTAAGACAAATTATTATAGAAGGTTGCAAAAAATATTTTATATTAAACCTATTTTGTTGTTTTTATGTCTTCAATATTGAGTTAATGGCCAGTTCTGGTGAACTAGGAACTACATACAATTAGGAAGCATAAGGAAAGAAGGCAAATTTTCCTTATGCTTCTTAAATATCCTTTAAGAACAGAATATGTGTAAATTATTTCATAATAAAGTACACTGGGCTCAGGAAATTGTCACGTTAGACGTAATATCACCATATCACGTAGTTTTTTTATAGGTAGTCAATATTAATAAATTTATCATTGAACTGGATTAACAAATAATATTCACTGACAGATATTTAAAATATACATGATTGAAGGAGGCCCGTCAGATATTAGTCGCGAGTTGTTACGCAGATGTATTTTTTTAGGAATAAATGCAGTGAGTGCGATCAATTACTTGGGCATTCATAAATATACATACAGTAACAGCCTGTTAATGTCCCACTGCTGGGCTAAGGCCTCTTCTCCATTTTGAGGAGAAGGTTTAGAGCTTATTCCACCACGCTGCTCCAATGCGGGTTGGTAGAATACACATGTGACATAATTTCAATGAAATTAGACACATGCAGGTTTCCTCACGATGTTTTCCTTCACCGTCAAGCACGAGATGAATTTTAATCACAAATTAAGCACATGAAAATTCAGTGGTGCTTACCCGGGTTCGAACCCACGATCATCGGTTAAGATTCACGCGTTCTAACCACTAGGCCATCTCGGCTTTTTACATAGCTGGCAAATATACATAGTTCGCGGTTAATTTTAGGCAAATAGTCGATTATTATATTTTTTAGTGTCGCAGTTAGAGTGGGCGTTTTGTAGATGTTACTACGTACTATAAGTAAACAAAAAAATAAACGAATTAAAAAACGGTTACGTATTAGTAACGATATGGAGGAAAAACATTTGTATCGTTTTAGTTGGAGAAGACGTGTTTTTAGAACGCACATTCAATCAGTAAAATAATATTTTTTTGGAAATTGATAGATATTTTGAGATATTACTATTCTATATATATAAAGTAGGTACATTTACTTTCTGGTAACGATTTCGAACGCAAATCCTAATCCCTAATATATTTTTGGCACTATCGTTATTTGTACTCAACTATTTTCGGACTTAACGAGTTTCCTGGCATTGGCTATCTCCCGATGTTATTTGGTATGATATAGCTCAATAAAACAATTCCGTGAAAAGGTATTTGCTTCACTCCGTTCTTAAAGCCGGTACCATATTCCGTGTTTGAAAAACTATAAATTCACCTAGAAGGATATACCTCGCTAGACATTTTGATTTTTATTTATCAATATAATTTGAACTCATTTTTTTTTACGAAAAGTAATGTACAAAATTCATTACCTACATGATGAATTCATATAATTCTTATATTTAAATTTGGTATTAAATTACATACACACAGAAACAAATGCTTAATTATTTTTATTTTTAAACTTAAAATCTTCAGTTAAACATTTAAGTTTCTTTTTGTTTCCATAGCGATGTGCTGCGATCGATTTGCTTTATAGTATACGTTCATGGCATAGCACGCAGCGACATTTATTGGATAATAGTATGAATTAACGTTCATTTAGTTAACATCCTATAATTACATAGACCAAGTATGTAAGAACTGATAGGATAGTTTAACGTTTTAGATATTTAGAGCCGTATTTAGAGGTCGGGAGGCGCTGGGGCAACAAACACCCGAATGAAAGAAATTGGTGCCTCCAACCAAACTATTTTCCAAATGAATTCAACAACATTTTGCATTCGAGTGTTTCGATAATAATATTATATTCATTAATAACATTTTAAAATGTCGCAAAATAAATTGAATTATTTATACAAACATATGAAGATTTAGTTAAGAACAATTAGTTTAATTCGGTGTTTAGGTAGTTAGATTGTAGTTAAATTTACTTGTAATTAAAATATATATATACAAATCACTTTTAATGTACAGTCAAAAAAACTCTATTAAAATTACTACCTCAAAAGTAAAGATGATTTTAAATATTTTTTTTATATCAATATAAGTATACTTTACTTAGGCTAGCTCATAAATATACTTTTAAATCGTCGTATTACAGTATTAAATGTAAAGCTACCAGTGTCGCATTGCTTGCTTCTATGTGTTTGTATTGTTTATGGTACTATCTCAGAAGCCTTCACCCAAATTCTAACATGTATACAACGTTTGAACTCAATGGGATGAACGGTGCGTGAAAACGAACAAAAACAAGGATCCGTTTTGTATATAAGATTACAGTAACATACATTGTAATTGTGTATTACGTAAACATATTAGTAGCTGACTGCCTCATTGGCTTGGTGGCTAGATATAAGGCCGCAGATCTCGAGGTCCCGAGTTCAAACTTCAGGTCAGGTCGATAAAAAGTTATTGGGCTTTTCGGTCGAAGATTCTCAGGAAATTGGACATGTGTACACTTCCGTGCTTCCGAAAGCACATAAAGCCGTTGGGTCTGCGCCTGAACTCTATTCGGTCGTGTCGTATTACCCTCTCATCGGAGTGAGAGAATAGAGAGTACATCTGTGTGCGCGCAAACACTTGTCGACTATAATATGTCCTGCGCAGTTGACTAATCTCTCTTGAGATAGGCCGCCGTTGCCGAAATCGGTCAGGATCATCATTAGTGGCTACCATATACATTCCATTTTACAATGTCTCTTAAGATTGAGTTGTTGAAATTCCTAATTAGCCACAAGAGTCCGGAATAGAAAACTTATGCAAAAGTATATAAGAATCATATCGAAATTAAACTTCCACACCTCCGATAATATGAATATTTAAAAATCACTACAACAAAAAAATACCTTCGAAACATTTTCGCTGTAATTAAAGTTATAAGCTAGTTAGCTAGAAATATTCCACTGTTTATATTTACAAAGATAACACTAAATTTGCTTCATAAGTTAGAAAAGAAATTCGTATAGATATTTTACTTTCTAAATTTCTTAGTTTATTAAATTTAATCTGTGTAGGTGATTGGTATTGCCAGTCAAAAGACAAGTAATGTCTATGAATAGTCTTCCATAGCTTATATTATTTTTTCATAATTTAATATAATTGTGTTGCCATCATCAGACTCGTTGTTCCAATTAGTAGGTATATATTGCTAAAGTATTAATGAAATAAATTGTTCTTTATCACTGTTTCGGTCTTGTGTTGTTTATTAAAATGTCAATATTCAACTTTTGGACAAAAAACCTCAAGTACAAACAGAATTTCAACGTTAATAGCGCAATAGTTTACGGGCCGATGCGATGTAAAAATCGCAGGTTCGATCCCGACCCCTTGAGTACTCTTAACACAGTTTACGCTTAATTTGAGGGGAATAATTCCTTATAAAAGCGGCATCGATAATTTAAAAAAAAAAAAAAACAATAGTTTTATTTCAAGACTACTTTCGTTCCGAGTCTACTTAATTATATCTTACTTAATTTTTTTACTTAATTCTTATTCTTTAAATAAGGCAGGAGATTTCTCCGCCTGTATTCAGGTAGCTTATCCTAACCAGGAGCTAGCTATATCTAATTTCATATTTTAATATATCCAAGTCTTTTCTTATTACCCTCAATTATACAAGAATTATTGTCATGAATTTATGTCAGCAGTTTGAGATGATACGCATTTATTTTAATAATAGTCGTAGCAGTAAAAATCATAAGGATCACAGAATTATTATTTAAAGTATAATGTAAATAAGAATTATTTACTTGAGATTATTTTTATTTAAGATTAACAAAATATCAAAGACATAAAAAAGTATAAGTTAATTTTACTGTAAATAAATGAGTAATATTTTCTTTTTAATAAAAGTTCGTTAATTGAATGAATATTCTTTTCAATATGTTTTATATTTACGTATGAGTAATAAAATATGATAATAAAGGGCCGAGCCGATAAAATATGATAAAAAAAAGCCGAGATGGCCCTGTGGTAAGAACGCGTGAATCTTAACCGATGATCGTGGGTTCAAACCCGGGCAAGCACCACTGAATTTTCATGTGCCTAATTTGTGATTATAATTCATTTCGTGCTTTACGGTGAAGGAAAACATCGTGAGGAAACCTGCATGTGTCTAATTTCACTGAAATTCTGCCACATGTGAATTGGAGCAGCGTGGTGGAATAAGCTCCAAACCTTCTCCTCAAAAAGAGGAGAGGAGGCCTTTAGCCCAGCAGTGGGACATTCACAGGCTGTTACGGATTACGGAATAAAATATATTTGTCTCAAACAATCCATTCTCCAAAGGCGTGTGGTCCGTGTGTATATTTTCTATTGTTTTGATGTACTTAATTTTTTTGTGTGTGAATAATTAAACTTATTCAGTATGAATGATTTCATGACCCTTTAGAGCGATATATAATGTTCAATAATCACGTTAAGGTCGTGGATTTGACCTCCGCGTAATAAAACTATTTGTATTTGTAAAAACGGCTGTTATTATTTTACCTGAATCCGGAGCATAGATACATGCTTATACAATTATGCAAATCCTATGGTTTGTTTGCTAGAAACAGTTGTTGTTTTATGGTATTAGAATGCAACAGTGTTTGCTCTGTTGAAAGGGCCAGTTTATTTTATGGCATTTAATGCATTAATCCTTGGCATCAAACCAACCGCGTATTTGATAAATATAATATTTTATCGTGATTTACGATATATTTATATTTTTTAAATATGACAATTTTAATACGGTTATAAATCAAGATATTGGTATGTGATATTGTATTATATTGATTTTTACGAGTAAATATGCAGCACCTCATTTAGTGGCTCGGTTTAAGCGCCGATGCAAGGGTCAAATGTATAATGTATGACTGTTGCGATACGTCCCCGATTCTATTCCGAACTCAAACTTCAACTTCGACCGAACTAGATGGTTGTGTAACTTGAAAATTGTTTCAACGGCAAATATTACGTTTAGATTTGATTGCTTCGAAAAAATGTGAATTTGTTAGAAGAATAAAAAGGTATTGACTTTTTTTCGGCAAATTCTTAGTACGTTTTTTTTTAACGCTGGAAAAACGCATTACGCGTTTCCCCCACGGGAACAGTGGGGGGGTATATGGAACTCACCGGTGTCCAAGGCGCCGAGTGCGCCCCGAACATCGGAATACCCACTAAAAAACCAGCGGTGCCCTTTTCGTCTTAACGAGGAGCGCCACGGGATCGCTTTCGCATGCTACCGTGGCGTAGTGCGGAGACGCCTAGAAATTCGCAATGTTAACACTTTTGTGGCCGGGAAAAACCTAGACAGGTTCTGTGACAGAATACTCTCCGGTCATGTCGGATTGCCGTCCCTTTAGATTATGATTCAAGAAATGGAGAGTCCGCCTATGTTTGCGCAAATATTGTGGACTAAGATACGTATATTGGCCACCATAACCAATATTGGTCAGAAAGAAAACATCATTATATAATATATTATATAATAACTCTAGTATACTGTATGGTAATAAAAAACTTAAAATAACTTTGATAATATTTTAAAAACGTTGCGTTGAATACATTTAAATAATTTTTATCTGATCAAAATGTAAGCGTCTAAATAAAATCCATGAGCCTCATTTCGTATCAGCCAGCAGCCATAAGGCATCATAAGGAAAATGATTTGGATTAATAAAATTGTTGATTGTATCATTGACTAAGTCAACACACAACGTTCTTCCTAGTTTAACCATAATTTTGTCATAAATGGATGTTCCATAAACTCAATTTCTGCGTGTATATAAAAAATTAAGCCCAACAACGTTCTCATAATCAGCGATCTGTTATCCGTTTATACCTTGGGCTTTAGATATACTATACTCAAGCTTGCTACAATATTATAAACGTGAATGGGTGTTTGTCGATTTGTTCTTCTTTTATACAGCCAAAACAAAGTGAATATATCCATTTGTTTCTACTTAGTTTATGAGTGGAAGAGCGAGGTTGGCTACTTTTTACGCCGGAAACGGACTTTCATGTGCTGTTACGCAGGTATTCGAACTCACCTCGAGAGAATGCTACCTCACGCACTTCAATCCTGAAGGAACTTAGGAAGCAAGACACGTAAACGTCTAAGCCGAGATGGTTCAGTCCTTTACTAATCCTACATTACCATAGCTTTCTAGACGATGATAGCCTAGGATGAAGAAAAAGAAAAATGCGCTCGCTCGTTCCCCTTTTTCTAATCAAAGAAGTACTATCTAGCAATCCGTAAGGCAGCCCGAGGAGTACCCATAATATAATAATAAATTTCATAATGTTAGAAAAATATATAATAAAATGTATTTAGTCATAAAGAAAATCTGTACCAATAAACGTGCATGAATTACCTCATGCACTTGAATAAATTGAACATAATTGTATTACTCACAATGATTTATCGTGAAGTGTATCGCTTATATCTGTTGATTTTTTTTATATGATAACCTTATGTAACTATTCAAATGTCAAGGTCAAAGGTTAAGTTGAGGTATCGTGTTCAATGAAACCGAACGAAACAACGAATTTAAATCTTATTGTTGTGTGTTGTAATAGCAATAAAAAGTTTCGGATTAATGAACGCAGTAAAATACTCACGGTTTTTTTGCAAGTCTTCTTGCGTTAGCAGGATTTTTTTTACATGTGTTTAAGTATACCTTTTTTTATCGCCGGAAAAACGCGTTACGCGTTTCCCCCGTGGAAACAGTGGGTATGGTGGGCTCGCCGGTGGCAAGGCGCCCAGTGCGCCCCGAACATCGGAGTGCCCACTAAAAAACCTTACCTTTTCCGTACCTGTACCGTACTTTTTCCGTCGCAACGAGGAGCGCCACGGGATCGCTTTCGCAAGCTACCGTGACGTGTTTAAGTATACCTGTTTGTGTCAAATTGTGTAATTGAATTTTAAACAAATTCCATTTCTGGTCCTGGTGACATTCAACTAAAATAAATTAGTATTATTTTAAATTCATAATTATTTCATTAATGTTGGATATTTTTAAAAAGTTATATAATTATAATGAGATAATTTTTGTTTTTTTCTTAATTCAAGCAATAAATTACTGATCTGATTATTAATTTGGCTATTTTCTGTGTTTATTGATGTATATGTGTAATATTGATACGTTCAATATGACGAGCCGGTTGGCGTGGTTGGTAGATACTTGCCTTTCACGCCGAAGGTTGTGGGTTCGATTCCCACCCAGGACAGACATTTGTGTGCATAAACATGTCTGTTTGTCCTGAGTGTGGGTGTAATTATCTATATAAGTATGTATTTACAAAAGAAAAGTAGTATATGTAGTATATCAGTTGTCTGGTTTCTATAGCACAAGCTTTGTACAAGCTTAATTTGGGATCAGATGGCCGTGTGTGAAAAATGTCCCACGATATTATTATTATTATTATTATTATTATATTTTTTGAGTTAGAGCTTATTCTGTAAACGAAGACTATAGCGACTATAACGTAGAGTAAATTTTATAAATTAATTTAAGAAAGTTATTAGCTAGAAAACAGAAAAATCATCGTTTCTGTTTTATACCTCTTCCCCCAATTAATCAAGTTATCTAGGTGTCTTGATAAATTTGATTTAATTTTGGCGATCGAATCCGAAAATATTGTCGCAGTATAAATCGAGGTCGAAAGTCACAAAGAGTTAAAAAAAAACAACTGTAAACATTTACTCTTACAACCCGGGTTCCTTCAAACGAGGCGTGAAGAGGCATCTTGCGGGCCGGCAAGGCGAAGGCGGCTAGTGCAGAACGTTTTTCCCGTCTGTACTGGCCGTCGTCGCGTTTGGACTCTACTACCACTTACCATCAGGTGGGGTAGAGTCATTTGCCCTCCCGGCGAATATAAAAAAAAAAAAAATTTGTTCACATCGTGTGCGTGTGTCCCTTTGTGTGAGCGTAATGAATAGATATGCTCGGTTACCATAGTAATATAAAACAAGCAAACGAAATATAATATCATGGTGTACTCGTTATATTTTGGTTGGTTGGATGGTGGCTGTTTGAGATTTAATAAGCACACAACAATAAACATATTACATGATGACATATAGAACAAAAAAACAACTTCTATATAAAAATAAAAAAACGCCGGCGTGATCAATGAAAGTTGGCATATATGTATTTTTTTTGAGGTTATGAAATATATATGTGTATGATACAAATATTTATTATACCTTACTTGTAGCTAGACAGCGCTACGGCACATCTATACCGTTCAACCGATCGTCAAAATAATTAGTATACAAATATACAAGCAGCCCAACGTAACTTGTATAATAAAAAAAAATACTGGACTTGTGCCCGGTGACCCGATTGCCCAACGGCGACAGCTCCGAAAAAATCCAACTTCACAAATGAAATAGAACAAATAAAATATCGAAAGCTCACGCAACTTTATTTTACTTGTGGGTTTTATCATTCTACAATAATTTTATCATTGCTGTAGAATTGTAGAATGATGAAATTCCGTACCAAGCATCATCATCATGAATTTTCAAAAAGGATTGTTGGACTTTTGGCTTATGAGCTAAACACTAATATCCATAATTATAAGTTCATAATTAAGTACCATACAATATGACGAGATCGCCTAGTGGTTAAAATGCGTGAATCTTAACCGATGTTCATGGTTTCAAACCCTGGCAAGCACCACTGAATTTTCATGTGCTTAATTTGTGTTTATAATTCATCTCGTACTTGACGGTGAAGGAAAGCATCGTGAGGAAACTTGCATGTATCTAATTTTATTGAAATTATGCCAGACGTGTATTCTACCAACCAGCATTCGAGCTGCGTCTTGGAATAAGCACTAAACCTTCTCCTCAAAAGGGAGAGGAGGCCTTAGTGCAGCAGTGGGACATTAACAGGCTGTTACTGTACTGTTATTTTACTACAATACAAATTTTTATTCCCTTAAAGGGCATATCTTACGATATCTACGCTAGTTCAAAAACTTATGAAACAAAATGCTGCTTTAGACTGTGTTGTCAATCAGTGTTAGAATTTTATTTAGTAGATAAAATTTATCAATGTTACGAGAGTAAACAGCTTTCTCTTACAACATATTAATAACATCTACTAAAAGAGCTCTTGGACCTACTCCAAAAAAGACGGCACCTCTCAAGGAAACCGACGGTTCTGTTATAACAGACAGCACCCGTCAGATGGCAAGATGGGTAGAATACTACAAGGGGCTCTACTCGTGCCCAATGGATATTCAGCCAGAAGCAATGGAGCTTGTCCCGAATCTGGCAACTTGGCACGAGCTAGACGTTGCACCCACAGTAGAGGAACTTTATCTGGCCGTCAAGAAGCTCAAATGCGGAAAGAGCCCCGGAAAAGACGATGTTGTCACCGAAGTCGTCAAGCTTGAGTGCCTCTTGCCCATCCTTCATAACCACCTGGCTAAGTGCTGGGAAGAAAACTACGTCCCTCAGGATATGCGAGATGCTAACATCGTCACTCTTTATAAAGGCAAAGGCGATCGTGGCGACTGCAACTGTTACCGCGGAATATCTCTTCTTAGCATCGTCGGTAAAGCCTTTGCCAGGGCCATTTTAGGCAAACTACAAAGGCTCGCCGACCGCGTATACCCTGAGGCACAATGTGGTTTTAGATCCCAACGGTCAACTGTCGACATGATATTTTCACTCAGACAGCTACAAGAAAAGTGTAGGGAGCAACATACTCCCCTAGTCATTGCATTTGTAGACCTAAATAAGGCTTTTGACTCCGTGAGCAGAGAGGGGTTGTACTCGGTTCTTGTCAGAATTGGATGCCCCCCAAAACTCCTAAGGATAGTGCAATCGTTCCACGAAGGTATGGAAGTTACCGTCCTGCACAATGGCAACGCATCCACGCCATTCGACGTACGCCGTGGTGTTCGTCAAGGTTGTGTACTGGCCCCCACCTTGTTCGGAATATTCTTCTCAGTGCTTCTGAAGGTTGCTTTTGGAGATGAACAGGGCTCTGTTCAAGGGCTTGGGATAACAGACACCTTACGGTAAAAACGAAAATGCTTGTTTACCAATCATGTATCCTAAGCACACTCTTGTATGGAGCAGAAACGTGGACAACGTACGCAAAACAAGAACGCCGACTAAACACATTTCACTTGCGCTGTCTTCGGAGCATTCTGGGCATCACATGGCAGGATCGCGTGACAAACGGGTCTGTTCTAGGCGAGGCACAGTTGCCTAGCATCATGGCCATTCTCAAAAAAAAACGGTTACGGTGGCTGGGACACGTGCATCGAATGGTGCAGACCCGTCTTCCAAGGCAAATACTACTGGGAGAGGTTGTGGATGCAAAGAGGTCTGTTGGGCGGCCTATGCTCCGTTACAAAGATTGCGCTAAGCGTGATATGGTTGCGTTTAACATCCCTAGCAATCGATGGGAGGAACTGGCAGAGGACCGTGCCAAGTGGCGACGCCTTATTCACGAAGGTCAATCAAAGCATGACAATGACTGGTTAAACCTACTAAAAGAAAAACGCACTAGGCGTCATGAGCGGGCTTCAAACCCCCGCCCATCTTGGGGCGCATACACTTGTCGGAAGTGCGGCCGGAGGATCCTCTCTCGCATTGGTCTATTCAGTCATGAACGCAAGTGCCTTCGCGATGCCGCTTAAATCATCTGTCAAAGATGCAGAGGCCTATATATATATTTTTTTTAAATAAAACAAAACATACACATCACTGAGTATATTTATTTCATCACATTATATCATTATACATTAACACAGTAAATATTACAGTAATACAAAAATCATACCTTTGATTTTGCTACCGATCCACCAGACGAACTGAGAGACAAATCAATTCACACGACCTTTTTAAGTTACCCCTACTTGAAATTATAATTTATTTGACTACCCGTCTTGTTGATTTTCTTACATTTTAATAAAAAGTCAAATCAAAACCATATTTATGTACAATATACCTTTCTTAAAATTACATAGCTTACAATATTTACTTTGTCAATGTCTGCTCAAAACGATATCAGCTGATTTACATTGTATAAAAAATGTATTCTTTACTCAGTTACAGAACACGTATGGCTAGTTTGAACTCATTCGTGAATGACTTATGTTATACCAAGTTCAAATGATGAAAATTAATTCAAAATAATATAATGGCATTGAATTGTGACAAGCATTGTTCATCATTCAGTACTAATTAAAAGCCGTTGTTAAAATTTTCGTTCCCGCCTTTCATTACTCTGTAAAAAATTTCAACTTTGCCGTCAAACATAAAAAAAGGTCCGTGTAAATCGTACATCGACACGTGAGCTTGTGTAATTATGTTTGTATAAATATCGTTTAAAATGTTTTAATGTGTTGACTGTCGAGTCTTCGTGAAGTTATTCTTTTTTTTACAGTATAGCTTGGCGGATGAGCAAATGGGCCACCTGATGGTAAGTGGTCACCAACTCCCATAGACATTGGCATTGTAAGAAATATTAACCATCGCTTACACTGCCAATGCGCCACCAACCTTGGGAACTAAGATGTGTCTGTTGTGCCTGTAATGACACTGGCTCACTCACCTTTCAAGTCGGAACACAACAATACCATGTACTGCTGTTTAGCGGTCGAATATCTGATGAGTGGATGGTAGCCAGAGGAGCTTTCACAAAGGCCTACCGCCAGTAAAATAATATTACTATTCACTATTCGTAAATAACTTATCTCATTTGCCATGGAACAAATATTTTTTAATCTCGTTAAATGTGCTATGACATACATATGTAAATTAATTACCCGCATGAAAATAAATGCTGCATTTTGTACGTACTTTTAAATATTGTCTCTAACTTTCTGAAAATACATTGTACACGATTAAATGAGTCCTGTTACTTGTATTAGTTTGAAATATTATCTATTTCATTTATTTATTTATTTGGGAAACAAACAATTATAATTACACTTAGTATTAAAAAAACAAATCTAAGAAAAACATAAATCAATCAAGTTTCCACTTAAAATTAATACAAACAAATGACATATTATATTAAAAATAAAAACAAAAACAGAAAGCACAAAATGCAAGTGAAACTGCTATAATTTAATTATATGACGTAAACTAAATTTAAATTCGTTAATTTTTGAGTTAAATATATCTAATTATGTACAATGTTTGTTATAACTTTTACATGCACGTAACAAGAACATATTCTTTGAATAGTCACAGTTACAAAGGTCATTACGCCCTTCTCTAGGGCAGATAAGAGAAAGCTGCACTCATAATTAACATTAATATTTTATATATTGTGAAACGTTATAAAGCCGAGATGGCCTAGTGGTAAGAACGCGTGAATCTTAACCGATGATCGTGGGTTCAAACCCGGGCAAGCACCACTGAATTTTCATGTGCTTAATTTGTGTTTATAATTCATCTCGTGCTTAACGGTGAAGGAAAACATCGTGAGGAAACCTGCATGTGTCTAATTTCATTGAAATTCTGCCACATGTGAATTCTACCAACCCGCATTGGAGCAGCGTGGTGGAATAAGCTCCAAACCTTCTCCTCAAAAGGGAGAGGAGGCCTTAGCCCAGCAGTGGGACATTAACAGGCTGTTACTGTACTGAAACGTTATAATAAATAATAAGTATATTTTATTAAATCCAGAGACGAAAAGGCCCCCAAGATTACGTGGTTTTTGTAGTGCCACAATTTAATTGTTATTTGTTTTTTTGTGTTACAGTAACTTAATTTTAAATGATGATTAAGTTATAACCATTGTAGTAATATATTAATAACCATAAAAATTCATTAGCTAAGTAAGTGTAAGTATAAGTAGTACAGTGTGTAGTACAAGTTAAATGTTTTTATCATTTATTTAAATACACTTGTATATAGGTTAATATTTTCTGTTCGTTCCAGCATCAAGCAAAGTTTATTTAATAGTTAAAGTTTATTTCTTCAACATAAAAATAAACTCAGAACTGCTATAAATAATTTATCCATTATATATTTATTTATTAAAATATTCGATCTATAAGAAGATAGGACTTGAGGACTATGAAATAAACGCTGGCGAGGCCATTGTTATAAGCTAATATTTTAATATCTATGTGTAATGTGCTTAATACCAATATAAAGAGTACATAACATCGAATAAGCTATATTGTTTGGAAATATTACTTGACGTAACTCATTTGGTCATTATCACGAATGTACTTACTTATGAACAGACGTGTTCATGCTGTGAAAACAATTTTGTCACGTCTATTTCCCTACCTACCTACCTACCTACCGGCGTTATTATTCTTATATTGAATATAAATAATTATTATCTGCAGCTTCCCATTAAATAAATGTAGTACGTTCGTATTTGCATCAATACACTATTTAAATGACTACTTATATTTTATACTAGCGAATCATCATAGCTTCGCACGATTATATAAGATAAAAATGTATATTGGATAGGGCTTGCGTAAAATCCGTTGTGACAAATTTGAAGTCAAACGGGCGGATAGTTTAGGATATCTCGTGTTGAGTGGTATTTCGCTTATATGTAAATAGATTATTTGAGCCGGTTGGCGTGGTTGGTAGAACACTTGCCTTTCACGCCGAAGTTTGTGGGTGCGATTCCCACCCAGGACAGACATTTGTGTGCATGAACATGTATGTTTGTCCCGAGTCTGGGTGTAATTATCTACATAAGTATGTATTTACAAAAAAAAAAAAAGTAGTATATGTAGTATATCAGTTGTCTAATTTCCATAGCACAAGCTTTGTAGAAGCTTAATTTGGGATCAGATGGCCGTGTGTGAAAAATGTCCCAGGATATTATTATTATTATTATTATTTGTTAGATAATTAATCATCGATCAGTTTATCAGTCGTGCCATCCTTGAAACAATTAAATAAGACACAGAAGCTGCACATCTAATTCACATAATTGTACTAATTTATATATAAGACTAAGTTGTTTTCAGCTGCTATATCGAGAAAAAGCCGGAAAAATATACTCAGTTTAGTGTTTATTGGAGGAAAATTCTGGATAAAGCTAATGCCATGTAACATTGTGACATATCAGATCAGTAAGCTGAGGCAACTAAATGCTCTGGTTAATCAAGTTCCTGGTTCGGATCTCTGCTCAAGTATGTTTCGTGACGGATGCACGTGTAATATTTAGTCTTCTTTGCGTTGTCTGAGCTCAGTTAGACGTACATTGCTTTCAGAAGTTACTATTATTTTCAATCCTGTAAATATATTCGGACTAGGTGCATACAAAAGACTAAAGGAAAAAATCGTAACTTATTTCTATTACAACTCAATAATACGATATAATTTATGTTATATTATATAATAACAATTTTGCTATAACGGAAAATATATTCTTAATAATTTTCCCACTGAATGTACCCATTCCTTGTGGCATAATAAATAAATAAAAAAAGTTGCGCGATCGCCCGTCACAAAGGCTGAATCTTACTTTATGGCGCGATGTTTAGTTGCTTCCGACATACACAATTACGGTGTTATAGGCTATTTATCGTTTTAGTTAGTTTTTATTATTAGTTATTTTAAATTTAAAGTAATTAATAGTTATTTTTTATATAAAGTAATTAATAAAAAATTAAATTATCATTGTGTATTGTTTCTTATAAAGTCATTTACACATCTGGTCTGTAAGAATATAATATGTACATTGCTGGCAATACTGAAAATAAACAAGTGAGAGTTTGCTTATTGCAAAGTAATATTTTTTTGATAAAATACATGAATAAATTAATCTTAAAGTAAAAACATAATATATGATTTTATATATTAATACAATGCATTTTTGAACGCAGACGGTTTTGTCAAGATATTTTTGTATTTTTTCTTCATTGGTTCATTCATCCTAAGAAGGCTAATTTTATCGTATAAGGTAAATAGGTGATGGCTAAATATGGGCGTTAACAGTAAACATGTCAGTGAACTCACAATACTTGCAATTCACTATTCGACTAACGATGCCCACGCACGGGCGGAGTTATTTATGTACCATTGTTTACCAATAAATTATACTTTCTGTTTTAGGTATATCGATTTAGATTCAAATTTATTGAGCCTTAGATTTACATTTAAGTGTTGTCTTTTCATGATATAAATACATTTGTTTATTTTAGTAACTTAAAACATTTTTTTTTTTAAAACAACTATTTTTATAAAAACGGTATAACTTTATTAGTATTTTTAAGATACTTATGTATATGTAAAGTAGGTATATATTTTCATCATATTTATACACAATGTAGCCATTATATTATAATTATTTATTTAAATTTTTAACGGACATTCGTATTGAGGTAACTACGCGGTCTATTGGTTTGAATAAATTCGAATTCCATCTCACGAATTTTAAACAATAGACCTTACGAATGAATTATAGAATATTGATGTTATTAATTCATTTTTAGTGTGAACTATCTACGCGTCCCGGCTTCGCACGTGTTGAATAAGGGTCTAGATAAAATGTTTATATCGTAATGTCATTCATAGGTTTGCGTTACGTAAAGCTTCAAGCTTAGGCATGATATTTTCCGACATCTTGAACAATCATTGTCACATTTCAGCCAATTTCCTTCCTAATGGAGCACTCCGTCAATTGGTGAAAACCGTTTCGTGCGGTAATTTTTGAGTTTATCGCGTTTAAACAGATAGACGCGGCGCGGACACTTTATTTTATAATATGTATTGATAAATGAAAAAAGTGAAATAGTTACAAGGCAGATAATGTAATTTAACATGATTAATTTAAAATGTAACATGAATTTTTACAACTGTTTGAAAATTAAGTGGTCAGTGTTTTTACTTGTGTGCTCTTTAAATAAATTAAAAAATATATATGCGATCACGTATCGGGACCCACTATTTCTTATATTGCACATTTGCATTTGCACTGTAGCGATTGGAAAAAAAGAGTGGAGCGCATCATAGCTATACAAAGATAATAGTATCCGCCCACAGCTTTGCCCGTGTTTAAGGGGAGATGAGATGTATGCAAAATTTCATCACGATCGGTCGAGTAATTAAAACGTGAAAGCGTAACAAACATACAAACTTACTTTCGCATTTATAATATTGGTAAGGATACATGAAATGTCCTTGTGTTTGAATGTAAGGTTTCTAATTAAAATAACAAATACTCCTCGTTAAATTCATAGAATATTCTGGATTTTTGAAGTATTTAAGCTGACTGTTAAAATGACTAGCGCGAGCCGGCTCTTTGTAAAATGGTTTTTTTAGCCGTGTACGTTTTATATTGCTTGCAAGTACCATTTTAGAGTGTATTTGCTGAATATTAAACATTTGGCTGTATTGAAGGATGTTTGCTTAAGGTCTATGACTCAGTTCTGTGTTTAATAAACAAGAAGTGTGTCTCGATTGTAGTACCTACACATACGGATTTGTTATCGTTAGATAAGATTATCTTAAAATTTTGTTGATTTTTATAAACGATTATATGATAAGCTTTTTAAGAGTCGAGAAAAGTCGAAATGGGCTAGTGGTTAGAACACGTGAATCTTAACCGATGATCGTGGGTTCAAACCCGTCAAGAAAAAAAAAATTTATAAAAAAACAACATATTCAAAGAAAACCGCACATACATTATAACAAAAACAATATGTTACATTGAGAGCCACACTGATCTGTTCCAAAATTTTTTTTACATAAAATAAGCTATTCTTTAAGATAAAACTCGAAACTCACCGTAGAAGACGATCGTAAATGTCAGAAATTGATATGCAACATTGACTATAATGATTATTACATTACCGTAACTTACACAGTCCATTTTCATCATTTCGTAAGTGAGATACTAAGTGAGTTCTTACAGACGAGGCCTATTGATGCTTATCTCAAAGAGAGAAACCATATATATAATATATAAGTTTATTATATAGTTTTGTGATGTTTTGTGATATTTCATACAACATTTTGTTATGCAGGTATTCTGTTAATGTTGGATTGTATAATGGTGTTAAATGGTTAATATTTATATACTAGCGGTGTACTTGATGGAATATCTCATTGAAAACATTATTCGGAAGCCCTTCGAATTAAAAGCATTAGTTTTTTTGGTAATTCCATTGTATATACCCACTTTACCTTGGTCACGGTACACTATCTGCGTAACCTTAACAAAAAAATTGTCTGCGATGATTCGAAATACATCTTGTGTCTAGATTTGGGAGTCCACAGCTGACCAACGAGAAGTTAAAAACTGACTAACTCCTTAACGTAAGCCTAAATACCGATTTCCATATTTCATACAAAATGTCGAATTTACATACAAAATTTCATCCTCCAGTTAACCTCCTTGGGAGATTAATTTCGAAAAATCTATTCCTTATTACCTTACCTTCGTTCTTATAGAACGATAGTCCTACCTTGCACAATTTCAGTTAGACCCAGCGCTTAGCCTGCGTGGTATGTCAGTTCGTATGTTTTTTTCAAATTTTATTAATTAGGTTTTCACTACTTGTACAATAACCCATTTCACGGATCGTACTATTAGTAAATAACAATTTGTAATTATTACAAAAAATAAGCCGAGATGGCCCAGTGGTAAGAACGCGTGAATCTTAACCGATGATCGTGGGTTCAAACCCGGGCAAGCACCACTGAATTTTCATGTGCTTAAATTGTGATAATAATTCATCTCATGCTTGACGGTTAAGGAAAACATCGTGAGGAAACCTGCATGTGTCTAATTTCACTGAAATTCTGCCACATGTGTATTCCACCAACCCGCATTGGAGCAGCGTGGTGGAATAAGCTCCTAACCTTCTCCTCAAAAAGAGAGAGGAGGCCTTATCCCAGCAGTGGGACATTCACAGGCTGTTACTTAATATTTATTACAAAAAAAACATAAAAGTCACAGGTGCAAACCTTGACCAGAGTGAGAATAATTCATTGAAGGCTAAACTCCACTGGAAATGGAGAGCAAATCGAGGCAGCAATTAACCTCAAACATTTATAAGGAAAAACAGGTTTCCTTGTTAAAATTCGCACCATTACCTATATCGTTAGGAAAATATTGTTTATGTTTAGTTATAGTCAGGGGTGTATTTATGTGATGGCATCCTGATCGGCCCGGTTACTGTCCTTTATTAATTTATTCAATTGTCAATTTGATGATCATCCTATGCATTCTGAATTTATACAAATCCCACGAGAAATATAAGGCCGACAATACATACAATATAATCTTGTGTTGTTATTATTTTTTTATTGTAATTGGGAAACATGCAGTAAATACATTATACAACATACACTATACAACAATTATCTCCTTCACACACCAATCAAGTTTCCACTTAAAGCTAATTCATGAATGGCAGCAAACAAGCAATTTAGTAAATTATAAAAAATAATTATCAAGATTCGAAAAGTTAACAAACAGCAAAACAATAAAATATACATATATATATATATAATAATAATAATAAAAAAAACAATGACTAAATTGACAGTTGCACATTATCTTTTTAAATGTATTGAGCGTACAAGAAAACATGTCCAAGTCATTAAACTTCCTATTGTAGTTCTTACAAGAGCGATATATAAATATATAAATTAATGTGTTTATTGTTCTGTGCGTTTTAAAGCAATTTTAGATTTGTAAAGATTTACTGTAACAAATCTGTAAGATTATAATCCATCTAAGTATTTATATTATGTACTCCTGAACGATTTCGGCCACGACGGCCAATCTTAAGAGAGAATAGCTAACTGGGGATATATCATAGTGCACAAGTGCGCAACACAGGTACACTCTTTCCCTCACTCTCATAATTTGATGGGATATAAATACGACACAACCGGAAAGAGGCCAGGTGCTGGACCAACGGTTTTACGTGCTTTCCGACCCACGGGATTGTACACACTTCTAACTTCCAGACTCCAGGCTACTACAGAGAATATAGTTATAGTTATTGGGATTTTCTACTGAAAATCCCAATAACTTTATTGGCCCGACTTGGGTTTTGAACCCCAGACCTTGGTGTCTGCGGCCTTATATTTAGCCACTAGAGCAATGAGGCAGTTAAGTATCTAGTATGTTTGTAATTGTACTGACAGTATTCAATTAGCAAGTCCAGCTTAACAGGCCTTCGAAGTTTCCTACAAACAGATTGTTAAAATAAAAACTTATATGTTTGTTTGTAGTTGTAACGAGAAGTACTAACAAACATGGAAGGACGGCAGCCCTTACAAAGTCTTGCAGCCACATGACAAAGCGTGTAACGTTAAATATTTCAATTTCGATAACAAACGCGAAGCCAAGCGTTTATAGCGATATATACTCGATTTTTTTTGTTTGTAGTATTATTAAAATGACATATTAATTTTCTAAATTATCTATTACATCTAATAATTTATTTTATTAATATTTTTAACGACGCATTTCACTCTACTATGAACTGAATAATCATTTTATATGCTATTATTATTTCAATATCCAAATGCATTTGCATCTTTATTTCAAATATATCTTATTTTTGAACTATATAACGCAAAAAATAAAGTATTATATACGATCACATTGTATTTTTAAAATTAATATTTATTATTATGTATTAAGTTACGATTTCTCCAGAGAAATGTGCGTACATGCCTTGGGTTATATTTGGTTTCCAAGTTTGTATAAAATGTTTGCTCAGATTTTTAAGCTACTAAAACAAATAAGTATTGTATACTCATGTACATAGGCAACCATATACATTTAAATGATTTTAGACTAAATTCTAAAAACTAGAAAACTGCAAGTATATAATATGCTACATTCCTATTTCTATAATAATAAATATAAATTTAGGTATATTTTTTTTATGTATTACACATGTTGTTATTTATTAATTTAAGCAGTTTTAAGAGCAGCTGTGGATACTGAATATTATATGAAAGTGCCTCGGTTGTCTACGTTTCTATTTTTTATTTCCATTTTAATATTATAATCCCTTTACTTGCTCGATGCGGCAATAGCGCCCTCCGTATGAAAATGTCGGTTGCGTCGTCAAACGCGTTAACGCTTACACTGTAACTAACTTAATGATATTATTTTGTTTATAGCTTTAGTTTGAGACAGGATTACAAGACGGTTCTCTCGGTATTTGATAAAGTATCAAGACTCCTATACACTTATGATCTACGTTGCGTCTCGTGTCAAGTGGCACTTGAAAATCAAACCCATGCCACAAACTAATATAACAAGATTAAATAATAATTATTTTCTACTTATAATGCGCGCTTATACTTACCACAATGAGTAGTTAATTTTTATATTTGCTTTCATAAGGAAGTCCCAAAAATGCGATGAATAATCTCTATTTATAAATATGCTAAAGACAATACGGTATAAGTAAAATTGTAGACCACCTTTCGTCTCGAGAGGTGAGAAGCTTATTTAAATGCGAGTAAGTGTAGTCATAAATACACATTTCCCGATATTTTTACATGTAGGTTTCCTTACGATGTTTTCCTTTACAGGCCAACACGATATGAATTATCAATATTACTGGTGGTAGAGCTTTGTGCAAGCTCGTCTGGGTAGGTACCACCCACTCATCAGATATTCTACCGCAAAACAGCAATACTTAGCATTATTGCGTTCCGGTTTGAAGGGTGAGTGAGCCAGTGTAACTCAGGCACAAGCAACATAACATCATCATTCCCAAGGTTGGTGGCGCTTTGGCGATGTAAGAAATGGTTAATATGTCTTACAATGCCAATGTCTATGGGCGTGGTGACCATATACCATCAGGTGACCCATTTGCCAATTATTAAGACCTCTTTTCAAATTATGTTTTTTTTTTTTTGGAATCGCGTATACACACACTTTATAACTTTCAAAAGTAAATACATCAAAACATTTTGTAAAGAGTGCCGTACCAAAGCGACACATTCATTAATTACAAACGAAATGAGAAATGTGTAACGTTTTTAATTGAAGCTATATTTAATGAGGTGTCATCGTTAGTCTGGTAGATATTTTATACTACTGCAGATCCTAAGGGTCCGGGTTTATATCTCGAGTCGAGTCTGTAATATATCATCATTACTGTGTGCACTATAATATATTTCACGCTTTTGATTAGTCTGAGATTGACCGCCGTAGACAAAATTAGGACAAAATAACGTTACGACTGTAGTCGTAATAGATGTGTATTTTCGTGGGTGTATTATAACGTCATATTGATTAAGTTTTTACGATATACACACGACATTATACAATACTATAAAACATCTATTGTTATTGCTAAATCATAGATATAATAGACATGAAATATTTTATCTTAACTTTAATGTTGATATAACAGTTCTGTTTCTATGAATGAATAGGTCTTTGTGTCGACCTGTCTGGGTGAGTATCATCTACTCATCAAATAAAATTCTATCTTTAAACATCAACATAAAATATTTATGTTTTGAAGGTTGAGTGAGCCTAAGTAATTTTATAAGCAAAGAGCGTAGGTACCTTTAAAAATCTTAGATTCCATGGTTGGTGTGGCATTGACGGAACTACGAGTGTTCTATTTCCCGATTTGAAGAAAACATGAATGACAAATAGCATAGTTATGAAAATTTGCAACTCAATTTTCATTACAAGAATTTTGTATAATTCGTATTTTTGTTATATTCAGAGCTGAGAGTAACAATATTTTTCATATTATTGACTACCTAGTTCCCTCGGGACCTTGAGAGTCAAGCTATTAAAAAGCTATTGGCTTTTCATGTCGAGAAATTATCACCAATATTGAGTTTAAGGCACGGGAGCACTGGAAATCGTGTAGTCGTTGGGGGGTAGCTGTTGCACTTGAAACGCATGTAGTATTCAGCGTCCTTTTGGATGATAAGACTAATGGAATAGAGAGTTAGGTTTTCGTAGAGACTTGTGCACTATGTCCTGCGCAAATCTCCCTTGAGAATATCCGCCGTGGCAATCGGTGAGATGGACATCATCACAATTATTGTTATTTTTAAGTTTGGTTTTTAGTTACTTCTCGAGAAAAACTAGGACTTATCATGGAACGGTTGCTTCGAAACAACAAACATTCCTCGATAACTAACATATGTGAAACCGAAACATTTTGGTAATAATAATAAGGTCCAGACCGATTTCGGCCACGGAGGCCAATCTCAAGAGAGATTAGCCAACTACGCAGGATTATATTAGGATTATAGTACACTAGTGTGTGCGCAAACGCAGGTGCACTCTCTATTCCCTAAGCCACTAGACCAACAAGGCAGTCAAATCACAAACACGGCGGTCAGGAGGACATTATTTAGTAATAATAATGTTTCGTTATATACAATAAATGAATAATAAATAGTATGCGTAAAAATACTATTATTAGTGTTAGAAACGACACTTGACTTCTTATTGGTTTTTTGGTCGTCAACCATAGCACGACGTCTATTCTTTGGCTTTGTAAATATTTGCACAATATATTCGAGATTTTTTTTTACTTATATGTATTACCTACTAATATATGGAGGCGAAAATACAAACTATAAATATAGAATACTATCAGTTTTGTTAAAATTATTTATTTAAGAATTTTTTCAGACAAGGACATCAGAAATACTCAGCCGAAATAAACATTTACGTGGCTCATATAAACCCATTCCAGTAAAGGAATTGTAACAACGAAGATTTTTATAGGGGCATTTTCTGTATTTTTTTTTCTGATGGATTATTCTTAAAATATATACTTACACACCCGAGATGGCCTTAACCGAATACAGCCGGTTAAAAACCGGTTAAGCACCGTTAAGTTTTTGTTATTAAAGTATTTGTAATTCATCTTATGCACGGCGGTAAAGGAAAATATTGTAATATGTGACACATTTACAGATTATTTCGTATGTATGTATGTATAATTCGTATGGTTATTAGTACAGCCGTGTTATCTCAGTGGTTAGAAGATGAGAATCTTACCCAATAATTCCGAGTTCAAACCTGGGCAAGCACCACTGAATGTTCATGTGGTTAATTTGTATTTATAACGAATTTCGTGCTCGGTGGTAAATGAAAAAAACATTAGGAAACTTGCATGTGGTGGATAAAGACTGTCACATGTATCCACCAATACGCATTGGAGTAGAGTAGCTGCAAACCACCTCCTCAAAAGGAGGGAAGGCCGTAACTGCTACTGAAAATTCTTTAGCACTGAATACCTAATACATTTTTTATGAAAAAGCCGGGGTGGGCCTTTGCAGGAAACGAACTTGTTAATACATAATTAGAATAAAATTCGTTAAGCCTGTCACAAACATTACAATCACTTTTTTTTCCAAACGCAAATCGCCCTTAAGCGGTTTATTTGATACACATGGAAATCAATTTATTACGCTTGATTAAAATTCACGGCTTGTTGACAATTAATTAATTAAGATAATGGGTTCTGTAAGTCACAGATTATTATTAACATAATATAAAATAAATAATATTAATTTCTTTCGTAAATCATTTTTTTACGCTGTGCCCCTCATACCCACATCACGCCGCAGCTGAGCGCGCCGGAATACGTACTAAAAAACCATACGTACACGGAAAGCGCCACGGGTTCGCTTAGACACACTACCGTGACGCGGTATGTATAATCAAGATTTCTACATAAAAAAAACAATAGTTAACCTTTTGTTCCAATCGTGTCAGTCAATAATATTTTTTATTTCCGCTGAACCGCTAATTTTTTTAAGCCGATATAGTTTAACCTTTGATATGAAAATAGCACGAACAAGTAAAACGCACGAAAACTTAATTTTTTACTATTACTTGATGAGTTAGTATATTATATAATATATGACGCTTTATTTATTTAGTCATATTTTTAATTACGTCATGAACAATACAACATAGCTATCATCCGTTTATAACTTAAACGAATAATATAAGCAATGAGCAATACCGATTTTTTACTCAACATTTTATATAAAAAAAATGTTGCTAATCTATACTTATACTCGTTAGAACTTTGTATGTCTGTTACGCTTCCAGGGCTGAACCATTAAACCGATTTTGATAAAATTCTGTATGAAGCAAACTTGAACCTTTATTTTTTAACACCCTGACACTCTGGCGAAGCCCCGAACGGAAACTAGTATTATATTTTTCAAAATACATTATATTCCACGATTAGTTTTATTTTCGTAATAGACGTTCCGTTTCAGTGTTTAGGTTTTCCAATCTCCCGATTTTTACACTAGCATGATAAGGCGAGATAGTATTTTTTATCTTGCGTAACTTAAACTTATCGGAAATTTCTGCTCAATTGGCATTTGGTTGTAAGCGTTTATATGTCGCGGTAGTGTGTGGTTTTGATATTAACAAGTGGTATTTATGTGATCTCAAGATGATACTCAATGATTTATCGAAAGAAGATCAGCGAACAGATCAGGTTTGATGAATTTAGGTATTTTTTAACAAAGTGTCAATGAATTTTATCTTAATAAATTTAATATTAAATATTTTTAAAATCAACTCAATATCAAACAGTATAGGCTTGGGTTATATATTATATCAATGTATTTATTTTTACACAAGGTAATGAAATTTAGCGAGTAAATTTTTACTAATATTTATATTTTCGATATATTTTTTTTTCTCGTATTAAAACTCGATGACTGTGCTTATTAAGACGCTATATTTATTTTGAATATAAAAAAAAAATATATACAAAAAAATTAAGAAGAAATATAAATAGCTTCAATGAAAGTGAAAAAATGATAATTTAATATTATATATTATATATGAATATTAGACATAAATTACTTTACCTTGGTTTTAACTTACCAATAGCTAGAGATAAAAAAAATGCCTGCATGTCTACAGAATTTTACGTTCTTCCACAGTGTACAAGTCACTACGAGCATTCCGTAATAAAGCAAACATTCATTCATTAATTGCATTCATGCAACTAACTTTATGTTTACTTGGACTTGAAATTTTAAATCGGGATCATGTTTTAATTAAATCATAATTTTAATTTCACTATGTCTTCTTTTCGAATAATTAAGAAACGTTTCTTGGAGAATATTTATATATTTAGTTAAACATTGATTTCATGTTTTTGATTACATTGTTGAATGTTTAACTAAATATTCGCCAAGCAACGTTTATAACCAAGGTTAATTCAATATATTTTTAATGAATTGATTTATCATAACGAATTTCAATGTTTTTTTTTCTTATCATTTTTAGGCAATTATGCTAACGGACTAGTGTATCTGAAGAAGTTATCTCCATTACACGATTGACCGATTTAGTTTACTTATATTCTAAAAAATAACGCTCGTACCGATAATACTTTTGTAAACATATATAGATTTAATGAAGAACTGGCAATGATTATACATGTAAAAAACAAAGAACCGACTAAAAATTAAATAGTAAGTATGAAAATTGCCGATGAACAGATTAATCTAAATAAACCTCGCAATGTTTCATCGTGAGGTGAGATTTGGTACCCACCGTCACCCCTAACATTGACACTTATAATCCTTCACATCGTAACAGTGACAAGGCATTGCTGATTGATGATGATGGTGATGTCCTCCTGACCGATTTCGACCACAACGGCTGGTCTCAATGGAGATGGCGCGGGACATATTATAGTGCACAAGTGTGTGCATCAACACAGGTGCACTCTCTATTCCCCCAATCTCATAATCTGAAGGGACACAGTACCTCGGGATCTACGGCTTCACATCTAGCCACTAAATCAACGAGGCAGATATTAAAGTACCATTCGAATTAAGTCATAGGTAGAAACTTTAACGTTACGGTTTTTACGAAATTTTACGTTATGTTCCAAGTATTCAGTAGAAAAAATTGCGAAATATTATTATATTCTTAAGGAAGTCTTTATGTGTATATAATTAAACAAAACACCACTCTCTGACTGAGTCATGACGAGATCTCCGGAACTATAGGTCCGTAACCTGAGGACCATTTAAGGGTCAGCATAGATAATGACTATAAGGATTATATATTATTTAAAATTATAAATGAGGAGACGTTTTTTTGTAGCGCCTATATCAAAAAACTATTAAATCAATTCACATATAACTTATAAGAGAAGATCAGCGCGTTTCGGAGGCTTATGTATATAATATAAAAATACCTCTTACATATACATATTCAATTGAATTAATCTTTTAATTAAGACTTAAAATAAATATTTTTTTTTATTATATTTACAGAATATTTATCTTTTTTTACTTTTCTATCTCAAGATCTGTAGATTCATAATTATACCATAATGCTATTGACTAGGTTTCGTTATAAGTTTTTATTTGAATGTTAAGTTAGTATATATTTTGTAACATTATTTTTATATATTTAAATGTTTTTCTTAATATATAACGTTGGCTTCCTAATAAATAAAATAAAATATTTTTGTAATAATATAAGTGGTTGCGCTTTGGAGTTGCACAAGTTTTAAATTTAGACTATTGACGTGAGAAGCGTGAATTTCATGTTTTTGTATAATATGTATTATAATTTTATTTCTTCCGGACAACACTTAGTTAACAATGCATTTTTTTGGTTCAAATTTAAATAAATAAATAAGTTTTAATTACTTTTTCATCATAGGATGTCAAAGAGGAACTCAACAAGAAGAAAAATGAAGACAGTGACGCGTTTGAAACTGTGCTCACGCACATCGGCGAGTTGGGCCTATACCAGAAGCTGCTGTTCCTCGGCATGGCGCCGTTCGGTATATTTTTCGCGTTCGTCTACTTCGTTCAGATGTTCATCACAGCTACTCCGCAGCGGCACTGGTGTAGAGTTCCAGAGTTAGAGCACTTAGACATCGAATTAAGGTAACGTTTTAATTTTATGGATTCTTTATCATATCTAATCGCCACTTTGACCCAGAAGATATAGCACGATTAATAACCGAAGATTACTGGTTTTAGCCCGGGCAAGCTTCACTGAGTTGATAGGGGAAGAAATTGTTAAGAAACATTTTATGTAATTGTGTCACATACTCATATTTATCCACCATGAATGCAAGTTATTTAAGCTCAGCCTGATGGAATATATTTCAGCTGTAGGACTTATAAGCTGTTTCTTTAGAAATATGATCCTAAAATAAATCATAACCTTTGAATTGAAAAGTTATCAAAACTGAAATTAAAAAAAAAGCATGCAATGTAATTAAAAATAGTAACTACTGACTAGGTTCTCCTTGGCCGACGATACTTTTCGAATCGGTCCTGACTGAAGTTCAGTATAAAATTGCTTTTTAAATTTTAAATTGCTAAATTGCGATTAAAAATGCTTATGAGTCTACTTTAATAAAGTATATTTTAATATTTTTTTAATGTAAGTCTTGGTACTATATAAAAAAAAAACACTGCAACGCATTAAATACATCAGAATATATATTTTTCATACTTTACGACCATTTTGCCAATAACAACACTAACGTCAAACTTAAAAACGAATAACGCGGTTTTTTTTACATTTAATTTGTGTTTTAAAGTAATGACAAGGCTTCTTACAGTTAAACCTCATTTTACCAATCAATCGTATTTTACAAATAACTGTCAAATTATTGAAAGAAAAATAATAAAGAATCATAAGCCGATAATCTCCAAAATGTTGTCAAATTTTGTACTTTAGCGAAAATGAAACATTGGATATATATCATATAGTTCTGAGATGTCAAGTCTCATTTTCATTAGCAATTAATTACTGTCGATGGACGAGCACTGGTAATTAGTAATTTCTAAAATTACCTTATCTAAACTTTTATCAAGGCCTGTATGAAAAATACAAAATTTTATCAAAAATTACATCAGAATATATATTTTTCCTCGTTCCATATCATCACTTCAGATACTGACAACAGCGCTGTACTCTTCAAGGTACACATGTTCTAACAATATCAATGATAAAATATATTATCTCAACGAGATCGGCTATTTGCTAACAGTTTTATTATTACTTTCCATCTATAAAAGCCCGCTGGTTAAGCTACGTTTAAATTGAGCTTTGTTGCTACGCTCGACGTGAATGTGTGCTCGATTTATGTGGCTCGATTATTAGACTGAGTTCGAATCGGGGCAAGCACCACTAAGTTTTCATATGCTTTATTAATATTTATTATTAACCTCATACTCGATGGTAAGAAAAACATCGTTACACCATGTACAAACAGATTTACTGTGTGAGTGAGTCGGTTGAAATACTGCTATATGTGTATTCCACCAACCCGCCGTGATGTAGCGTGGCGTTATAAAAGCCAGTCGTGGCTCATTTACTGTTTAGTTTTATGATCGATTATTAGAATGATTGTAAAACAAATGAAAACTTACAGCACTGATACTTTACTCGTTAGCCTCTGGTCTGTAAATTAAAAAAAAAACATTCGTCCCTGATTAAAGTTATCTTACAGACGTAATCTCACAGCGCCAGGAATGGGCATTGGGTTGGAGCGATGTTTGATGTACGATGCAAATTGGAGTCAAGTGCTGCTGAACTATAGCGTGCCGCCGGATACGCCCACCGTGCCGTGCAGGAACGGCTGGGAGTTCGAGCTGAAAGACATCCCCTATCCGACTATAGTTAGTGAGGTAAGAGTTTCTCGATTTAAAAATACAATTTATAAAGTATATATTATGTAATATATTTCTCATTTCTACAGATATTATTACAAATTGTCTCGGATTTCATTAATATTTTGTAGTTTTCAATTTTGGATACTATTTGTTATATTAAACAAAATGAAATTCGGAATTTATTCAACTAAAGTCGAACGCAAACTTTATAGAATCAATTTTTATTGCTTCAATTAAATTAAATATCTGTTCATGCGGTTAAAAGTGCTATCGATGTAGCATTTAAACATTTCACACATATTCCAGCGAGGATGGGTTTGCGAGAACGCGGGTTATGGTCCGCTCGCGCAGACGATATTTTTCGTCGGTTCGTTCATCGGCGGAATATTCTTCGGTTGGATGGCGGACCGCTTCGGCCGTGTGCCAGCTTTGGTAGGTAAGAATGTACGCTATTATAATACTTCAAATCTTTATATACTAATCTATACTAATATTGTATAAACGCAAGTAATTCTGTCTGTCTACATGTATCGCTTTTAAGGCTAAACCACTGAACTGATTTTGATAAAATTTGGTGTGAAACAAGCTTGAACTCCAAGACACATAGGCTACTTTTTTATACCTAACACCTGACCCGCTCTCTCTAAAACTCGGGCGAAAACTATTACAGTATAATATATAAGGACGGAATATTATTATTCAACTATAGCTTAAATTTAAATTATACAATAGTTTAAATTTACCATATTATATAGATTGCACTGAAATTGCGATGCCTTCAGAAGTATTTCGTATTTATGTAACATAATCACCAGCTTATACTATTTCTAACTATGGATGGAAATCCTACTGATATTATAAATGTTGTTTCTTTGAATTTTTGTTACTCAATCACGCATGAAACGGCCGGGTGGATTTTTATAGCTTTGAATAGATATACCTGATTTAGCACGTAGGCTACCATCACCTGCCCCACCACCATACATGTGGGCGAAGCCGCGAGTGACAGCTAGTTGTCTATAATTGTTGCATCCTAAGCGTAAGCGTTTACAAAAACGGGTTTACACACCCAGAAAATACTCTATTTTGTAAGAGACTTAAATTAAGTTTTTTAATAAACGTAATTTCTTATTTTTAGGTACAAACATGATGGCATTCGTTGGCGGTATTGCAAGCATCTACACGACGGGTCTATGGGACTTCTCCTTCTGTCGATTTATCGTGGGAACTTCATACGACAGCTGTTTTATGACCATGTACATTTTAGGTAATTTAATTCTTGCCATTGTATATAATAAATTTTGTTTGTTGGTATTTTAATATGGTGACGTAAGAATAAAGTATATTTTAAAGGTACCTGTGTCAAAATTCCAGTAATTCCAGTAATTCTCTGTCTCACTTACTCTTTATATTAAAAAACCACAATATATAAGTATAATATAATCTATTAATATTGTGTTCTAAAATTAACCATATCGTATATTTGTCGTTTTTATTAATTTATTGTATATCTCCCAGTGCTGGAGTATGTAGGTCCGCGGTACCGCACGATGGTCGCAAACATGTCCATAGCGCTCTACTTCGGCGCCGGCTGCCTCATGCTGCCGTGGCTGGCGCTGTGGGTGGGTGACTGGAGACGACTACTGTGGGTCACCACGTTGCCGTTCCTACTGGTGCTCATCGTGCCTTTCACTGTGCCTGAAAGTGCTAGGTAAATTGAACAAAAACTATAATGAGTTGAGTGTTGAATGATAAGGCATTTAGGGGATTATATTCCTTGTAATTTGCAGATGGCTTTCATCTCGTGGACGCGTCAATGATGCCGTGAAGGTTCTGAGACGGTTTGAAAAAGTAAACGGGAAAAAAATACCAGAAGACATGATGGATGATTTTATCGTAAGTGTTAAAATTAACAATAATTACTATTAATATGATATTTAATTTTTAATTGGTTAGCTAAAACACACAACGGTTTAAGGTAAACTACGACGTAGCCAAAGATTTTGCTTTATTTCTATACTAGTGTTAGCGTGGCTTCGCCCGCATGTTAGCTAAGGGGGGAGATGTTGGTGTTGGAAGGAGGGGTTGTTATAAAAAAGTATATAAGTTAAAGCCTTTCTTCCTTGGGTTTCACGCTTGCTTCATAACAAATTTAATCAAAATCGGTTCAGTTTCTTAGCAGTGGAAGCGTAGAATATATAAATACTCGATGTGAACTTAACGATTAATTAAATGATTTAACGTAATTGTTAAATTATTTAATTTAAATTATGTTATGACACTTTTTACTTGTCTTGTAAAGAGTAATAAACAAATAAGTAAGCGACAAACTAAAATGAGGAAGTAAAAATGCATATAAAACCTTGTTATCATTATCGAAAAATTTGATAATAATATTGATTAACTTTGCGAATTCAGATTCAATATCAAAAATACCTACCACCACCTCAGCTTCCACGCCCTAACACGTGAACGAAGATGATTTAAAAACCCACCCACCAGTACCATACTTACCACTACCATTTTTTATTTCTTCTATATTTTAAACGTAACAGTGGATAACCACATTGAAAGATCAGCTTTTGAAAATAGATTGTATATATTTTTAATCCGCTGTAGGAGGTGACACAAGATATGGCCACATTTACTATCTATAAAATCTGATACAGTCGTTATCAATGCCCGAATTATTAATGGAATTTCGTAATGACATTTTATCATCAAAACATTGAGTCTCAATGATTAAATTAGCTTTAAGGACTTAAATACAGACGTAGGTACATACATACAAAGCAAAATTAAAATGCTTCTGTAAAGAACATGATATGAGTGGAATGGTGATTAAAATTCTAGTTGAATCGCAATTTCGATTATCTTGGTGAATATTTTTCGCCAACTACCTGTTATCTGGAAATATTTTGGTAATTATTTATTGCATCAACGCAAGAGTTATCACTAGAGAAAAAAATACAAGCTGTACTATTTAGATCACGGTCGTTTGCCAATAATGTTTATTTAAAGCAAAGTTTACAAGCCGTGAAAAAGGTTTTGGATTTTACAAAAAGGATATTATGGCTATATTTTGTCAAATGTCAATCTAAAATTAAATTGAATTTAAATAATTTCTAGTGTTTGCTACTTTTGAAATTAAAGTTGTCGAATTACACGAGCATATTGGCCAACAATCTATACAAAAAAGGGCTGTGAGAACAAGTAGAATGTATCTTAACTCATTTTCGGTTACTAAATAGCTTTTCATTCGCACACCTGTTTAGAGGTAGCTGGGATGTAACGTTAGTTATACAGTTAGAAAAACCTTATTATTATACATACACTTAAAAAGTAAGTACGACAGCACAGCACAACAGTTAGTGTCCAAACCGCTAGCTATGGCTTCGGTTTCAGCATTAAAAATGAATAATCGAATTCAGCTTTAACGTATACATAAAAACAGGTAAATTAAGAACGTTCCCCGCCTTTTGATGTTTTGAATTCAGCTAAAAAGTTTTTACGTTGCCAGGTCTCTGCAAGTCAAACGAGGCAGACAAACCAGTCGATCAAGGACTTGTTCATGAGTGCCCCCCTTCGGAGGGTCATTATCCTCATGGTGTTGGTGTACATGGCATGCGCGATTATCTTCGACGCTCTTGTGCGCATGTCTGAGGGCCTTGGCCTCGACTTCTTCATCACGTTCACCCTTACGTCGGCGACTGAGATACCCTCAGTGACTCTGCTGGCGTTAATATTGGACAAGTACGTACGTTAAGAGAAAAGTCACTTGTTCAGTTCAGTTATTCCAAGCTAATGTTTGAAATTAATTGTTTGATATATCCTCTTAAATTGCCGCCACACGCACGCACTCTTGCGTCTTTTAAAAACCGTCATTGTTAAAAGCAATTACGTTTGAAATACCAAGGACTTTATAAAAAGTAAAATATTGTAGTTTTTATTATGAGGTAAAATATTTCGCAAAATAGCTTTAATGGTTTTCCGAATATTCCATTTTGGTTTTTTTATCATACAGATGGGGACGAAGGATACTCACGTGTGGACCATTGGCCGTGTCTGGAGTACTGATTCTAATTATGGCATTAGTGCCTAAAGGTATCTATTGTTTCATTTTTTATTTAAAAAAGAAAAGTAAATAGGCAAAGAAATAGGTAAGGTATATTATTCAGCAGTAATAATTAAAATAATTTGGCAAGACAAATTTGGACCTTCAAATCAGTCATTGAATTTAGACAGAAAATGTCGAATCGTGTCGACGCAATATTGAAATATTATAAGTTTTATAGCATCAGCCTTCAACCCCAACATAATAATAATAGCAGAAAGGAAAACCATTTTCTAAACCTCGTCACCATCGGTCACCTCGGTCCATTGGGGTGAAAGGTATATTTCTCGTTGAGACTTGCAGCATTTGCTGTTAATAATCTACGGGTAGATACCACCCACTCATCAGATATTCTACCGCAAAACAGCAGTACTCGGTATTGTTGTGTTCCGGTTTCAAGGGTGAGTAAGCCAGTCTAATTGTAGGCACGAGGAACATAACATCTTAGCTCCCAAAGTCGGTGGCGCGATGGCGATGTAAGCGATAGTTAACATTTCTTACAATGCCAATATCGATATTGGCATTGTAAGAAATGTTATGTCATAGAACAATAAAAAAAAGGTTCCGTCAGCGTTTCGTCGAGAGTATAACACGGCGAGCACGTCGCAGGGGTCCCGCAAGTGTCGCTGGCGATCATGGCGCGCTTCGCCATCAACATGTCGTACAACGCGGCGATCCAGTGGTCGGCCGAGCTGCTGCCCACGCCCGTGCGCGCGTCGGGCTCCGCGCTCATACACGTCAGCGGCTACGTCGCCACGCTCGTCTCGCCCTTCGTCGTCTTCTCGGTGAGGCGGACGTCTATTTTAAAACTTTTCTTTTTTTTATATATTGTGCCGAACGAATTTACACGGATACGTTGACTCTATGAGGATGCTACTTAATTAGTTTTGTAACGCCCGAGAAAGCTTGCTAGCAGTGCTAATGTTTTGATTACAAATACGGCTGTTGTATTATAATTTATTTACATTTTACATATAGGAGCGCCTGTGGCAGAAGCTACCCATACTCATTTTGGGCATAACTGCTCTGCTCGCGTGCAGTGTGGGCGTGTTGATGCCCGAGACAAACGGAAAGCAGATGCCACAGACTATAGAGGAAGGCGAAAAGATCGTGAACAGTTATACATTATGCGGGTAAAATGAAATTTTGATATGTTCATTATTCTTATGCCGAGATTTGAAATGTTTTATTATTGTTTATTGTTATTTAATCTTAAAAATAATAATGAAGTTACTGTGAAACTCAGTAAAAGTTGGGTATACTATAAGTTACATATACGTATATTTACAGAAAAACGGAAGATGTAGAGGCGATCCAAGTTGAAAAAGAAAATGAAAAAGCACTGATTACTTAGCGGCCTAGGTTTTACTGGAAGTGTCTGCTGCCATCGGTTGCCATGGAATGGCAATACTCATCTAATGGAAATATCAAATCACGCAAGGCGTATACTTTTTTGGTATTTCGATTAATAAAATTCCCTTAACGTACTTCAACCACGTATTTACTTATGTAATGATTAGAATATATTTTATTCAAATTTTTAGCACGATATTTCAAAAATGTTACTGTGTAGTACAAAATATTACTAATAAGTTAATTTTATACACATAAGTAATTGAAATTAAACGAATAAACTGTAATTTAAGTATATTTTTTTATTAAATAACATTATATTTTTTTTAAACAAGACTTTCACTACCTTCGTAAAACATCTTATTTTTTGGAGTAATGTGAAGTAAAACTCTTATCACAATTTATAACATTTCTGGCGAAGAAATCTTTCTTATTACACATTCTTAATTATTAATAATAGGAAATAATATTAGGTCCTTACATATAAAATTAGCGTTTTGTCGTACTGACCACTTTGGTCTGAAATATCTCCTCTTTGGTTAAGAATTCCAAATTCAAATTTATAAATTTATTTAGCTGATACATTTGAGTTTTGAAATCAGTCATTCATTTGTTTTTTCCTCATTATTTTTTTCTTTGGCGTCGCTTATTACCGCATAATGGAAAACATGAAATATCGGTATATTTACGAGTACGAGTTCTACCGTGGCACCAGTGCTGCAGAAACAGCTCGAAGGATTAATTATGTGTACGGCGCTGGTGTCGCAAAAGAAGTTACGGTACAATTTTGGTTTCAACGTTTTCGTTCTGGAAATTTCGACCTTAGGAACCAACTCCGTGGACGGCCGGAGACCAAAGTGGAAAATGAAGAATTAAAGGCTATTGTGGAAGCGGATCCATAACAAAGCACTTCAGAGATAGCTGCAGGCTTCGGGGTAAGTGATGAAACTGTATTAATCTACTTGAAGCAAATCGGGAAAGTAAAAAAACCTTAAACGATGGGTACCTCATGAATTGAGTGAATCGAACTTGCAAACAAGCGTCGACTGCTGTGTTGCTTTGCTCGACCGACACAATAATGAAGGGATTTTAAATCGAATCATTATTTGTGATGAAAAGTGGATACTGTACGATAATCGAAAGCGCTCGTCGCAATGGCTGAACCCTGGAGACCCAGCCAAATCCTGCCCTAAACGAAAATTGACTCAGAAAAAGTTACTTATGAGTGTTTGGTGGACTAGCGCCGGTGTCGTACACTACAGCTTTCTAAAATCTGGCCAAACGATGACGGCAGATATCTATTGTCAGCAACTGCAAGCCATGAAGGAAGAACTAGCTGCTAAACAATAGGGTTTATTCAATCGCTCAGGCCAGGCTGCTTTACGATAACGCAAGACCACACACTGCACAACAAACAACCACTAAGTTAGATGAGCTACAATTGGAATGTCTGCGACATCCACCGTACTCCCCGGGCCTTGCTCCAACAGCTTACCATTTTTTCTGGAATTTTGACAAGGAAAAAAATTCAACTTCGATGCGGCAGTCCAAACCGCCTTCAAAGAGTTTATTGATTCTGACGGTTTTTTTAGTAAAGGGAACAATGAACTACCTATGAGATGGCAAAAGTGCATAGATAACAACGGTGCATACTTTGATGAATTAAATATATTTTACAAAAAAAAAAAAACTGACTTTATATTCCTCCCGTACAAAACGCCAATTTCATATGTAAGGACCTAATATATAAGGGTCAATTTCACTTTCGTTTTGGTTATAGACAAAATATCCGTGCTTGCTATCCTCGGTTTTCACAGAAACATTAGGGCTCATTAAAATTTTTGAAACCTTGATAGTTATTTTTTTTTTTTTTTATATGCCCCGGGATGGCAAATGACTCTACTCCACCTGATGGTAAGTGGTAGTAGAGTCCAAACGCGACGACGGCCAGTACAGTCGGGAAGAATGTTCTGTACTAGCCGTCCCCGCCTTGCCGGCCCGCAAGATGCCTCTTCACGCCTCGTTTGAAGGAACCCGGGTTGTAAGAGGAGGGGAACACGTGAGCTGGTAAGGAATTCCATTTTTTGGTAGTGCGACAAAGAAAGGAGTTGCCAAATTTCTTTGTGCGCGATGGAATTGATGTCACAGTTAGGCGGTGACATCGAGAACCAGCTCGCGTGGACTTAAGAAGGAAGGGGGAAGCTCCTGCTTGCTGCGAGTGCTCTGAGGAATTATTCTCTCTAATTCTTATTAGAGAGAATAATTCCTCAGAGCACTCGCCGTGATACAGACGATAGAAAGCGCTCAGTGCTGCTATCTCGCGACGCAATTGTAAAGGTTCAAGGGTGTTTGTGACCTTTACGTTGCCAATAATGCGTACTGCACGTCGCTGCAAACGGTCCAAGGCCTCCATTAGGTACTTAGCGGAGCCATCCCAAAGGTGCGAGCAATATTCAACGCAAGACCGTACCTGTGTTTTGTATAACAGGCACAGTTGTTGTGGCGTGAAAAAACGCCGCACCTTGTTCAGAACTCCGAGTTTTCGTGAAGCTGTTTTTATAATAGCCTCGATGTAATCCCTTGGACTAAGGTCGCAGCGAACGTCCATCCCCAGCATGGCGATTTTGCTTTGTATCATCAGCGGTGTGCCACAGAGGTTTTTAGTTTAGAGTTATTTAGTCGATTGAATATAATATTAAAATGAAATATAATGATATAATAAAAATCAGATAGTTAACAAAATTCAATTTAATTAACAAGTACAAACAATCACGTTTGCTTGATACTGAGGTACATCTTGCCGTTGATGTTCTGCTTGACGGGGTTGATCCGCTTGAGGATCTGCGTCATGGTCTCGACGAGGCGCTCCGAGCTGACGCCGGTGCGCTTCGACTTGAACTTGGTGAGCAGCTCCGTCGTCGTCATCGGCTTGCGCGCCAGGTAGCGCCGCACCGCCTCCTCCGTCACGCCGCACTCGCTGCGAGATATATAACACTCAATCAACTCAAAGCAAATAAACTTGATAATACTTGCAAAATCGGTCTGAAGGAATCAAGGACTGTGTGTACTCCATAATGTCAACAGTAATCTTGCTATCGGTAAGCCTTACGCTAATTTAAAAATAGCCAATGATAAAATATTAGGGAATAAAATAAAATGACAAGTCATACGGTGCTCCTAAAATTAACAGCGTAATACTCTTCCCCGACCATTAATTAATGTTAATTAATGGTGTATTTTTTAATGAACTTCTTGCCGGTTTATTTGTTTCTACACTTCGAAACAGTGGTATCTTTGTATTAAATTCATTGGTATTTGTAAGTCTTACTTAAATAAAGCACATTTACATGATAGCTTATGCGAATTGTACACATTTGGGTACAATGACCAGTATCGAAGGGCCGGTACTCACGTGTAGGAGGGGTCGAGCTTGGTGCGCTTGGCGGCGGGTTGGCTGTTGGCGGCGTTGGCGGCGGCCACGGCGGCCATGGCGGGCGTCGGCGTGCCCGCGCGGGACGTGTTGGCGCTCGCTGAGGGCACGACATTTGATTTTAATAAATACTATCATTGGAACATTTTGTTATTCTTGCATTTTTTTTTTCAAAAATAAATATAAATTTATTTTGTTATATAAAATAGATACAGGGACGGGCAAACGGGCCACCTATGACAGTAAATGGTCACCACCGCCCATAGACATCAGCATTTTAAGAAATATTAACCCTCCCATCACCAATGCGCTCCCAACCTTGTGAACTAAGATGTTATGTCCCTTGTACCTGTTGAGGCACTGACGCAGACATCCTTATAACCGGGACACAGCAATACTAGTGTCAAGTACAAAAGTACTGCTATTCGGCGGTAGCATATCTTATGAATGAGTGGTACCCACCCAGACGAGCTTGCACTAACCACCACCAAATAAATTAGATAAGTAGGACAGTACAAAATTACAAATGCTACACGCATTTGCACAATTAAGCGTTATGATTAAAAAAAACTATAATCCTTGAGGATGTTCCCATCTCTCTCCCTCCCTCCTTTTATCATACACAGACTAAAGAGTGACGTCACTGACCCGCGCCGGACGCACTCTTCCCGTCGACATTCCCGTTCTTACTCTTCTTCGGTTTCTTGGAACTCGCTTCCGGGTCTGTGTCGGAATCTGAACTGAATTCACTACTCGAATCTGAAAGGAGAATAAAATTTATAAGAATATACATAACGTAAAAATATACTTTCAAGCAACCAATTAATGTTATCCATTCGGCCATCTAGACTCATATACATATATCAATATTATATGCTTCTTAGAAATTACTCGAATCTTCTGTTCTGACTGTTCCAATCAAAGGTAAAGTATAGTCAAATAAACAGTTTTGATTTTGAATTGATATTATTGAATAAATAATCTATGATATTCCGTATGGATTCGCGTTATCGGGAAAAAAAGTGCATTTAAGTAGTTAAGTGGAATAGTATTGTAGAATAAATAAACGTAATTACATAACATATAGTTCAAGTCAATATAAAAAGAGACCTAAATAATGTCGTTAAAAATATTATAAAGCTTTTTATTCATCCGTATGCAAATTCAAACTCTCTACTTTATTTGCTGACCATGATATGACACATACTCCATAAAGATAGATTTCAGTGGTGGCAGAGCTTTGTGCAAGCTCGTCTGGGTAGGTACCACCCACTCATCAGATATTCTACCGCAAAACAGCAATACTTGATATTGTTGTGTTCCGGTTTGAAGGATGAGTGAGCCAGTGTAATTACAGGCACAAGGGACATAAAATCTTAGTTCCCAAGGTTGGTGGCGAATTGGCTATGTAAGCGATGGTTGTCATTTCTTACAATGACAATGTCTAAGGGCGTTTGGTGACCACTTACCATCAGGTGGCTCATACGCCTTCTTATTCTATTAAAAAAAAAAAGGTCTATCGTGTACCTTTCTTGGCTTCATCCGGCTTCTTCTTTTTCTTGGTTAATTTGCTGGCTCTCTCCTCACCCTCCTTGGTGGGTTCATCCTCTTGCTCCGACTCCTGCTTCTGTTCCTGCTCCTCTTCACTGTCCTCGTCCGATGTCAAAAGTTTCCTGGATTTCATAAGAGATAATTACATGACTTTCACTTATATACGTTATTTATATAAAATTTATGTTAAGCTAGCCTTATTGCTTTCAGCGCATAATATAATCGCGCTTGATATAATAAAATGTATTTCGATTTTTTTTTCACCGGCCCGAGTTATGGGACACCACGGTTTTACATGCTTCTCGAAGCACGATTGTGTAATCACAGCCAACTTTCTGACTCGTGGTTGTTAATGAGAATTTCTCGATAATGAAACCTAAAAAATCTTTGATGGCCCGACCCGGGTTTCGAACCCAAAACTTCGGATCCACTGAACGAGGCAGTAGGTTTTTTAATATATTAGGGTGGTATTTTTAATCTCTCTCGAAGGAGTAAAGCTATCATAACAGGAATTAGAATACCTTAAAGCATCTTCTTCTGCGACTCCCTTCAATTCCTTATTCGCTTTAGTCTCGTGATCTGATTCGCTGTAAACCAAATATTACAAATATATATAAATTGTATACCAACTGTTAAACAAATATAGACCTTATTTCATAGATATAAGGTCACCTGTCTGATGAGTCAGATATATAATCCTTCTCCCTCCCCTCCTCGTCTCCGTCGTCGCTCTCCTCAAACGCCTCGTCATTGACTTTCTTCTTTTTCTTATTTACAGCTCCTGAAATATAATTAATTTATATTAATCATAGAACATTAATGTTTGCATATATTTATATATAATCGATTTAAAAACACCAATTCTATTGAAGTGACCTGAAAACATTTGTTCCGAGTAACGTTTTCTATATAAACGTTGTATGAAAATTTGTTCTTGAAATATTTTTCAAAGGACTATTTATTCTTATAGCGCCAAAAAGTTTAATTGCGATAAATTCCTAACAAGTAAGAATAGACATTTAAGCAAAAACAAAATGTGTTTATTTAATTTCTGGAGTCACATTTAACCTTTTTTGTTCTTTTTCTTCTTGGTACCGGAGTCGCTGTCCTCTTTCTCCTTGTCCTTCTCTCCAGCCTCCGAATCAGACGATTCATCGTCTGAATCTATCCATTCGTCCATCTCCGATATCTTCAGATCTAGAAAAAGAAGCTTTAATATTTCAATTTAATTATTATAGAAACAGCTGTAATCGGTTAAGGTCGGGCAAAGTCAGATCAGGCAAACGAATAAGAAAAAGAAGTAAGAGCAGGAGATCAGTTGCTAGAGCAGGAGAGCAATTCTACTAACAAATTGTCACTTTATCGCAATCGAATCGAAGTGTGATCGTTGCCGTTTATCCGTTTTCCTATTCTTAAATTTAACTATCGACTATTGGTATAAATAAGCCGAGATGGCCCAGTGGTAAGAACGCGTGAATCTTAACCGATGATCGTTAATTCAAACCCGGGCAAGCAGCACTGAATTTTCGTGTGCTTAATTTGTGATTATAATTCATCTTGTGCTTTACGGTGAAGGAGAACATCGTGAGGAAACCTGCATGTGTCTAATTTCACTGAAATTCTGCTACATGTGTATTCCACCAACCCGCACTGGAGCAGCGTGGTGGAATAAGCTCCAAACCTACTCCTCAAAAAGGGAGAGGAGGCGTTTAGCCCAGCAGTGGGACATTCACAGGCTGTTACGGTACGATACTGTACGGTATAAAATTTAACAATTAAGTTTGGTTTTGACGTAACGGTATATGTTAACATCATATCTTCGGTTCGGTTGCGAATAATAACGGACAAAGTTGGATTTGAATTGAATCGGGAATGTATCGTAATCGTTATAGATTAGTAAAATCCCCCCCCCCCAGTACCCCCTCACCTTTCTTGGCCTTGCCTCCCTTGGTCTTCTTGTCGTCGGGGTCGTCTCCGTCGTCCGTCGCGTCGTCACCGCGCATGCGCTTGCGGAACATAAGCGAGAAGTAGTTAATCACCTTGTTACGTCTGCGAACATATAATGCTAACATGAAATGCCATGTATATATTATACGAAATAAATACTTGTAATTTTTTTTTTTGACAGAAAAACTAAATAACATTAATGCGGCCTAATTTTTTTTTTTTTATAGTATAGGAAGGCGGACGAGCATATGGGCCACCTGATGGTAAGTGGTCACCAACGCCCTTAGACATTGGCATTGTAAGAAATGTCAACCATCGCTTATAGCCAATGCGCCACCAACCTTGGGAACTAAGATTTTATGTCCCTTGTGCCTGTAATTACACTGGCTCACTCACCCTTCAAACCGAAACACAACAATATCAAGTATTGCTGTTTTGCGGTAGAATATCTGACGAGTGGGTGGTACCTACCCAGACGAGCTTGCACAAAGCCCTACCACCAGTCACAAAGCCCTACCACCAGTAAATTATATTATTATGTAGTAATTAGCTATTTACTACACAACCGAGGCCTTCAAAATACATATTATTATATAACTATTCGAACTAACCGTCCAAACTCTTGTTCTGCTTCCTCCGCTGATAGAGCCTTATATCTTTGAATTGGTTGGAAATTGTACCTGTTGACAAAATTAATATTAACCTTACTACTAATATAACGTACAATAATTCATAAATTATGGAAAGCTAGACAAAATGCCAATGTATATTGAGTTAATCACTATTTATGGTTCAAATAATAAAAAACAAAAATATCACCAACAAGAAATATCACCACAAAATTAAACATTATTATAATTTTTTTATATATATAGAATAGTCAAGCCGGATGAAGCCAAGAAAGGTACACGATAGACCTTTTTTTTTTAATAGAATAGGAAGGCGGACGAGCATATGGGCCACCTGATGGTGAGTGGTCACCAACGCCCATAGACATTGGCATTGTAAGAAATGTTAAACATCGCTTACATTATCAATGCGTCACCAACCTTAGGAACTAAGATGTTACTTCCCTTGTGCCTGTAATTACACTGGCTCATTCACCCTTCAAACCGGAACACAACAATACCCAGTACTGCTGTTTTGCGGTAGAATATCTGATGAGTGGGTGGTACCTACCCAGACGAGCTTGCACAAAGACACCACTACCACCAGAAGACAGACAGACAAAAGAAGTCTTAAATCACATTACCGATTATTACTATCCAAAAAAGTAATTGTTTGATAGATAAAATAAGAAAAGCCAAATTATATAATAATGTATTATATTGAGCCGGTTGGCGTGGTTGGTAGATACTTGCCTTTCACGCCGAAGGTTGTGAGTTCGATTCCCACCCAGGACAGACATTGTATATGGGTGTAATTATCCATATAAGTATGTATTTACAGAAGAAAAATAGTATATGTAGTATATCAGTTGTCTGGTTTGCATAGTACGAGCTCTGTTTAATTTGGGATCAGATGGCTGTGTGTGACTAATGTCCCAGGATATTATTATTTTCAAGTTTTTTAGATGTGGTCCCGATGTTGGTGTTAAAACGCTATATCTAAAGATACATATGAACTAAAGTACAGTTGAGTCATATTTTGGTAGACAATATTGAAAAGATAGTTAAAACAAAAATATCTCTCTAAGACTTCATTTACCATTCTTGTAGCGGGTAAGCGTCGATGGCGCCATCGTCAGCGTGAGTGAATACATAATAGGCCGCGTTTTCTGATACCCCGCCTTCACGGATGCCCTTGAACCTATAAAAACAAATACAATCAATTATTTAAGATTCTCGGTGGTAGGACTTTTTGTAAGCCCAGAGGGGTAGGTATCACCTACTCATCAAATATTGTACTGCCAAACAGCAATAATTAGCATTGTTGTAATCCAGTTTGAAGAGTATGCCAGTGTAACTACAACACAAGGGCAAATACATCTTAGTTGATGGCGCATTGGCGATTGCCAGTGTCTATGAGCAGTGGTGGACCACTTACGGATTAATACTTATTTTATAGAAAAAAAATATCCTGAAGATGGCCTGTTAGCATGCTAGCCTTATATGTCCCTATTGAGGAGATTTTAAGCTTATTTCACCTCACTTCTTCAGCTACCTAACTCCTGCCGTTATTAGCAGTTGACGCCTCAGGTGGAAACTAGTGATTAATTTTATTATATATATTATATAGTAAAGACATTTCAATTACCTACTACAAAACTATCCGATACCTACTTTTTGCCAGTCTTTCCGCCAACTTTCAATATCCAAGGTTGGTCTTCAGGTTTGTATTTCCGGGAGATGATACCAAATTTTTTTCTACGTGCCTCTTCACGCATGTCTCGTCCATATTCTGAACCGGCACCAAATCTGTGATATTATTGTCATATAAGCATCTTTGTAACCACTTTGTTCATCCTAGATGTAGCTTATTAAATACTGTGTTACATGAATATTAGCACAGTCAGTATGTTAGAAATCCAGTCGAAGTCTATCTGCTTATCATATAAAACACTATGGCATGTAAAAACAATTCAACATTTCTTAAATAAAAGACTTCAGTTTAGTTATATTTCAATTTGAAAATAAATTTCATCCCTTACAAAAGGGCTGATTAAGGGTGGAAACCAGGGTTCACAGCCGTTACGATAATTTCATAACTATGTATAGTACACTACTACCGTACAATAATTTCCATTATGAAGCAAAATTTTATATTTACACTAATCTATAACAATTACTATTGTTTTTACTGTCATTGTGCTCATATCCTTTTATTGGTTGCTACTGTCTGACAATTACCGATCTTGGTTTGGTGTAGAGTGTTGACAGTAACTTTATTTTTTAATTTGATCATATTTGACATACAAGCCGAGATGGCCCAGTGGTAAGAACGCGTCAATCTTAACCGATGATCGTGGGTTCAAATCCGGGCAAGCACCACTGAATTTTCATGTGCTTAATTTGAAACCTGCATGTGTCTAATTTCACTGAAATTCTGCCACATGTGAATTCTACCAACCCGCATTGGAGCAGCGTGGTGGAATAAGCTCCAAACCTTCTCCTCAAAAAGAGGAGAGGAGGCCTTTAGCCCAGCAGTGGGACATTCACAGGCTGTTACGGATTACGGATTTGACATATATATTGCATATTTATGGGTTGTTGTTGTTTTTTTCTTAGTTTACTGCTGATTTCAACTATAATTGCAAGTTATGTAAAATATATTTTTGTGATTTTGTACAATATTACTGTATGTTATAATCATTACCCTCATGTACAATAATTTTGCTCCATGTACGATAATTTTACAGGCCCTGGTATGATAACTGCCTGGCTTTAGGTTGTGAACACTGGTGGAAACTAAGGAACTTATCATGTGATGCGATACATTTTTGTTATTTATAGATTGCTCCCTGAGTTTAGCTTCATTCAAATTAAATAAAAAAAATCCTTCCCTGAAGATAGCAAAGTACAAATTTATTTCTTATTTGTTTCTTATAGTTATTTTAGAAGTATTGTATTATTGTGAAGTTTATAGAGTATTTATATAAATATGGATAGGCCAGCAATTTTTGTTATAAAAACTATAGCAATGATTTTCCAAGAAATTACATGAGATAAATTACAAGCAACAATATGTTGAGGAAAAGTATAAATATAATTATTGTTATTTAAATATCTAGAATAACTACTTTTTTTGCTTCAAATTCCGTTAACACTTTAAAAATATTCAAAGAAAAAAAATAATTTGATAAGAATTAAATTTTATAGATACACACCAGTAAAGAGAAAAAAAAAGAATTAAATATAACCTAAAAAGGAGGTTTTGGATGACTAAAATTTTTAAAATTTTAACATAAAAGAAAGATCAACTTACTTTGGCATGTCTTCCTCTATACCTTTGAATTCTTTGATGTTGTTCTCCCTTTCCATTTTCACATTGGTCCATTTTGCAAAGTCAACATTCAGTGTGGCATTGAATCTCATCACATGATATTTCTTCTTAACATTTTTTGGCACTCTGATTTTGAACTCTTGCACTGATCCTGCTTGCTATAAAAAAATATCTTACATTATCTTGAAGGTTAATAATAGGTATCAGTTTTTGTTTTATTATGGGCAAAAAGGCCAATAAGCCTCAGTTTTCTTAACTAACTAATAAGTTGTTAGTTTGGCATTGTTTATAATAATATCGCTATGCAAATCTTACAAACCAATATTTGTAATGTGAAAACTTATTATTAACATCTTTCTTTAATCAAAGCAAATTCCAGATTGTTTTTTTTTTATTATTATTATATTTTATTAAGTAATAAGCAGTGTAGGTAATTCTGAGTATTTTTTTAATTTATCGGTGTATAATAATGAGAGGTGAATTATTTTGAAAAAGTTTAAAAAAAAATGTATACATACTGAAGAACTTGGAGTCGTCATCTTGGTGACTTTTTTCTTATTTAGATAATGAAATTATCATAACACTAATAAATAAAATTCTCAAATTATCTAATAGTCCTCAGTTTCATTATTGATACGAACATTAATTTTATTTTCTTTAAGTTCACTTTATTACAAATGAACAACACATAAATATGAATTTTATACTTTGACGTCTAGCTTCATTTCGTTACTTGGCATTTGGCAAAAATCGTTTGGTAATCGCACTTTTTAAATACATCCATTGCGATGACAAGTCAATTTTAAATTATTAATGTTGATATCTGGCTGACCGAGCTTTTCTTGACTCTAAATAATAATGTATTTTTTTGTGAAAAAATGGCATTTTTCACGATTATCTATCGTTACTTAAAAAGCAAAACTATCAATATATTATCAAAAATTTAAGCCAAATTGTTAGAGCTGTTTTCGACATACACAATATACACTAGAATTATACATAAATATATGTTTCCTTGAGTGACTGTTAAAACAGTAGCAAAAAAGAAGTGGCAATGCTGCAGTAGTCATATTTTTTTATAATATAATGACTTTTAAATTTGTATTTGTGCATACCTGTATATAACGCATAAATGTCTTCAAACTGATTTGGCTTTAAGTCATTCTTTTAAAAACAATGTAAAACGCTTTAACGTTTTCACTAATTTGAGATTGACTTATTGATCAATCGGCGTTAGATCGATACCCAAATGCGAATGCGATGCAAAAGTCAGAACAGACATTGACATTTGACATAACATATGTCATAACAATTATACACAATACACATGTTAGGTCAGTAGGTAGGTAGTTGATCTTCCTAGATCACAAAACATACTCTTTCTATAGTGTCTAATTAAATATTATAAAAAATGGGTAAAAAGAAAAATAAAAATAAAGTAAGCGGCGCCGTCAAAACCGCTAATAAAACAGAGAAAAAATTGGCAAATAAACTTAAAAAGGAGCTAGCTAATTTAGGAGAGGTTAGTGCCTACCCTATTTATTAGTGATTTATAATGAATATAACAAACGTAGGTTTTATTACCTGCCCTCTGAATTATTATTACAATCAACACAATTTGCAAATATATAATATAATTATTTTCAGGAAGATATTGCAAAAGTGATAGCTGAAATTGAGCGGGAAGAAGCCAAGCGTGCTGCAGCATCAGAGAAAGCGTTGCCTAGTCCATCAACCGCTAGAGCATATGCCTCCCTTACGCCTCACCCAACTAATAATGAATTGATTTTGTTTGGTGGTGAATTTCATAACGGAAAACAGGTAATATCAATATACTTATTTCATAAATTATGAGATTATAAATATTTTTGTAATTAATAATAATAAAATTAAATTATTTCATGCATGAATAATGTAAAAGTGTAATAATGCAAATTTTGTATATTGTAATTATATACATTTTTAATTAATATAAAAAAACAAATGTTGTAACAATTACCCATTATAAATATATGGTTTATAAACTTACACTTTATTATACACTATGATAGCAAATAGTTGAACTATTTCCTAATGAAAAGGATTGTGGCAATCTATTTTGTGTGTATTATTTTGACAAGCTGAAAAAAGATTTTTTGTTTTTTAGTTTATCAAATATTTCTTTGCTTAAACTATTTTTGTTGTTTATTGATTTATTTACTTTTTGTTAGGAAGTGTCCAATTAGTGACTATTTTTATTATTATATTTTTTTGCAGACTGAAGTGTACAATGATCTGCTGTTCTTCAATGCTGCAAACGGTACTTGGAAGCAAGTTAAAGCTCCAGGATCTCCACCGCCAAGAAGTGCTCATCAAGCTGTTGCTACTCCAGCTAATAAGTGAGTTTTAGATAATAACAAAATTCAAGCAAAGGACATTGAATATGTTCCAACCATTGAATGCATATTAAAAAAAATTTTTTTTTCTTCAAGTAATGACAGAAATCCTCTTTCCAAAATGTCTAATTTTTACATTATTTTTTTAATTGAAAATTGATCACAAATTTTCTTTATCATTTATTGTCCAATAGAGGGGAATTGTGGGTGTTTGGTGGAGAATTCACAAGCCCTACTGAGACTCAATTTCATCACTATAAAGATTTATGGTGTTTTTCACTAGCAGAGAAGAAGTGGGAAAAGGTAGGACTTAAATAGGCTTATCTTTTGTTTTTATGAATAATATTTTTCTAAATGTTAATTTACTGAATCACACAACACATTAATGTTAAATGCTCTTTGTAAACTGCATTTTTTAAAATACATTTTCACTTTCAGGTTTTAGCTCCGAATGGCCCATCCGCTAGATCCGGTCACCGCATGGTGTTGATGGGCCGGAAATTGTTCGTTTTTGGAGGCTATTGTGACGATGGAAGAGAATGTAAATACTTTGATGACTTGTACACATTTTGTTTGGACACACGAGAATGGACCAAGCTAACACCGAGCGGTAGAGGACCCACTGCGAGATCTGCATGTGTCATGTTACCGGCCGGGAATGATTCTGTAAGAATTGATAAACATTTTCAACATCAAGCCCTTCCTGGAAATCATTGTTTAAATAAACAGCCGCTAAGCTTAAATAATTGAATTAATTAATACATTACTTTATAATCTGGGCAATCCAGCTGCTTTTACACATTAAAGGTGTCAGTCGGAGCTGTACTTTATGAATAAATATCGTTTTAAAAGAAGTTAGGTCTAATCGAGTGTCTCGTCTTCCAGCTCGTGATCTACGGCGGGTTCTCCCGCGTGCGCGAGGGCCGCAGCGAGCGCGCGCACACGCACGCGGACGTGTGGCGGCTGGCGGCGCGCGGCGCGGCGTGGGCGTGGCGCGCGGCGGGCGCGGGGGCGGCGCGCGCGGGGCAGGCCGGCGCCGTGCCCGCCAGCTGCGCGCGCGCCTACGTGTTCGGGGGCGTCGCCGTGAGTTGCTGACACACATGACCGGCTTTCTGTTCTTGCCATAATATTTTTATTTTGGTATTTTAAGGTGATCTAGCAACAGAATGTAGAAAACTTCGTGTGGTCGAAATTCGATTATTTCAATGCGTACATTTATGCCATATTTTGATTATTTGATTTTACAACAGATATTACAAAAAATAAAAAATAAACTTTAGATTTTATATAATTTTGATTTTATATAATATCGCTATGTCCTTGAGCCTTTGGAAATAAAACCCTTTTCACACTTGCAATAAAATAAAATTGCTCAATCGAAGACTCAGGATTTTATATAATCTTTAATATTTTTAGGATGTCGAAGAAACGGATGAAGAATTACGTGGAGAAATGAGCGATGAATTAAAAGTGTTAGACTTGGAAACGTGTCGCTGGCATCCGGTCGTCCTGCGAGCAGACAATACTGACGCTGGTGCAGCGAGCCCCGCGACAGTGGCGCCAGAGAAACCTAAGGAACAGGAAGAAATCACAGGTACTATCTTTAACACTATAGACGTAAAAATACCAATATAATGAAATCACTTTAGTAAATGAGCCTCTATTAGCAACAGTATCTTTGTAAAATAAATTATGCTAAGTTATACAGTCATAATTTGGAACAAATAAATATGATAATTTTTAAGCCAGAGTTTAATTTCCAGTGGTAACGGACGAGGTGTTCAGCATGCGCGTGTGCGCGCCGGCCCCCGAGGCCCCGCGCGCGGTGCGGCGCGACCGGGCGGGGCCCGCGGGGGGCCCTTGCGGCCGCATGTCGGCGGCGCTGGCCGTGCAGCGCTCGCAGCTCTACGTGTACGGCGGCGTGCTAGAGCGGGACGACAAGCAGTTCTATCTGGGGGACATGTATTCGCTCGGTAAGTACCTAAAGGTAGTATTTACTTTGTTCTAATGAATCTTATTTTAAGGGTGAAGGAATCGCATGTTTTTTTGTTACTTACTAAGAATATCTAAATAAGTATTTGTTTATTGTCAAAAAAAATTTCAATCCCATAAATCTATTAATTAACCGTGGCGTCTCGTCTCGCCAATAATTAATATTTAATTAATTTAAATAGCCGAGATGGCCTAGTGGTAAGAACGCGTGAATCTTAACCGATGATCGTGGGTTCAAACCCGGGCAAGCACCACTGAATTTTCATGTGCTTAATTTGTGTTTATAATTCATCTCGTGCTTAACGGTGAAGGAAAACATCGTGAGGAAACCTGCATGTGTCTAATTTCATTGAAATTCTGCCACATGTGTATTCTACCAACCCGCATTGGAGCAGCGTGGTGGAATAAGCTCCAAACCTTCTCCTCAAAAGGGAGAGGAGGCCTTAGCCCAGCAGTGGGACATTAACAGGCTGTTACTGTTACTGTAATTTAGATACTTTTCAAACAGTGTTAAGTAGAATAAAACTATTTTAAAACATTATAAAATCGATATAATTGTTTTATTGTCTAGACCAAGTAACACAACGAACCCTGTAACATATTAATAGTAAAACTTATGGTTTCGTAGATTTGCACAAATTAAATGGATGGAAGACAATCATCGAACAGCCACCGTTACCGGATTGGCTCGGGTCTGATTCTGAAGAAGAGTCGGGCTCGGAGAGTGAGACGGACGACAGCGAAGAATCAGAGGTGGACTAGAATAAAGAACATTTACGTTACAAATGTAACCGATCATTTTAAATCTTATCAATTAAAATATAAATATAAGGAATAAATGGAGAATAATTACAAGCATTTCTTAATTTTATTGTGTATATCTAAACGACCGGTACACGGTAGGGGTTAACCGAGACTTCAAACGTCAGACGAGTAAGCGCAAGATTTCGAGTGTCAGATGACGCAAGCGTAAGATTTGTTGTGCGTTAATGTGTGCGTAAGATCGGTACACGGTAACTGAGCCTGAAAGCTCATATGTTTTCACATCAATTCTTGTGAATCCTTGGTACTCCTTTTTTTTTAAGTTGGGAACGCTTACTTTTTCTAACAAGTGGTCACTTGATTCCCTATAGACATGTGCACTATAAAGAGAATCGAAGATTAATTTGAAGTAAGCACCTACTAGTTTAACAAAGCTATCCAAACTAACTACAATTAGTTGATAAAGGAGATTGCTTAATATTTCAGACTAATGGTATTTTTAATTTGTAAAGTGTAATTTGCCACGTAAAGCACGTAAAGCCGTTAGTCCTGCGCCTGAACTCTTTCCGGTCGTGTCGGATTGCCGTCCCATCGGATTATGAGAGGGAATAGAGAGTGTTTGCGCACACACTTGTGTACTATAATATCTCCTGCGTAGTTGGCCGCCGTGGCCAAAATCGGTCTGGAGGACATTATTATTATTATACCTCGGATAAAATAATAGATAATATGCTTTGCTTTGATTTATTCCAAAGCGTGCATCTACGAACCGAGCGTAACAATTACTAACTGAGTGGCCGCTACAACAAGCTTGTTATAGAGTAATAAAACACTTGTGTAACTACAAATTTATGTTATTTTGTTTTTTCATATTTAATTGATTTTATTATTATTTATAATTACTTATTTATAAAACACCGAGGAGTGATAACCTTATTCTATGTTTGACAAAAAGCAGTATAAACCAATAAATGGAAGTTTAATAGGGAAACATTTTAATAAAATAACCCAAGTACACGTAATAAATTTATTAATTATTTACATAATTGTCTACAATGTAGCGCCTATATTATTTTTATATAAAATCTGTATTCTACTTTTCATTAATCGTTATACGTTCGAAATTTTAAATTAAAACATTTAATGTCATGTTAGAAAGAGAGAAAAGATTTCCTCGCTCAGATTTATTATAAAATATCACTTTAAATATTTTATTGACGTTAAAGAAATGACATATTGATATTTTTAATAATGAAATTTAATATTTGTTTCTAAATATTTATGTATTGATATTACAAATAACGTACATATAGGTTTCATAATATATTTTTTAATAATAAAGATTGTATCAAATATATCTTAATTTAAACCAGGAATCTCCAAACTATGGTATGCAAGGATTACCAAACTATAGTATGTTGGTATAAAATTATTACATCTTCGCCTCTATCAAGCGAAGAAATTAAGCGAAGTAAAAAATAAAGTTTGAAGAATCTTGCTTTAATTCATAATAAATTATTTATCTAACTTATCTTTATATGAAAGTCACAATTAAATACTAGATCGAAAAGATGACTTAAATAATATCAACGCCGTAAAGATGTTTTAGTTAAGCTTTTGTTTACCAAAGCTTATCATTTTAAATGCAATAGTACATTTTGTTACTCATGTCAAATTATGAATGTAACAGAAGTAGTTGTGTTTTTGTTAAGGATAGTTAACTTACACTATATTAATCTTACTTCATTCAAATATATATTCAGTGTCACTACAATGTATTTAAAAAATAGAATTGTAAAAAAAAAAGATAAATTTATTTTAATAGCGCATTAAGCTGCAACGGTGAGAGATTTAGTTGGTAATTGTTACTGATATTAAAATACGTAATAGACGAAAATCACTTAACAGTATAAAGTTTGTTGAGTTTTGTATGTAATTGAGCTGCAAACGTCTGGAGCGGCATAAACGCAAACATTTAATAATTCTAACTGTCATTTCATTTTAGTCAATGTACTAGCATAATAGTAGTAACAAAGAGGTATGTTGACACTGACAGAATATAGACTATATCTCACCTTCACGATTGTCACATAATTTCATTACTGGCAGTATATTTAAATTGGTACCCTGTCACATTATCTATACAAACATATCCTACTAACGATTATATTAAAACATTTAACGTTGATACCCGATGAAAAATGTTAGAAAAGTTTTTAGTTTTTAAGTATAAAAATATTTAAAACAACAGATACGTAATATGAGTTATTTATGTATCAATCAAATAATCATTTTGCTTAAATTTCAATTATTAGTCTAATGTCACATATATAGTCTAATATATTTTTAGTAAGTAAGATTATTTAATGTGTTGTTTTGGCAATAAATTTTATTAAATTACAATTTAATCAAATAACGCGATTGGAATTTTGTTATCTACTGTATAAAATCTACGTACGTATTTAAGATAAAGCTTGATAATGCTTAAACGTTTCAATGTATAGATTAAAAATATAGCAACAATAGTAGCATGGTGAAGACGTCATGTTGTGTAGTATTTATATTATTCTATAGCTTTATACTGGTCGCTAGAGTTCATTTAAATATAGGCAAAGACATTTAATTTATGTGTCCATAACATTTAAGTAAATGTTTATGTATATACGAAATATAGCGATACTGGGTCGATGTTACTTTTAAAATAGTTCATTTAAAAAATGATTTATTGGTAGGCTTATACACCTCGCGTCACATATAAAAATGTACAATATATTTGATTAAATTTTAGTGTTGCAATATTTTAGACACATATAATATAAAAATGTAGGTATATATATATTAAAATATTGGTTGGCAAGTAATGGTTTTATATAATTTTTTTTCATTATGCAAGTCAAAAAGTTGCAAATAGCTTTTCGAGACATTCGAGTTTTAACAATGACAATATTTTTTGGTCCCAAAACTTGCACATACAAAGATTGTTTCATATATAGTCATTGATATGTTTGTTAAAAAAAAAAACAAATAATTCGGAAGCAAAATAAAAAAAAAAAGAAATCATAACTTTTTAATATTGACAACGTTTACTTTTGGATGGTGACAGATGATAATTATTATTAAATAAAAAAAAAAAAAAAAATTATTGCGATTTATTTAATAAACAGTTATTATTTATTATATCAATATTATTGTGCGTTTTGATTATAATAAGATTATGGCATGTAAGAAAGTTACTTATGTACTACCAAATCTTAGCACAGATGATACAACACTTGAATATCTAAGAAATAGAGACAGAGATATTAGTCTGTACAATTCAATTTACAGTAAACCTTTGATAATCCAACTCATGTCTAAGTCGACACCTCTATAAGCCTGCATAAGCAAATCAGAATCAGTTTGGTAGGAATTTTAACTTGGCTACGTGGATTGTCACATGGTGCAATCGTATTTTCTTGAACTTTAGATGATACAATATTTCCAGACTATGAGGAATTGATGGTAACACTCAGTACTCCGACATCGTCTCGTAAGACCTGTGTCGGATTATCGAAGGTCTACAAAACAGTATTTAACTGTTGCCGTCTCTTTTCTCACACAAAGTGCGCCATGACATTCTTAAGGACACTATACACTGGCATCTTACAATAGAAAAAATCTAAAATTTAATTTGCAATACGCTGATATTGTTACGGATTGTAAATTAAAATACGTTTATAGCGAAGTAAAGCTGAAGCCAACGTATAAAAATAAAACGATAACATTGCGTTATTAAAATAAAAAAGTAATAATATTAGTAGAGCGAAATTATCTACGTCAGTCGGTTAATTCTATTCCGAGTAAAGATATGACACAAAGATACAATGCAATCATAACAAAAATATTTAAAAAAAATACAGCTACTGCCTTAATTTTTTTTTTCGTTCTATCAAAAAAAAAACCAATGACATTATGTTTACGGTTTTTTTTTAATTCGTCAAAATGGTATGCGTTACGATTGTATTGTACCTTTAAATAATAAAAGAAATATCGAAAGCAAATCAGTCTTAACTTACGCTTAGTTATACATCTAATTAATATTTACATTTAAAATACTTCCGATATTCCGAAAACGGCACACCGCTTCGCGTCACTATGTACAGAGAATTCATATCCAAGTTTACAAACATTTATTACATATTATGAAGAATATCTTAAAAAATTTCGACGACGACGCTGAGCGATGGACTAAAGTACCATACATACAAACATACAAACGTACTAGAAATGATAAAAACATTCGCTATCTAATTCGAATACAATTTACAAGTTATATTTACAAGATTAATAAATACACGATTTGGTTGTATTTTTTTTTTTCTAAATTTTTCATAATTGCCATATAATTTGGATAAAAAATGTATATTTATATATATAAAAAAAAATAATTAAATCCATTGTTATTGTCGACCACTTATTCCTTCGACAACGGAATATTTCGATTACGAAAATAAATTAACACTTCACGTTCACCGTGTATTATTTTTCAATTTGTTGAGAGTCACCGACCTTTGTCGCTCAGTCCATATCACAGGAGCGTTCGCTGACTCGCTCGGCTCACCTTCACTCGCACTGACTAGCTCTTGGCTTCCGCGCAACGAAACCGACACGGCGACGTCACGTCCCGCGCACCGACCTCAGTCGATCGACGGAAATGAAATAAATATTTGTATTACGTGCATTACCTATGCTACAATAAGTTAACTGCGCGACGTGACGTCACCGAGGCGTCGTTTAGAAGATATCGGTGACGATGGTTCCGAACCACGCGCACACGACCGGGAGGGCGTAGGTGAAGAGTGCCGTCTGCAGCGATGGCCGGTCTGCGGAACCGGCGACCGGTTCTTCTCGAGCCTGGTCCGATCCGGAGGGAACATCGACCCCGGTCTGGTCTGGTCCTGACGGTACTTCGTCTGGGGTTGGGTATGATCTGGGTGGGACGAATTCCCGATCCGCAGTATCGGTGTTCGTCACCGGCGGCTCATCCACCCGACCGCGCACTTGGCCATTATTGGTTCCAGGAATGTCGACAATGCTGGGTATATTCGGTATTTCCGCTGGCCGGTTATCTATATCAGTTTCTGTCGTGTCCAGCCCTGGCCTGCTGTCTCCGGAACCTGCAAATTAATTGAAACCATGAGTGTATTCTTTTAGACAGAATGCTTACAAAACACGTGCTTATAATATTTAAATACAACAAACCTTCAGGATAATCCCTTTCGTCGTCATCACCGAGGTCCTCGGTGTCATTCGTGTCGTCTCCCGACCCTGACCCCGAACCGCCGTTATCCACAAACTCGTTAACTGACGCTGCAGCCGATTGAAGATCTTCAGCTGAAAATAATAAATATAATAATGAAAAAATGAAAATAAATATTGAACATCATTCACAATAAAATTAAAATCTCTAACGACAGCTCTTACGTGTATCTTAATGAGCAAAATGAAAGCTTGTAGTATCAAATGTAAAAATTATTATTGCGTATGTCACGCGATTAGAACTAAGTCTATTAAAATTTGAAAGTAAGTTGATGTGAGTTATGCATTGGAATAGTATAAACACAAACAAAATAACACAAGATTCACTCCAATTCAAACGAGAACTTTCGAACAAGTACAAACAAGAGTTTACCGAAGATTTTTTAGACTACATACTTTGAATCGATGCGTCCATACATTTACTGAATAATTATAATAATAATATCCTGAGACATTTTTCACACACGGCCATCTGATCCCAAATTAAGCTTGTACAAAGCTTGTGCTTTGAAACCAGACAACGGATATACTACATATACTACTTTTCTTTTGTAAATACATACCTATATAGATAATTACACACAGACTCAGGACAAACAGACATGTTTATGCACACAAATGTCTGTCCTGGGTGGGAATCGAACCCACAACCTTCGGCGTGAAAGGCAAGTATCTACCAACCACGCCAACCGGCTCGTCAAATTAAACGGCACTTGGACGACACGCCCTAGATGCTTGGCGTTTAGTTAAGTGTGTCCGTGAGAGTGCGTCGTGACCGTGCGAGGCTTACCAGAGTCCTTCCACTGCACCTCGACGCCGTTGTAGGCGTCCTTGAGGCGCGCCGTGAAGGCGCGCAGCGAGTCGGCGGGCGGCGCGGGGCCGGGCGCCGGCGCGGCGCGCACCTCCGGGTTGGACGCCAGCGCCGCGCTGCCGTCGCCCGCCGCGATCGACGAGTAGCTGGACCGAGCCGAACACATTACACTTTGTCATGTCATATATTGAGATGAGATGGCCCAGGGGTACGAACGCGTGAATCTTAACCGATGATCGTGGGTTTGAGCCCGGGCGAGCACCACTGAATTTTCTTGTGCTTAATTTGTCATTATAATTCATCTCGTGCTTTACGGTGAAGGAAAACATCGTGAGGAAACCTGCATGTCTAATTTCACTGAAATTCTGCCACGTGTATTCCACCAACCCGCATTGGAGCAGCGTTGTGGAACAAGCTCCATACCTTCTCCTCAAAAAGGGAGAGGAGCCCTTAGCCCAGCAGTGGGACATTCACAGGCTGTTACTTTACTTTACTTTATGTCATATATTAGGGGCATGTATCTTGTTGTCTATGCCACTTTCCGAGCCAGAAGATTTCGCTAAGCAAATCATCACGTCGGCGTCATTGCTGCGTTAATGAATGATAAACTACTAACTCGAAAATAACATTTATTTATTATATAAGTACACCACAAACCGCACGTATTTTACATACATAAAGAAACCGCTGTATTAAATATCTACTTTATCGCTATTTTAAAACAATTTATATACTCTAGGTAAGTACCGTAACCGTAACAGCCTGTGAATATCCCACTGCTGGGCTAAAGGCCTCCTCTCCTCTTTTTTTGAGGAGAAGGTACCTTCTCTAGGTAAGTAACATTGCTATAATTTGACTACGATCTGACACTAGGTTTTTTCGCTTCGGTGTCATTTTTCTCGATCACACCCACCTTGTAACTATTTAAAACTAAATTAGTAAAATAATTTCTAGCAATTTTTTTTTAGGATTTTTTTTTGTTCCAGTTTTATTAATAAATTAAGGTCATAAACTTTATAGTCATTATAGAAATACTAAACGGCTAACCTATCTAATCTAAATAAATTGGTCACTAACCTGGCGACATGCGAGCCGTTAAAGCAAGGCGCGCTGGTGACGCTGGTGCTGGCGCACAGCACGGCCGGCAGGTGCAGCCAATAGCGGCGCGAGGCTCGCACGCGCGCGCGCGTCTCACGCACCAGACGCTCCAATGCCGGGCCTGACTCCGCGCCTGAATAGCGAAATTACATCATGTTAATAACACAAACTTTGTGATAGATGCGTCTTCGAAAAATATCTAGTTTTAATATCTTACATCAAATATTTTTTCATGCGAATAATATTGTTCATTCTATTGAAGATTATAATGACATGTATGCTTTGTACATTATATAATATATAACGCAATACATGCTCTTACCGTGGCCATCTTCAGGTTTGGAAGTTGTCGGCTTCTTTTTCTTCGAACCGCGTTTGCCGTCGAATTCATACGATTTAAAGTCGATCTCAGCGCCTCCGGGCGCGGGTTCCGGATCGGCGTCCCTCTTTTCTCTCTCATTTTCTTCATAGTCTTCTAATTTAATTTGTCCTTTCATGTACTGGAGGAAACGTTCCCTCGATTTGGACTGCTCGGCCAGTTCCTCCGTCGCTTTTCGAATACCCTCGGGGCTCCGAAGGCTTATTAGAGACGGGTCATCGTTTACAAGACTCTCAAATGATGCTTCGATTTCGAAATCGTCGACATCATTGGATTTGTGGTTCCAATCGAAGTCTGGAATGACAGATCGGGCGAAACGCCGACTCCGATCCGGGGCGAAGAATGGACCCGTACTGACACCTCCGCCCAACACCGGTTTCCCACAACCAGAGAAGATTTTCTGTGAGATCTCCTGGTTGCGCTCCTGGAAGCTCATAATAGCTTCGGATATTTTAATATCGATAGGTTCTACTACCATCGCTATGTTGAATGGTCCTAGTAGACGGTCGGCGACCTTTTCTACTGCATCTGTAATAAAATTTTAATTCTGAATTAGAAATTGATAAATACAGTATTTTTATTTCAATAACAAAAGTATCATTATCCTTTTAATCCAAACTAAAAATAGTAAAGTGATTATTTGGAAAAAGGCCCAAAACGAAGTAATGAATTCCTCACCAACATAAGCGTCCCATTGCTCGCCCAGATCCGCATGAGTAGGTAGGCAGCCCTTTATAACGTTGTGGCAGTAACGACTGCACGCGGGTTGCTGCTGTCCTGAACAGGTACCGCAGTACCGCAGTCTGGCCCAGGCTGTCACGCATTCTTGAGTGACTCCGACCTGGAAAGTGTGTAAAAAAGGCTTGCTACAATTCAACAAAATTTTGTCCTTCCTACGAAGTGCAATGAACATGCGCAATTTGTCATTTTGAATGTTGTGTTTGTTTAACGAAGATAATATAGAATTAGAATTTGAACTAAGATTCATGATTACGTCATTGACGCATGCACGCATTCATCTTAATGTGATCTTTAGGGCTCGCATGTACAACATAATTGTCGGTCAACATTCCAAGACTTAAACGGAATGTGGACATGTCTCTGACAAATATGAACATATGTCCGCGAAGTCGTTATTCCTTTGTAGAAGGATTTCAATTTATTATATATAATGATAGCTTTTACGGCTTTTGAGATGAATAATGGATGTTTAAGTGCTACGTGTTGTTTCATAAAATATGTTTTTATTGAAAAATTACAAACTTTAAAGATAATATTTCAGTATATAATATCTTTACTAGCTGACCCGTGCCCACTTCGTTGGACGGTAAACATTTTTACTTGCGATGAAATGATGATTGTATTTCGGTTAGCGCTGAGTGCTATGATTTATTTCGTGAATGTCAAAAGTCGCGTTGACCGAACATTAATAAAATTGTCTCGCGTATTTGATATTTTAAATTATCTCTTAAACTATACAACCAAAAACATACTGTAAAAAAAGAATTTTATCTAAATAAAATTTCCTTGGTGATAAAGCAATTTATTTATAAATAGATTGACGTGTTGTATATGAAAAAAACCGTCTAATAGAAATATCATTCAGCAGATTTCACGGTCGCGGTTCTATACCAATGTCATATTATCTCTTTAACTATTTGTCCAATTATATGCAGAAAAAGGGAAGTCTTTTGTTTTAAACACTTGAGACGTTAAGTTTACTTATTTCGATAAGAATTCATAATTGTTGGTAATATGACCTGATATATGATAAACATGACCTAACGATTTAAATTATTTTTTTTAGTATAAAAAACTCCTTTTTGTAACTTAAATATAATAGTTAGATATATGCTGTCGCTGACTTTTTTATTGGCATTATCAAGTTCTATAACTTTTCTCTAGAATTCAATCAATATCTCTCATCGTTAAGGCAGCGTTCGAAAGAAATGTTTTCGTTCGATCGTTTTTTTTTTCGACTTACTTTGCAAATCCGACTACCACGAAAGTCTTAATTTTTCGGGTTATATATGCCTATGACACTCACAAATAGTGCGGCTTTTTAGCGGTAAAAGAATTTTCAAAATCGGTTCTTTAGATTCAGAGATTACCCCCTACAACCGCACAAACTTTACCTCTTTATAATATTAGTATAGAAGTATATATTACCAGCTATTTGGCTGACATCATCTGTCATACCATATATACAAACTAAATGTAATAAGTGATTCTTATTACCAAGACGATTGATTTCTTGGCCAGAAGTTGGTTTGTGAATATGTTCTATATAATTATAATATTAATTGCCACAGTAATGTGTCATCTGGCGCCAAATGAGATCAACGGACGGATGATTCAGCTTCCAAGACGTTATTCCGCCCGAAGGCCGCGCTACTTGTCTCGAATATTGATAAGTTTTTATATTCAGCAACGAAATACGAGATAGCGGTTTGCATATAACAGACCTTAATGTAATATGCGACAAAAGACAATAGAGAATTGAGTTTTATATGGAATGCTTATGAGTTTCGGGTGTGCATGACGTACCAAACTTGATTCGATGGTATTCTCGTGTGCAAAGTCTCGAGGTCAGTAGGCAAATCATATCTTAATGGTCACCCATTTAAGGCAATCCTGCCAATTCTAAGTGCTTACTGGCATTGTATTTCAGTTTATATATATATATATATATATGTCATGATATATTACATCTATAATTATAAAGTTTGTGACTCTGTATAGTTGAATGGGCTAATCTCAGAAACTAACTACTACTCAATTATAAGGCTATGACCCAAAAGAGTGCAGAAGTAACTATGAGCATCAACCAATCTAGGAGACTATATTTACGAGACGCACAGCCAGTGTATCTATATATTTTTTTACAGTTTACATATTAAATAAAAGCACAGCATATCCCTGAAGGGAAGAAGAGGATAGATTTCCACTTCACAGATATTACGGCCCTGATATAAATTGTCGCCACGTTTAATCTCATTAACGCTTTACAAACTGCGCGATGAATGATAAAATGTAAGCCTTTGTCCGATTTTTATATTTATATTATTTTTTAATATTGTGATGATTGGTTTAAAAAATTGTATTATTTGAGACTCGGATGATAATATTTGGAACTTTTTGAAAAATACATATTTAGGTTCATTTGGCAGAATTTGATTCTATTTATTGAGTTCGACGCAGAATCGATGCATACTTTTTCAATATAAAAATGAATAAATATAATTAAATCCAAAGAAGATATTTTATTACAAATACGCTCTTACAAACACTAGAATCGAGAAATTACAAGGTAAATCATAGCTACCTCGTGTAGATAGGAAATTGATAATGTAACTCGACCTTCTAAGTAGAAGTGAGTTGGCAATTGACTTATTGATATTATTTCATGAATTTATAATAACAGACCTGCATCATGCTCCTGACGACGTCCGCACCAGCTCGCAGTGCTTTGTGGAAAGTGCGAGTGGCTACGAAAGCGCGTCGAAGCTGTACAGACAGTTTCGACGGCACGTCCTCAAATGGTTGGATGTCTCGCATGTGTTCGTTCACACATTTCAAATACCTGTAAAGGATGTAGTATTGGAATTAAAAAAAAATCAACTCCAATGTATCGTTACCCACACATCGCACACATTGAATGCTTCGATGGTCCAGTGGTTCGATGTAAGGCCGCAGACCCGGAGTTCAATTCCCAGGTCGGGTCAATAAAAAGGTTTTTTTAACATAAAATTCTCAGTAGCAGCTTCCGGAATCTGGAATTTGGAAGTGTGTATTGCATGCCTCGGAAAGCACGTAAAGCCGTTGGTCCTGCGTGTGAACTCTTTCCGGTCGTGTCGAATTTCCATCCCGTCGGATTATAAGAGTTAGAGAATATATAGTGCAACTGTGTTTGCGCACACCCTTGTGCACTATAATATCTCCTGCACAGTTGGCTAAGATCTCTAGAGATTGCCCGCCGCGGCCGAAATTGGTCTGGAAGACATTATTATTACCCACACGGTCGGACATATGAAACAAGACAAAGAGCCATAGAGATAATAAATTAACCATAAATTACAACGAAGACAATGTTGCGATGTACGAGTAATAGACAATTCCAGAAAATGTATAATAAGCGGAAGAAACAATTGCCGTCTTCTAGATTTCATTGATATTCCGTCGTCAGCCTACTCAGGAACACACACATGTTTCACGTTCAATAATAAGTCTGATACGTTTGTTTCCATTGATACTTCACTACAAAACAATAAATTAGTATTTGATAGTGTTGTTCGATTATTTATTCATAAATTATATTTTTTTACGACATTCGTTCTTTTTGCAGAAAATCTTGAAGAAGTGATGTTTATTGAAAAAGTATTCTAAATTGTTTGTATTCTGATGACATGTCCTCCGATTTAACAGCAGATAAGACATTTAGCAGTTTTTAGACAACATCTAGTAACATGATCGTAAAATGTTAGAATTGATATCCTGTTTATACAAAGCCGTCATTATATAGTCTTGGTTTTATTAATGATCAGTTGTTTCTAGAATATTTAAAACTGGTTGAATTTTTGAAGTGTGTGTTGATGGCTAAATTTAAAATTGTAAGCGATTTCCAAAAATACTTTAAGGAGTCTCGCCTCGGAGCCGATTTTGATCAAAATTAAAACTACACATATAAAACAAGTGCATGTTTAGTTTTTGTTAAAACGGGTCGCTTTCATTTCACATATTCCAGTATTCCTTCTACACAGCTTCAAATTTGGTTATCCCAACCAACCTGTACATTTTTTGTTACAACATCTTGTGTGCAAAAAGTAACGACCTATGTATATAATAATTAAAAAAACAAAAGCTCACATAAAGTATAATTGACCGGATATAACAGAAGGCAATATTCGTAGAACAAACAATGCGAACTAATAGCACATGTAAAGAATACATTTTTTTAATAACGAATACACAATAAACACGTGTCTTATTCAGTACAAAGATTTTTAAAGCGGCATAATTTTTGACGTTCTTTGATGTTTTTGAAATCTACATAATAACTTCGCGTGAGGAATAAAACTTTACTCCGAATAATAGTGACGCTAATTTTATAAATATTTCTACTTTCACAAAATGCGGTCATGTATTTATTGATACCTACTTTTTTGTCTTCATTTTCCTCCTTTTATCTTCCAGTAGAACATTAGTATTTCAAATTAAAACAAAGGAACCTCGTCTTACTAGAGTAGGTTTATTTTCTAAACATATACATTATAATGTAGTACAGATTTTATGGAGAAGTAATTAAAGTTATAATTGCACATGAATGACGAATAGCTATTGATCTCGGCTATTAGAAGAAATGTCATTGGTCACAAGGAACAACTTTATATACGATAAAACACACACCATTATAGTTCTTAATGCAAGAGCATATGATTGCATATTCGTTGAAATCGAGAATGTATGTTCACGGAAGTGCTGTTTGAAGACATATCTATAAAACAGTTAGAGCTGACAGTTTATTTGAAAACATAAATAAACCTCTATAACGATAATAGACCATAGTGTTAAAAATGGTTATGATACATTATGAAGTGGTTAGCTTCTGATACCTTTGAGTGTCAAGTTTAAATCAGTTTATGGTGTGTGCGATGTTTTATGTATGTTAGTGGAACGTTGACAGAATTAATCAAGTTGATTAGACGGTCTGACGGTATACCTGATTGAATAAAATTGCTAAGTACATATTTCCTAAATTGATTGAACGAAACGCAACGAGTTTGAATCTTTGGTACATTTGTAAACTTGCCAAAATGGAACAAATCGAAAAAAAACGTGCGCTGTTATATGAGTCTTTATTTATCGTATTTTTCTGGGAAATGGAAGCATTCCCGGGGTCTTGTATAAAATTATATCAACTATCTAAATAAATACATAATATATTTAATAGAATTTGAAGTATGATGTTATTCAATTCGCTTGTATAATGAAGGATCTGTATTTATGTTAACAAATCACGCTTTTTCATCGGTTTAAAAAAAGTTCTCAATTCTTCTAAAACTTTTTTATGTAAATTATCAATGATGATTTATTTTCTTTGGTTTCAATGTCATAATTTTATTTTTTGAAGCGTTCATTCAGGCAATTTTTTGAAGTCACTTTTTTATATTTTACGCGTTCTATATTAACTATAATATTAGTATAACTAGTATAATCGCACTTACTTCTCGTCGAAGCTGTATTGTGAGTTGAGCACGGTGAACATCTTCTGGTAGAGAATTCCGAAGAAACCATCCATCATTTCGTCGAAGTCGTTATCGCCTCGGGTGTAATACCTGTAAGCATCGTTATTGTGACAAAATATTTTTCAATAATTGAATATTCAAAACTATATTGGGCTGTTCTCTCCTTGAGGAGAAGTTTTGAACCTCATTCCACCACGCTGCTTCAATGCTGGTGCATACTCACGTGGTGTATTTCAGTGAAAACGCAGTTTTCATCACGATTTTTTCCTTTACCGTTCACAAATTATGCACATGAAACTTCAGTGGTTTTTGCCCGGGTTGAACCCGCACTCACCGTAATATAATAGTAATATGCAGTGTTGACTACAATCGTTAGTCATGAAAATCTCATACCAACGTTTTCTTAATAACATTTAACGATCAGTTTGAGTGTCAAAGGACAAGTATATATTTAAGTAATTTTTATAATCGTTTTCTGTTCAAATGTTGATATATAAAAATATAAAATAAAATAAGATTACTTGAATAAAAATTTGATACAACAATGTTTGTGATATGATATTTCATATTATTATTATTTTAAATTTACTATAGACATAAGGCAACTGATCCGCACGAGAGGACACGGAGACCACTTGTCTCAAGCTATGCACATTACCAATGCAGGGATTAGCTATGTCTTACGATGTCAATGTGCTGCCGATCGTGAGACTTTAATTGATATTGGCCTTTATGTATATATATAATACATGTGCAATAGTTTACTCAAAATTGACATATATATTACACTAGCTGACCCGGTAAACGTTGTTCTGCCATATAAATGATATCTACTGAATATTCTGAAGAAAAAATTCTGGATAGGAACACCTTTATCAGCTAGCGGTATGGAATATACTTTACGACCTATTCTCATACCTCTCAAATATACATAACAAATTTCATAAAAATCGGTCGATCGTTTCGGAGGAGTTCGACCACAAACACCGTGACACGAGATTTTTATATATTAGATTAAGAAATAGGCAATATATTTTGTTTTAGCGTCAAAGACAAAAAAATTACTTCAATTAAGTTACTTGATTACTAAGCAAACACGCTCTTAACAAAACCTAATAAGTAAATTAAGCGTCAATAGCGCAATGGTTTTACAGGCTGCCTAGCGATTTAGTCGCAGGTTCAATTCTGACCCTTGAGTTATTGTTGTTCCACTCTTAACACAAGCTTTACGTTTAATAGAATAATATAAACATTATAATAAAATAATAATAATAAAATAGTATGAAGTATATAATATTTTTAATAATGTGTACCTTTCCAATTGCTCGAATAATTGCTCGAAGACATACGTGTGCTGTTCGTAAATCATGCCGTAGGTTCGTTTGAACATGGCGTGGAACTCTTCCCGTGAGAGCTGCAGGAGTTTTCTGAAGAACTCTGAAACAACGAAAAAAATATGTTCATCAAATTAAATATGAAAAGTAAGGTTAAGGTTAAGTAATAAGCAATTGTAATACTTTAAGCAGCTTTAAGCGATTGAGAAGTCAATACGAACGGGGCATAAAGGTATAAAGGCTTAGGTTATACTTGGATAAAAAAAAATATATTATCAAAGTACCTAAGTAAAGTTTATATCATGTTACCGAATTACATAGAGAGGTCAAAAAATTATAGAATCAATATAAATAATACAATTTTGTAGATAAAAAATAAAAAATAATAATTATTTAACTTTTTTTTGTCGTTTATGTTTAAAGTACAATAACAATCTAGTGAAATACAATATTAATTTATGATACTAGCCGTTTTTTGTTATATATTAATTAGAGTTAACGTGGAATGCTGTCGATTGCTCGTTAATTTTTTATAGAATTTAACGACTACTGTTTCAACTACCGGCTGTCTAGTAATATATTATTGTGTTTTGTATTACAAATATCTGTTGACAATGTATTTTTATATTCATATTTATAGTATGGGTAGGCGGATGGACAAAAGGGGCCACCTGATAGTAAATGGTCACTACAACCCATAGACATTGGAAGTGTAAGAAAAATTAACCGGCCCTTACAACGCCAATGTACCACCAACCTTGGGAACTAAGATGTTATGTCCCTCGTTTCTGTATGTACTGGTTCACTCACCCTTCAAACCGGGAAACAATTATTTAGGGCAGAAATTTATAAATAATACTGTTTCTTTGCTGTTTTTGCATTGTCTAACACTGTTGCTTGATACCAACATTTACTCGTTAATTGTCTTCCTTTTATCCTTCATGCTTTCTAAAGCATTAGCATTTTTAATTGAAACAAAGGAACTTCGCTATACTTCCCTACTTATTTAAAGTTAATTTTCCTAAACATATTTATTATAAAGTAATTTACTTATAAGAAGTTTCGTCTTCGCGTTTGTAGGTTTTTTTTTTTGTTCGATTGATTTTTTTTTACTACCCACGCAAATGCAACGCAATTTGAAATACGGGTCATTAAACTTTTTACTAATTGGTAAACACATGATTGGAATAAAAACAAACAAAGTCATACATCGTACAAAAGAGGCAATAAATAACACGATAAATATATTATTTTGTATATGTTATAATTATTTCCTTATGATCGATCTCGGCTATTAACAGCTTTGTATCATTGATCGCAAATAGTTTTAAATACGTTATATTTTTTACATACTTCTTGTTAAACTTGTTGACTCTTGGAAATTATATAAACAACAATTAACTAATATCAATAATATAATAATAATAAAATTCTATATCATTGTGTACAGAAATTAATCTTTTTTTTTTATAGAATAGGAAGGTGGACGAGCATATGGGCCACCTGATGGTAAGTGGTCACCAAACGCCCTTAGACATTGGCATTGTAAGAAATGTCAACCATCGCTTATAGCCAATGCGCCACCAACCTTGGGAACTAAGATTTTATGTCCCTTGTGCCTGCAATTACACTGGCTCACTCACCCTTCAAACCGGAACACAACAATATCAAGTATTGCTGTTTTGCGGTAGAATATCTGATGAGTGGGTGGTACCTACCCATACGAGCTTGCACAAAGCCCTACCACCAGTAAATCTATATTCTTTTAAAAAGAACAAGTAAAAATTTAAGTTCGGAGACAATGTTATATATATATATAACATTGTCTCCGAATGTCTATATATATAAATGTCTATAAACGTGTATCTTCAATTTTATAGTAAATTAAATGTGTTTTTTTATTCATTCCTGACTCACTATAATATTAAGTTATAAATAAATTGTACTCGCAAACGAACCGCAAAATGGCACCACATGTGTGGGTTCACTTCGCATCGTATTACTCGTGTTTGAGCAATCGATAGTGTATTGATTAGTTCATTTTCTACTTAAGCTGTATAAAGTGTCTAAAGGATGCTTATTCATTTAATAAGTTCATACAATAAAGCGGTTAGCGAATTTCATCCTTATATACAAGGTTTTAATCAAACTGTTATTATTATATATTGAGTTGTGAAAGTGAGTGGATTTTTTTTTCAATAAAACTATACAGAGTATTATAAATTATATAAGTACAGAGGCTATTAATACTATTGAAAATATTTTTTTATTGTTGATCCCGTAGAAGAATTGGAAGGAATTCCTTAAAAGTCTGCATTATCATATATACTTTGTATCTTGAATAAATTATAGAAATCCACACACGTATTGCTATATATATTTCAGACATTACTTGGTGCCCTACGCTTTGTGCAAGCTCGTCCGAGTAGGTAAACTGCGATACTTATTATTGTTGTGTTCCGGTTTGAAGGGTGAGTATGCCAGTGTAACTACAGTCACAAGGGATATCTTCTCAAGGTTAACTGATGCTTTGGCGATCGTCAATATCTAAGGGTGGTGGTGACCACTGATCATCGAGTAGCCCATTTGTCTATTTACCTATTTTAAAAAAAACCGTAACAGCCTGTTAATGTCCCACTGCTGGGCTAAAGGCCTCCTCTCCTCTTTTTTTGAGGAGAAGGTTTTTTTTGGAGCTTATTCCACCACGCTGCTCCAATGCGGGTTGGTGGAATATACATGTGGCAGAATTTCAGTGAAATTAGACACATGCAGGTTTCCTCACGATGTTTTCCTTCACCGTAAAGCACGAGATGAATTATAATCACAAATTAAGTACATGAAAATTCAGTGGTGCTTGCCCTGGTTTGAACCCACGATCATCGGTTAAGATTCACGCGTTCTTACCACTGGGCCATCTCGGCTCTATTTAAAAAAAACCATGGACATTATTATTTTCGAGACACGTATTTAATTAGTATACATAAATGATAATACACTTTAGAAATAAAAGGATGGTGTCCATGCTATTTTTCATATAAATGTTATACAGAACATTTAAAAACATTTTTTTACTAGTTTACTGTAAACTTACAGAACTCTGATAAACGCCCCTGGCTAGGAATACTGATATTGTCACTATTAATAAGAAATGAGGGGCGCTGAACATCTAGCCCTCATGGCTATTGTAGGCAAGGTAATAATATATTCCTTTATATTATAAAATACATATGTAGGTATCAAGGTACTGTCATAATACATAACACTAATTAACAGTGCGTTTAATATAATAGCAAAACAATTTTTAAAAGAATATTAAATAAAGAACAATACCAGTAAAACGCAAAGCAGTACTTGGTATTGTTGAGTTCCGGTTTGAAGGGCAATGTGAGCCAGAGTAATTATAGGCACAAGGGACATAACATCTTAGTTCCCAATGTTGGTGGAGCATTGGTGATGTAAGCGATGGTTAACATTTCTTACAATGCCAATGTCTATGGGCGTTGGTGACCAATTATCATTTTTTTTTTTTTTTATAGAATAGGAAGGTGGTCGAGCATATGGGCCACCTGATGGTAAGTGGTCACCAAACGCCCTTAGACATTGGCATTGTAAGAAATGTCAACCATCGCTTATAGCCAATGCGCCACCAACCTTGGGAACTAAGATTTTATGTCCCTTGTGCCTGTAATTACACTGGCTCACTCACCCTTCAAACCGGAACACAACAATATCAAGTATTGCTGTTTTGCGGTAGAATATCTGATGAGTGGGTGGTACCTACCCAGACGGGCTTGCACAAAGCCCTACCACCAGTAAATATATTAGGTGGCCCATATGCTCGTCCACCTACCTATTCTTTATATATAAAAAAAACCTATTTTCAAGGTGCATACGATGAGGGGCACATTCACATATGTATTGCCTATTTTTTACACAGGTAGGTGTATGTGATATAAGACCAGTGACAAAAATAGGTTTCTAAAGTTCGCCGTCACAAAGTAATCGTTTCTATAATAAGATTCCAAATTTATTTTTAACTTTTTCTATTAAAAAATTTAAATCTTATGTCAAAACTTTATTAAATAAAGTAATTAATAATATATAATTGGATTTTATTGACTCTGTTAAGAGGATGAAAAAGAGTAACTACTAAGTTTCTTGCCGGTTCTACTCAGTAGAATCTACAATCCAACCAAACCATTCAAAAGTGACCTTATGAGCATACTTGAATAAATAATTCTTTCATACTCAATAATATATAACTCACTTATCAACACAAATTCATTTTCTAGCGTTTATAATAAGGCTACTTTATAGTGGAAGTCTAATAGCTTTATTTTGTCTCTTCGGAAATAAATCTTCTACAATATTATAAGAAAATGCGCGAGTCCAAGTATCGCGGTGTTGTTTATCAAGCGTTTAAAATAGTTCGTGCGTCGGTAGCTTACGTTGATAGTAAAATATGGTTTATTTCGGAATGTAGAGTAAGATAATGTTGAATTATGTTTTATTACGTTTAACTACTGTTTTGACCCAGTGAAGGCGCCGCCATGTTGTTTTTTTATCTGTTTTTTACGATTTAATTAAATTAATAAACGATTTAAATATTATTTTAATACTATTTAATTATGTTAAAATGATAATTTAATTTATTTTCAAACTAATTGTTATTAACCGCACGCTTCGCTTAGCTGAAACGTAATTTTGGTACTTTTTTATTTTGAATAATTAATTAGTTACTAAAATTCACGCCATAATAAATGAATCATTATAATTCTTAGTCATTCGAACGTGATTATGCAAATATTAGCATTTATAATATTAAATAATATGGCAAGTTAATGTATAATTCACTCACTTATATATAGTTTAATGTTAGTATTAATTAAAAGATATTATCTTAGAACAGGTTTTTCTTCTAGAAATTTAAAAACAAACTTACATTACAATATTTTTTTCAATTCTTTTTTTTTTATTTAAATGACCATAAACACTTTTATGGGCTGTAAACTAGACACCTTAGATAGTAACTGTGATAATGTAGGCGTTCAAAGCGATAAAGTGGGGATCGTTGAAAAATTAATTATAATAAATATTTTTAAGTAAAAGTATTAAATATTGAATTACGCAAGTATTTATCATAACGTAATCGGTCCATTGACCGCGTCTACTTATTGTTGCTTGCGTCTTCGCGATAATGTCGGGTGTACACATGAGTCGCCGTCACGCGTGGATACTATGTTAGGTTCGTTGCACACTGTGATATATTAATTGATAATCTTTATAATTAATTAAGATGTTATATTATAATAATTGTAAAAAAGTGGTGTTTGATAACTTAAACAAAAAAATTAAGGACGAATAAGCAACGTTTATAATATAACATAAGTTTTATTTGTGTCACGTGTACTGGTTTAAATATGTAATAGTTTATTTTATACTAAGAGCCTAGAAAGTCTAATGGAGGGAATAATTGGATCTTAAGGTTGGAAGACACTTTCATGTACTTAATTTGTGTTCATTAATCAACTCTTGCTTCTTGATAAAGGATAACGTCGTGAGGAAAACTCGCAGTAGAACAGTTTATCGTATCAGCTCCAATTCATACCTACACTACACGTGTTGCTCAGACAAGAAATAAAAATGTAAAAATAGGAAGATTATTTGCGCATGTGAAATATCATTATATGAATAAAACAAATATTAAACACAGTAAGCTTGGTGTAATTATTGTTGATCGATTTACAATTATCCGTATACATACATTATTCATTAATTAGTCAGCTGTCATTGTGAATTTGCCTACATTGCAGATGGTCGCAGTTTCGATTTTTGCATAGGCTTATTTTGGAGTGGTCAATACAGATTTTTGCGTCCTGAGAATTAAGCTTAGCTTAACTTCGTGTCTCTAAAATGTTCTTAGAGTAAAACATCATTTCGAAGTTATCACAAAAATTGACTAGTAGCAGTGCTAGTCTGTAAGAATTCACTCCATTACTCACTCGTGGAATATTGTCAACCGACTCATATATACTATTTCGAGTCGTGTATTCGTCTAATGTTATGAATATTATGGTCAACGTGAGTTCTGTCGTCATTAATTAAATGCATTTGCATAAGAAATTTACTACTTAACTAAACTAACATAACAGAAATACATTATAAATATCATTCTTAATAAGCCTTATCGATTTAGAACAAATATAGTTTTCACGGAGTCTATAAACGCGAAACAGATTAGATAGGAAAAGATACGAAATGGTTTTTTATTTAGACAAATACCGAGATTTTCACAAACATTCCGTATTAGAGTATACGGGTAAATGTTATATATGTATGCAAATCTCATATTGCTCGACTTAACGCTGTACTTGAGCGTTAATATCCAAAAGTGTAAAAGTTGGCACACGTCATGATATCATATCCGACTGTTCTAGTCACGGATCTAAGAATAAGGGCGTACCTGTCGGGCTGCTTTTTAAAATGGCCCCAAATTTATAATATATTTGGAATGAAAACTTTTTATAAAAACTAAATCAATTAAATGCTAATAAAAGCGATAATAAAGAGTGTAAATTCTCTAAGAAAAAATATCAGAAATAATAAATAGGATTTGCGATTTTGTAAGTTAAGTCTTGTTAATTATATTCAAATTCTGGAAGGATGTTAATGTCAAGTGTTTGCCGCGATTTGGAGAAATCGAAGCTGCTGCGGCTGCTGGTCATCACTTAACTATCAATTTAAATAAAATGAGCGGCAGTAACGCGACAAAATTTCCGCAACATTTATTGGTCGGTAAATTTTAATTTATACGTCGATGACCAGATTTAAATTCAAAACGTATAGTAAAGTGGTCCATAACTTGGTACGGTAACTCGGTCGGCTGAACACAGTCTGAAGTATTCACGCAAAACTCTAATGAGGGAAAAGAGATAATTACAGCTTGGATAATGACGTAACATTCGACAGTCCAAGGCGGTTACTAAACATGCAGGGTCTCAAATGTATACGAAGATCGCGTTTACTTTGACATTCGTTTCCGTCCTCATGCCGTCCAAGAACAAAGATAAGCAATGTCAATAAAACATTACCAAAGCAGTAAATTACTAACCTAATTCCTTGGTTATTTTTTTTTCTCTAAGACACAGTTACATAACGTTTACGTGTCCGTAAAAAAATAAAATAAAGAACAACAAGGAAATAAAGAAAAGTTATTCACGGCCAATTGATGTTTTAAATTCGAACATTTTCACGCATCGCCTAAAACGATTTTTATTGCCTTCAATGCTCACACGCCACTATGATACGTGGTTCAAGCAATTTCACGACAGGCATGAGGAAAATGAAATGCTAATCAATATGACTATTGTTAGGGAAGTTAACTTTTTCTGTCATTTAAGGAATTGTTTGTAAATATTTCGTGATTCTGGCTTATATGGACACGAATAAATTGAATCCCTTTTATAGTACGTGAAACGGAACGGAACTTCTGGTAGTTTCTTTTATCCTTGGAGACACTTCCGATGAAATGACTTTTAATTCCATTCTGAGAATTGTTGCAATTTTATTATATTATCAAGTATAATTTGTTAAAATAAAGCGTGAGTCGTACGTTACAAATTTGTATTTTATCTGTTAAGAAAAACAGTAGGCATGTAGGAATTTTCAAAAAAACAATAAAAAAATATTTGTCCACGGAACGTTTTTGCGAACTTTACAATTGAAACGATAAGTTTTCGGTAGGAAATGTAATGTAAATAAATATATGTATGGCAGAGATGGATATTTATATAATTTGTTAGGTAATAAAATAAATATTTGAGGCCTTGAGTTTGGTCTTGAGAGGCGATTTTTATAATACTATAATATCTTAGTGCCTTCGCACTTTCACATGTGTGTTACTGATTATGCGTTCTATTTTTTATGATAATAAAATAATACGTTTATAAGAGTGAAATTTTAAAAAGTAGTAATTTTCAATTCATTAAATCATTCTTATTCTTAGTTTTACATTGGGGTGAACCCAAAGAAAAACTATATTAAAAAATAAATCTTATACAGATAACACACAGATCTTTAAACATCAAACATTCAATCATCGGATTTCTGGACTTATGACTTTCAGATTACTATCGGATGCAATAAAACTAAATTTTATTGGGTAAACGAAAAACAATGCAATGTCTAAAATTAGTAAGAACGAAGTCACAGGCACAATAAAGTCTTTTAATTTGCAAACAAATGACACGGAACAAGTATGTTAACTGTCAAGAAATCGATTATAGATTATTCTTGTTAGTTTGCGCAAAACATTACAGCCTCATTAATGTCAAATATAACTGTTTCCATGTCAGTTTGACAGCGGCTCTTTGATATTCGATTACGTTGACAACGAAGCAAATAACGGTTCGTAAGTAAGTTGTATGCTCTTTGATAATGTTCATGCATAAAACATTACAAGACAATATATAATAGCTTCACTTTAACTAGGGCAATGCAGAATTGATTACGTCTTTTGTCTAGATCAATTTTCTTATTTCTAAAATTTGAGTTATATTTTCAATAACACGTTGAAGACAAAATTTAACCATCACGTCCGGCAGATGTGACTCACCGATATTAATGATTATTGAAAGAGTTTATACTTAAAGAAACGCAATAAATAAATATGTAAAATATATTTTTCGCATTATTATAATAATATTCAGCAACGAAGTTTATAGTATAAGCGCCACGCACATACAGAGGGAGAGGGGGCATGACGGCACAAGAGAGCGTTATGCCGTTTATCGTCGCGGCGTACGAATCGGTCTTATAACTTAGGACTCGTTATTGGTTATGATCATTTAAGGAATGGTATCCAGTATTAGGTATTGTTTTCCGATCCGATGGGAACTTTTTTTATGAATAGATGAGTGCACAGATAATCACTGACAAGTTCGTTCAAAAATAAATAAATCATATGTGCAAGCAAGTGAAAACTTATTATTTTTATAATCAAATGTAATAAAATACGATTGAGTAAGCTATTATAAGACTAACTATTATAATTATTATAAGTATTTATTAATTAAATATCGTGTCTATTCCACACATTCATTTCATATGGCACGTTGATGACACGATGTTAGCTGTCAATTGATATGCAAAAATATTTTACAAATATATTTTGTCTAATTAGAGCAATTGTTTTATTTTTGACTTATATCCTATCGAGCATATTTTAAAATTTAATTTATTTATTAATAAACGTTTTGCAATGTGCTGACAAGGTTATCTGTTTATCTAAAGGTTATTAAAATCAAGTTCAAATTCATTCGAAATGAATAATCGTACTTTTATTTTTTAATCCAAGTCATTTATTATTACATTATAATAACACGTTCATATATTTAGTGATATATGGTTTGAATTAATTATAATATAAGTGTACGTATCGATAAAATTACCTGCAATTAAAGCACTATCTCAATGCTAGGGACTGTTTTTTATAGCTCTTTTTACTAAAAGTTTAATTTATTATACCTATATAATTTTCGAATAGATTTATCTTAGAATTTTATTCGAAACTGGTTTTGTCCAGATCACATTTGTATTCGATGACTCGATTGATGTTTTATTTTCTAGTGTTTATATAATTTAAATACACGACATTCAGTTTAAACCAAAGATATATAAGTTAAGAGTTACGTACTTTGTATTTTTAAATAACGAACGTCATACGCATTGTAAGAAAACTCACGTGTTTCTCAAGCTTAACAGTCATTTCGGTGCGCATCCATTATAATGGATATACACACGTATAGCGTCGTTTACGTATTTGTGAAATGACGAAAATAATTTCATCTTAACGATTCATCTCTTTCTGTCATTATTGATTAGACATTTGAAACAAGAAGACACAGCATTATTTAACTAATAAGTCGCGAAACAAAGTTTATTAGTCGAGTCGATAATAATTACAGCTAAAGTACAGTTAGATAATGTGTATGATTTTTTTCATAAAAACTTTACGAACAAAATGTAAGTTTAAAATACGGCTACAATTGATGATGAGCACCTTTCTTGTTGAAAATAAATTGCAAATCGTATGTTAAATATTACGGAAATATATGTAATTTGTACTAGTTTGTTTTAATAAAGATAACATTGTAATGATCGCGTGCTCTAACATAGAGGAACACATGCGTGAAGCATTTAAATTATGATCATTGATATGGCAACACATTTTTTTTTTTCAAATAAAACGTTTCTGTCGACATGATTTTCATAAAGTATAGGTTAATATGTTATTATAAAAAAAAACTATAACAAGATCGTAAAAGATTCATTTAAAGACATTATAGAAAGTTAATATTTAAATTAGTTAGTTTTTCCAGAAAATACACTGCGTGTCATGCGTTTTTTTTTTTTTTTTTTATAGAATAGGAAGGCGGACGAGCATATGGGCCACCTGATGGTAAGTGGTCACCAACGCTCTTAGACATTAGCATTGTAAGAAATGTCAACCATCGCTTACATATCCAATGCGCCACCAACCTTGGGAACTAAGATTTTATGTCCCTTGTGCCTGTAATTACACTGGCTCACTCACCCTTCAAACCGGAACACAACAATATCAAGTATTGCTGTTTTGCGGTAGAATATCTGATGAGTGGGTGGTACCTACCCAGACGAGCTTGCACAAAGCCCTACCACCAGTAAAACCTGCGTTTACGGTTAAAAAACTTATGCCCTTAACGGGTATCTACTACGGCTGTTACCGTAAATAATTCAATAAATGTACCTAACAGTTTGTTTGTTTTTTGTAACACTGTGTTGACGTGTTTCTGTGACAATGAAGCTTGGAAAAATGTTGACTTAAAATAGCACAGTCTGGACAGTGCAAAGATAAAACAGTTAGGCGAAACTGTATACTCATATTAAGCGGTCACCAGCGTCAATAGATATTGACACTGTAAGAAATATTAACCATTCCTGACATCGCCAATGCGCCCTCCACCTTGGGAACCAAAGTCATGTTTACGCCTGTAATTACACTTGCTAAATCAACCTTCAAATCGAACCACAACAATACTACGTACATACTAATTGCATACTTTTTTAAATATAATTTATTTAAAAAAAAAAGTAATTAAATTTTATTTACGGCGACTATAGATGCAGAGATAATGAAAGATAAATTTATCTCCTCGGATCGCAATTCGTATTTCATTCCTAAGAAACGTTTTATATTGACATTTCGAACTGATTGAGATCATATTGAGTAAAACATGTCGGAACGCGCCCACGTAATTAAATTCGAGATTGGCTATTAATTAGCGATGTGCTTACGATACCAACGTGTTTAAAATAAACTAGATTGTTTTTAATCTTCTATAAATATTAACAAATTAATATTTTATTTTTTGTTCTTTTTTTTATAGAATAGGAAGGCGGACGAGCATATGGGCCACCTGATGGTAAGTGGTCACCAACGCCCATAGACATTGGCATTGTAAGAAATATTAACCATCGCTTACATAACCAATGCGCCACCAACCTTGGGAACTAAGATGTTATGTCCCTTGTGCCTGTAATTATACTGGCTCACTCACCCTTTAAACCAGAACACCACAATACCAAGTACTGCTGTTTTGCGGTAGAATATCTGATGAGTGGGTGGTACCTACCCAGAGGAGCTTGCACAAAGCTCTACCACCAGTAGAGCCATAGAGATACCATTTTTTGTTCAGGACGCGTTCTTTAACATTAATTCTAATTCAGTAAACCCATATATATATTTTATGTTGTGCGACTGCGCAAGATTTCTAAATGATACAAATTGAAAAAAAACACGTTATATATTCATCTTTTACATATAGCAATATGTATTATATACATTAAATAAAAATGCGCAGGCCGCCTAGCCATTTAAAAGCCGTATCCTATCCTCTATCAGTTCCTGACCAGAATTTACAAACGCACAGACGCAATTTAATCAATATGTTGCAAAATATACTCGTAGTAATGAGATACCTATAATTAAAAAAAAAAATATATTGAGCGCCCGTTTCCTAAAATGACAAAGGTATTCATTTGACTCACACATCCGGCTCAGGACCTTTAATTTTTAAAGAGTTAGTCATATTTAATAATAAGTTTGGGATGAAAAGATAAATTTAAATGGACATATAAAATTTCATATCTACCTGAGGAGTATATTGGTGCTGGAACGAACATGGGTATAATTTAGGGGTGTTACCTACAGAAGTATACGTTTGTAGTTTGCTCGAGATTTGTTAATGTGGACTAAAATAATACATTTTTTGGCTAGTACACTATAGTAGCTCTGAAAACTGAAAGATGAAGAACCAGCGACGTTGGTTTCGACATATATATACTATTTATAACCGAATTGTTACATAACTCTTTCTCTATACCGAAGATAAGGGCGATCGTCTCGCAGGCTAGCTGCACCAAGCTGTTTCGCCAGCGTGAAACGTTACTCGAATGGGTCATATCCCATCAAAAACATAAACGTGAAATGAGAGCCGAGTTCAATATTATGATATATGCTTTGTTTGTTGACTTCAATGACAAAAGAAGCGAGATCTAAATGGGTGCCAAGTTCAGTCCTGTGCCATGGTCAGTCCTATTTATAACAACATCAAATATTTTATAACAACTTAAAATATAATTTTTTCTTATATCTTAGGATAATGTATTGAAGCCCACCTTTTGTCACACGGACTTTTGTCACGGAGTTTGTCACACGGAGCTGCTCGTCAGTTTTGTTAGCTTGAACTTGGCTTGACACACTATCACTAGATACTTCTATATTAATATTATAAATGCGAAAGTAACTCTGTTCGTTACGCTTCTACGGCTAGAACACTGAATCGATTTAAATTTTTACTAAGCAAGATTGAATCCCAAGGTTCGAAGACATCATCATCATCATCATATTCAACCCACATTAATCCACTGCTGGACATAGGCCTCCTCACAGGAGCGCCATTTCTCCCGGTAATGTGCTAGTCGCATCCATTGAGCACCCGCCATTTTCCTAAAATCGTCCGAAATCGTCAAAGACATACATTTTCATAATAACCTCTCCTCCCAAAACCTCCCCTCACTTTACTAAACATGCGGGCGAAGCCGCAGGTGAACACTATTAATAAACCTTTTTTAAATATGAGCTATGTAATGCAAAAAATGTGTATTTCAAATTAAAAAGCTAGAACATGTGAACAGTGATAATGATTTCGTACTGATTGATTCCGATGGTTCTCCAAAGCATGAGAATCTCAAAGAAGAGAAACAGAAAGAAGACAACTGCGCAAGACCTGTGCACAAACACAGGTGCACTCTCTATTCCCTCATTCCCATTATTTGACAGAACAACAAATCACACAAATCACACAACTACTGAGAAATTGTCAACTGAAAAAACCAATAAATTTAATTCGTCTGACTCGGGGATTGAACCCTAGACTTCGGGATTTGCGCCTTTATAGCTACTAAACCCACGAGGTAGTCATGATTGTGAATGTATATACATTAGTAATATCAAAGGTACGCCATAATGTACACGTAGCTAGGGTGCTATGTCCCTAGCGCCTGCAATTACTCCAGCTCACTCACCCTTTGCACCGGAACATTGAACAGCTCGCATTGTTGCATACGAAAGAAAAAAAAAAATTGCGATGAGCGAACTATTATTTTTTTCATAATTATGTTCTCTAAAGAAAATCTACATACTTTTTGATTTTGTATGTACAATACCGTAGACTTAAAATAAAACACGGTTGAATTTTAGTATTTGAAAAATCGCCTGACGTATTACGTAACGACTTTAGTTTATTTTCGACATTCATTTATATATCTTAATTAATTTTCATAATAAAAATATTATTTATTTAAAGTTTAATTATACGAAAATGATATTTAACCTATATAATATTATTCACAAAAATAAATAATACGTAAAAGTACTTTAATAATCTTACATTTCAAATATATATATATATTTTACTATAATAACAACATTATAGTAAAATCATAAATCATCGAGATGGCCCAGTGGTAAGAACGCGTGAATCTTAACCGATGAACGTGGGTTCAAACCCGGGCAAGCACCTCTGAATTTTCATGTGCTTAATTTCTGTTTATAATTCATCTCGTGCTTTTCGGTGAAGGAAAACATCGTGAGGAAACCTGCATGTGTCTAATTTCATCGAAATTCTGCCACATGTGTATTCCACCAACCCGCATTGGAGCAGCGTGGTGGAATAAGCTCCAAACCTTCTCCTCAAATAGGGAGAGGAGGCCTTAGCCCAGCAGTGGGACATTTACAGGCTGTTACTTTACAACATTATAATATTAATTTACTAATAAGTATTGTGTATTGAACATTTGTTTAGGTCAATTGAAAACGTTCGTGCGAATATTTGACACACATTAAAGTACATGGAACCGCATTACTAACGGGATCGCTGTATCCTAAGCAGGCCCGGACTTAGAGATACAAGGCCCCTAGTCGCTTTGAAGTTAGAAGCACCCTCATTCCGAAGCGGTTAAGTAAAATTAAATTATTTTTGGCAGGGACCTCTCAGCTTTTGTGTATTGCCCAGGACATAAATATGGGATTGATCCTATTCAATACATCAGATAGTATTTATTACTGCCAACTGAACGTTAGGTCAATATAAGTTATCGAATTTTTCTATCAAGAAAACAGTCTTCACGAGGAGATGAACTGTACAAACATTTTAATTTGTGTCTGTGTGTGTATTGTATATATGAGATGAAGTAATTTGACAGAAAATAGCTAAGTTCGAAAGGATTAACCTTAAGCCTGCGGAATGTTTGTTCGCTTGTATACCTACCTTAAGTAATAAGTGATGAGTTAATAGCGTCTATAAACGCCTCCGTTTTTTAATCAAATCTTAAATCTCCATTAACTTCCTAGATTCGATTAAAAAAAGTTACCCGCTGTCGGTTAATTTAATTCTAAGTTTAGTTGGTTTATTAAACAAAATTTTGATATGGGTTGATAAAAAATACTTACTTAGTGTATATTTTTTTAGAAATAAATTATGAATATTTTATAAAAACGTTATTACAAAATTGTAAGAAAAATGTATCTAAAAAGAACAAAATATAAAATGATTGTTTCAATCTCAATTATATTTGAAAATATAAACAGATTTTTTTTTATATTTGTCAAAACGTTCGTGGCAAAGAAAGAAATGTTACATATTTCTAAGTAGGTGAACTCGTCAGAAGTCGAGCGATATCTTTGAAAAGCGTCCAGATTTACATTCACACGTGCATCTTTATTTTCGATGAAAGATAGAAAGCAGATGCTCACTTCACTTTGTGTTCGCTTAAGGCGATATCAGACACACTCGCTGCGAAGAAAGCTTACTCGAGTAAATATTCATTTATATGCCGAATGTCAATATCGTACAATGTTGGATTTATTCACTAATTAATTCATTTGTTACTATTGTATATGTGTCGCTTGGATTACAGATAGAATGTTAATTGAAATTGGAAATAATTAGAACATTCAATGGATTTGAATGACGTAAGTTTGTATTTGAAATGTTGGAAAAGTTAGTTAGAAAGAACCGAGTTTCTTGCCGGGTCTTCTCGGAATTATTACGAACCGGTGATTGATTTACATTGAATTTAACAGTGGTAATACAAATACGATTATTATTTTTAATACAAGTATTAGGTACCATTACATACAAAATAATAATTATTAACATTATATATTAATAAGTTACCAATTTTTCTTATAGACCTTATCGATAGGTACACAGAACCTTTTGTCGACTTAAATCTATAAAAAAAATTGATAATGTCAAAACACAAAAAATCATTGCTATAATGTTAAGTCCAGGTATTTAATACTAGTTGTCGCCCGCAGCTTCGCCCGCATGTTGTGGGCGGTGGACAGTTTTCAGGTGTACAAAAAATAGCCTATATCCTTCCTTGGTTTTCAAGCTTGTTTCATACTAAAATTTCATCGAATTCGGTTCAGTGGTTTTCCCGTAAAAACGTAACAAACAAACAGAGTTACTTTCGCATTTATAATATTAGTATAGTAGCTTTACATGTAATTTATCTTGTAAAATGACGATTCCAAAGTGCTTGTAAGAGTCTACTCGAATAAAGTGCATTTTGATTTGTTATCACAAACAATCGCTAGTCATTTTAAAATATAAGATAATCTAATAATCGATACATAAAAAGATATATAATTATAATGGCTTAACATTAATAAGAAAAAAAAAATACGTTTAATTAAATTTTCTATACAAAAACTGTTAAAATGACTAACTATTTTTCAGATAAAAAATAGTAAGCAATTTGGCGGAAATCTTTACCTTAAAAGTATTAAGTACGTAAATCAAACATTTCTACCAGCCGGCATGTACGAGTAAAGATACAATCCCAACAAAAACATAAATGTGAAATGATAGCCAAGTTCAACATTATGACATATGCCTTGGTCGTTGACTTCAACGACAAAAGAAGTGAGATCTAAATGAGTGCCAAGTTCAATGGTCAGTCCTGAAATTTATTTATAACAACATAAAATATTTTATAACAATTTAAAATATCATTTCTTCTTATAACTTAGGATCAAATATTTAAGCCTGAGGTCTGACTTGGCTAGTTCTCATAAACAAATAGTAGCAGACTTTATACATTTTCAATTGTAAAGCTTCAATCATGAATAATATATAAATAAGCGTCATATTATTTATCAAAATTGTTTCAAAATAATTAGCAGATATATCGCGTTTCATTCACAAAAAAAAACAACCGAATTCATAACCTTCTTCTTATAAATTACCTAATAAATCGTTATATATTTTGTTTTTATTATATTGTTACATGTTTTAATATATTTTGGTAGCTGGCTTTGTGTGTCTGCGTTGGTACCATCCACTCATCATATATTATACAGCCAGAACGCAATATTTAGAACAGTTGTGTGCTGGTTTGAAGGGTCAGTTAGCTAGTGTAACTACAGGCACAAGGATCTTAGTTCTCAAGGTTGTGGTGCACTGGTGATGAGCGGAATGGTTGATATTTCTTACATCGCCAATGTCTATGGGCGGTTGTGACTACTTCCCATCGGGTTGCTCATTTGCCGCTAGTTTGCCAACGTATTTCATAAAAAAGATTGAGAATTACCGAGAAAAATATCTTAATCTTCTTCTAAAAGTGTATTTGAATAAAAAATATTTTGTTTTTTTATTATTATTATTATTATTATTATTATTATTATTATTATTATTATTATTATTAAATAAGTACTCATTTTCAAATACATATTAAATAATATGCTTGGTGTAATTGATAATTTTTTTTGTGTAATTATTTTTTTCTATATTACAAAAAAAAAAAACAAAGTATGTAATACCAAGCCAATAAAAACTAGTGTCTTAAACGTTTTCACAATAGCCCGTTTTGTTCTCTACCGTCTATCCTCAGACAGCTTAGTATTAAATAATAGTTGGTAATAAAACTGATCATCGGATGAATCATCAAAACCAGTTGAAGAAACATAGAAATGACGAACATTTAAGTCACACCTATATAAACACACACACATATAACTATAATTTATAACTACATATTTAAATTCTTATAATAAAAACAAAACACACTTTACTTAACATTTAAAAGAATGTAGGTAATTATTGAATATCAAATATAAGATATATACTTCTTAATTTTCCCGTTTAACTTTGTTTTTTTTTTAACCACCATTTCGAGTTTTGCAAGAGGAACACGATACAGTGGTCACCTAGTAGCAGACTTCATACATTATACATAAGTTTGGCTTCCCGCTGCTACGCTAGTAATTGCCGCAGAACGGGCCCCGGGCGCCTGGCCAAACAAGGATTGAATGTTTATACGTGACGACACGATTACCAGACAATTTGGACGACATTTACAATATACGACACGATAATTTGGTTGCAAAAAAATTAGTAATAAATGTTCACAAAAAGAACATGCTATGTTTACTTTTTTGGTCATCCCACGAACAAATGATTTAGTCAAATTAAAAGCTTAATTATGACAAGACGTTTTATAGTTTTTACACACTAAGAGATTAAAATAATAAGCTGTAGGAAGCCCTATAAGGATAGGGACTATCAGCGAAGTCGATTTGATTTTAATTTAATATTCATTCAATACATACTAAGACAAAATAAAATGTTTTCTATTGGTGTTTATTATATATGTCACATTGTTATGTATTTTAATATTCGTGATATTTTATTTCTATATATAAGTTTTTATTTATTTTTACCGTTATGATTATTTTAAATATTTTTAGTTTATGTCATGTAAAAATTATTAAAAGTATACTTAATAAATTCAATTTTATGGCCTCTTACTGACACGGGACTCCATAATTATCTAAATTATTCAAACATTTAGTCAAATAAATAATTATTACAAGTAGTTATCAATATTAGCAACACTAAGGTAAATTTTAAAAAATCCATTAATTTAAATAATTAAATATTGCGAGGCTTAGAGCACATAACATTATCGATTTGATTATTGGTATCACGTTGGCAACACAGGAATGGCTAATATGTCCTACAATGTCAACGTCTATAGGGGGGTTTACTTGGCATCACCATTAGCTACTTGTAAACATGTTCTATGTAGTCAGACAAAACTCGCAGCGAACTTATTTATTGACCGGAAAAAGTTAAAAGAATTCGATTTTTAAAAATTGTAATTACCATAATACCGTATAAGGTTCTTAATTGGTTTAAAAATGATTTTATTATACATTTTCCTTGTATCTCGCGTCGCCATCGTGTCGCCACGCTCAAAGGGAACTAATTGTGGGGAACGGGACTCCGTAGTCCGAATAAGGTTTGATTACTTACAACCAGAACGAAAGTTATGTCGCCAGTGAGAAAAGTTTGTCATTAAATTAATTGACCGGACACAATCATGATAGTATTTGTCATGTCTAACCTATTCGATTTAAAGGTAAAGGGATACACTAGTCAGCTTTGGTTCTTAGCTTTATTCTGTCAAGAAATCCATGTATTAAGCGTTTGCGTGCAATTTGGGAAGAATTTGAGGACACACTATATATAAGAGCAAGTAAGTAGGAGCCTGTAAATATCCAACTGCTGAGCAAAGGCCTCCTCTCCCTTTTTGAGGAGAAGGTTTGGAGCTTATTCCACCACGCTGCTCCAATGCGGGTTGGCGGAATGTGGCAGAATTTCGATGAAATTAGACACATGCAGGTTTCTTCACGATGTTTTTCTTCACCGAAAAGCACGAGATGAATTATAAACAGAAATTAAGCACAGAAAATTCAAAGGTGCTTGCCCGGGTTTGAACCCACGTTCATCAGCTAAGATTCAAGCGTTCTTACCACTGGGCCATCTCGACTTTTTTACACTTTATATACTTCTTACAAATTATATTATAAATAAACAATAATTTTTTTCTTAAATTTCTAACAAGAATAATTAAAAATAGCAAAGGTACTCGTTCGACATCGAAAAATTCTCTGTGATCTTTTAGAACACCGCATGCATTATCGTTATGTTATAAGCTGTACAAAGAGAAAGTCATTATATGTATAAATGTTGCATTGTTGTAAATTAAATAAAGAGTTACTTACCCTTTACTCTGACTGTTGTTTATACAAGTGATACATTTGTAATACAATATTTTTTATTAAAAGTCATATCATTTCTATTCATACGGGTTACCTCATCGGGGTTTACAGCAACGAGCTTAAAATAAGATGTGACGCATTCGAATGTACCCTTTCTTATCAACGAGTTATTCTTAAAAGTTGTCATATGCAATAAATTTTATATATTTTTTTTATTTAAATGCCATCATATTTTCGTTGTGAGATATAGGACTTTTGGACTGTGAAACGAGGCATAACATTTGCTATGAAAATTGACGCAATAGAATTTTAGGATATTTTTTTTTTCTTTTTCCGGTGTGTATCTAAGGAACAGATTATTCCTAAATGTAGTAGATTTGTTCAAAATCAATAAATAAGTGTAATACTTCCAAATTAAATGATCATTTTTGACTTTTGAATTAAAGACCGGCGAATAGTCAAACGTTTTCTAATAAGTGAGACAAATTAATAACATAATTTGCAGAATAGTTTCAGCATTTGCGAATAAAATTAAGCATTAAAAAAACAACGTGTTCTATATATATGACCTTTTTAGTTTCAAACTCTTTTCCTTTATTAGCTGTAAGTGATGGTACGTATAATGACAGTGTCAATAACACGTGAGTTCTTAATCGACGTGAGAGTTTAAACATGAGTGAGACCTAACGAATGTTTCGAAAGTGAACGATTCAATATTGAATGTTACAACGACCGGCTTTGATTTGATTTTCTTAGTAAAAGCTGTTATTTTATAACATAAAATGTATTATTCTTACGCAATTTTTTCATTTTTCATTTTTCAAGTCGAATCGTTGCCGCGTGAAAGAAGCCTAAACCAACAAATAAAACACTTTGTTGTTTTCAAAATAATTATATTGGATTTTCCAATGACAATAAATTTAGTTTCAATTGAATAATAAATTCACAAACATTGCTTGTTTAACTAATAAGTTAGTTTTATCTCTGTTAAGGCATGTCGCCTTTAGCATCGAACTCTTTGATACAGCTTTATACGGTAAAGAGGCCATTAGTTATAACTAGGAATGCCGTTTGCATGACTTCATACCATTTATTTGTTAAGGAATAGCGATGCCGATACTATTGGTATAACTACACTGATTTCACGTACAATTTTTAAAAGAAATATCATATATATAAATTAAAGATATGTCTTAACGACAACAGCCCGAAATTTTTTAACTCGTTGACGAGAGACTTAAAATATATTTCACTAGACTGTTACAGAGCGGATTGGTAAATTTCGATGTAATAATTTCATCCGAGACGTGGTTCATTTGCCCAGTCACTGGTTTCTTTCAACCCTGAGAGCGAGATGTATTTTATTCAGTTAAGCACGCGAAAATTCATATTGCTAGGTATCCTAAGTTCTTTTCTGTAACCTCTGACAACATATATGAAAAATGTCAACGTAACGGCTTAGTAGATAAATAATCCAACTCACTTTTCCATTTATATTATTTCACATATAATATTAGTTAAGATAAATTATATTATTATAATAATAATATCAGGTACGTACGTACTTATAGTCTGCGTCCAGATCAACGGTTACATTATTTTAGTTGTTCCCTAATAATATACGAATACATTTTCTGTCCACCATTAATGCAGTTATTTTATAGAAAAATATCAAAGATGTAAGCAATCCAGCAGGATACCGGATAATATCCGGCCGGATACCGTTTGGTGGGTAAACACTGCTGCTTCAAACCCGGGCAAGCACCACTGAATTTTCATGTGCTTAATTTGTGATTATAATTCATCTCGTGCTTTACGGTGAAGGAAAACATCGTGAGGAAACCTGCATGTGTCTAATTTCACTGAAATTCTGCCACATGTGAATTCTACCAACCCGCATTGGAGCAGCGTGGTGGAATAAGCTCCAAAACCTTCTCCTCAAAAAGAGGAGAGGAGGCCTTTAGCCCAGCAGTGGGACATTCACAGGCTGTTACGGTTACGTTACGGAATAGCTATCGGTTTTGAGTTGAACAAGATATATAGACAATCGCACTTGCTACATTCACGTGTGACACTGACTATTATTTTTTCAATTATATATCTCATAAAGTAGTTCCTCTTCTACATCTCTTGGAGGTAAACTTCAACTGGAAGATTTTTTTACAAATTCTAACAATATACTTCTGTCATTGAACTCCCAAGAAATACGGAGTAATTTAAACCGGTAGTAGTATGTTTGTCATAACTGTAACGAATCTTATTCGTCTTTTTACGAAACACACGAAGGTTTCATGATGTAGGATGTTATTATTATTATTCTTATTTCTGCTTAGTGTACTGGCCATTTATAATCAAAGTCCGAGTGCGATTGAACTGTTTATTTATTTGGACAAATAATTAGGGTCCGTTCACACAGACCGGCTCGGAGAGCATCGGCCTGCTTTTTTCTTTTCACACAGACCGGGTCGTATACGCTTGGAATTGGCCGGAGCGGAGCCGCCAACTATTTCACATCGACCGGCTGGAAGAGATCTGAAAGCGGGTGCGAGCGAGAAAGAGCACGCAAGCGGAGCCGGTCGGCTCCTTTTATTACTTCACACGAAGCGCGTTCAGGCATTTTTAATGACAAAAAAGGTGCAAATGCAAAAATAAACTTTACTACAATCACTCAAAACACTGTTTCCAACGTGATAAAAATCTGCTCTCCTCTCCGAGCCGGTCTGTGTGAACGGACCCTTATCATGACAAAAAAATGTATACAAACAAATTACTCGTTGGAAAGAGTATTTTAAAAGTTGTTTTTTATATAAGAACAGATTTAAAGGAGAGAAAAGAAGGACACTAGCTCGAGATAACCGTAATTACTTCCTATATCTATTTTAGCGTAACAAGTAGTGGGGATAAACGACTTACGGCTTTATAAGTGTTGTTTAGGGGGCTGTTAGTTAAACAATGCTGTGTTCTTCTTTTAAATGGCAAGTCAGTGATGACAGAGAGAGAAAGCAGTGTTTAACTAAACACCAATGGCCTTACCTATAAACGGTGTCCTGCAGGTGATTCAACAATACTTTGTCTTATTCTTTCGAATGTCAAATCAATAATGCTAGAAAGAGCGAAAACTAAATTACCGCGTAATAACGCTTATAGGTAAATAAGACCGTCAACATTCAAGAGGAGCCAAACTATATATTAATATTCAATTCGGTCAATCGATAATCAAACATTAATAATCTGTATTGTGCTCCAGTTTGAAGGGTGATTAAGCTAGTTTAATTACAACATAATAATTATATAAGTTCCTCGACGTTGTGAACTGATTTTAGTATTTCTTCAATCACAGAGCGATCGTGTAAATTTTTAATCAATTTATGTATTTAAGGTTGAAATTAGGCCCCCGATAATAAGGGGCCTTAATACTTGAGATTTGATATGAGCAAGCATTTTTTGTAAGAGTAAATATTTGTAGCTGCTATTTAGAATTTTCACTTAGATTTCAATAACCAAATGATATGCTATTGAGGCGAAATATTCATAATACGCAACTGATTTTGCATAAATGTAAAATATTTTTTAATCGCATCAAGACGCCAGTGGTAGTGGCCGCATAAGTACAGTTTTCTCGCGATAACCCGCAAGCGGTCACGCATCTATTTATAAGCGCCGACCACTCACTCCTTAATATTAATATTAATGTTTGTTAAACTTCTTACGAAATGTTAAACAACGTACCTACTTGTTTAAAAACGCGAAGAATATTATCCTTATTGTACGTACTTTGAGTACTGAGTGAGTGGATTGTAATCGAAGGTAACGGGTTCGAATCTAAGCAAGCACTAATGAGGTGTAATAATTCATCTTGTTGTTTGCTGGTGTAGAACATCTTAAGAATATCTGTATTAGAGTAATTCAGTCGAAATTTAGCTTCAAATTTTCTATAGAGAGGAGCTCCTCGGCTCAACAGTGGAAGCATTAAATCTGCTCGTTACTTTACATTTTGATTGTTATAAATGTTAACGTTGTTTTTACTTTGACTCGACGTCTTAATTAATTCTTTTGATATTTGGCACAGCTCGGTTTTGACAAAGGTTAATTTTCATTTACAACAATTGTATTTTGTACGCGGTATTTTGTCAAGGTTTAATGTACACGTATGAAAACGTCGAAGACTTTTTTTAAGCAATCTTTTTATTGATTGATTTTTAAGCTGCCGACTCATACTTCAAAAGTAGAGTATTAAATTTTATTCAATTTTAAAATAATTAAATACTTTTGAATTGAATTATTTAAAAATCATACAATCACGATTCGTTAAACCAACAACTAGTACAGGTTACGATTTAACAGAAAAGAATCTGCAAGAAACTTTGAAAACATTTTTTTGAATAATAATTACGGATATAAGCAATCTTGTATTACTTATAGAGAGTTAATTAACATCGACACGAGATTCAATTTCATACGTTTTATAAAAAATATATTCTGACGAAGGCTTTACTTACATATGAAAAAGGCAGACGTGTTTTTGACGTGCAGTTGAATTACCTACTCTCGATTGTAGTCCAAGTAGAAGTTGCGGTATTGTATTAAATAATATATTTTAATAGCCATTTCGTTTGACTCTGTCAGTCTCGATTTCTTACGTGTTTTATTCAAATTACTTAATAAAAAAAACGAACGTTCCAATTTTCAGCTTTGAAAATTATACGAAATCCAGCAATAAGGTATATAATCATGTATGTTTGTAAGATTACAAATTCTGATACAGAGTAACAAGGCTCGTGATTGAGGTTTAGTAACAAGTTCCCAAGTTAGAACTCTCTTCTTAAGAAAGAAGGGTTAATATTTTAATAACTTTTATGTCCAACAAACACTTTAGTTCGCATTTACAGTATTAATAATGAGGAAATATGTAACATTAAAATAATTCATTAATAAATTTCAAATCGTAATATTAGCTATAATCAAATTATAATTATAAAGGTAAAAGTAATGCTAAGCTAGATCTTGTCGAGATAATGTCTTAGAATATTGTATCCCGTGGGCGGAATTGATATAATGATAAAACATTCACTAACAAGTTGAAATAGTTCAGACAGCATTTCAAAATGCAACTTCTGTTTATTAAACTGAAATAGAGATACAATCTCTTTTCATTTAAGTATCTATTTATTTATGGATTTATTCATGTGCCTTGTCTAGAATCTAGGTCTAGTGGGCAGTCGCGTTGGTCTTTTCTGTCAAGAATATAGCAGTAGAATTCCAGAACTTTGAAATTGGACGTAGACTAGACTTAGTAGACTTCATATATATCATATATCATTGGACGTAGTAGACTTCAGAGCCTCGAAAATTAAGTACGTTTTAAAAAGAAAGTATCAACTTACCGTCAAAACGCTTGGCTCTATTGGATAAAATGTCAGCCAATTTGCTCAGTTCGCTTCGAAGAGCACTTTCGAGCTGCGAGCGGGCTTGTTGCGTGAGACGTGAGCGTGCTCCCGCGCCGCAACAACCCTTGTTGAGACACAGCTCACCGGCATCTAAAAAAAAACAACAAACATCATTTAAAAAAAAATTATAACACTTTCAAATAGACTAGATATTTTCACCCGTCGTAAATATATTCTAGTATCTATTTAACTAATCAAGTATTTATATAAAACACAAACTCGTGGACAAACTACCCTCTGGGCACTGCTCAATATTATTTATGAATTCGGCTAAGCTACGCATGAAGAACTTTTAAGAAATTTTATACAATCCATCTTAAATGTGTTCATAACATATAGTTATATAGAAGAGTAAAATTGTTTGCGATCATATTATTAGCCGTGTATAACTTTCACAGACTTTTATATATAAATGATGCCTTAGAAAGGCAAGTCGCCAAGTATGGACGAGATTTATGCCTACACAACAAGTATATTTCACCTATACCCGGATACCTTTTACTCTTGAATTTAAGCGCAAGAGTTCAATATTTTATCAATAAAAAGCAATAACTATAAAACTATACTTATATTAAAACAGCGCTTCACGCTTTTAGGCGCAATTGGCTTGAGCAATGTCGCAAGTTTTGGTGCTTAGCATTATAAAATTTATATTTAATTTGCAAGATATTTGCAATTCGCGCGTCATGTGAAGTTGTTTTGTAATAAATTTAAGCCATGTTAGGCCATTTAATTGGCAAAAATGAGGTAATAACGACCTTTCATTTGGCAGACTGCTGTGCTGCAACAAACGTTCAGAATTTAACACGCGCCTACAATGCGGCTTGGAAACTTGACATTTTATTTGTAATCTCCATTAATGTACTCGTTTTTCAATTGTTTTTTATTCAATACTTACATTTAGATGTATTCACGGCACATGTAAAGCGATGTTGTACGGTAACGGTTATCAACTGATGAACAAAATGAAATGAGTGTATGCAAAGAATACTAAATTAAAAACAATAATAAATAATTATTCCGACCACTTTATTATGTAATTTGAATTTGTGACATTTGGTTAAATTCTTTATATTACTTGAAATGTATAAAATCGTAACGGAACGTAAAATGTCGATAACCAATTTATGTGATTCAAGTATTGCCATATTGTCGTCTTTTTCGCTCCCTGGGTAACGTAATGCAATAAAACCCCCTCGGACGGATGTTTAAACTTATTTGGGCCCTGAAGGTCGCACCCTCATGATTAGAGCCCCATCGATCTACGCTACACATCTATAAATATATTCTTTAGATCCCTGGAGACTATTTTCGGTTCGACATCGCGAGTACAACCTAGACGGACTGAAAATAAATTTCCATAAATATTTTTAATTGTTATTATTATGCTTACAGATAAAATATATTTATAAATAATCCAAAATATATTTAATTTGTGAATAAAACACTATGGACTCCTATTAATAGTAACTTATATCGCGAGCTCCTGAGAACGATATTTTCATAATGAATACATATTTAGGAGTTTTAATTTGTGTCTACAAACACACCGTGTTCACATATTTTTATATCATAGCCTTTTTTTGGTTTCGATTTCTCTTTATCTAAATATTCACTAAAATTTGATTTTTCTATCAGCTTCCCTCTACAGCGTGTTTTTTTTTATAGAATAGGAAGGCGGACAAGCATATGGGCCACCTGATGGTAAGTGGTCACCAACGCCCATAGACATTGGCATTGTAAGAAATGTTAACCATCGCTTACATCACCAATGCGCCACCAACCTTGGGAACTAAGATGTTATGTCCCTTGTGCCTGTAATTACCCTGGCTCACTCATCCTTCAAACCGGAACACAACAATACCAAGTACTGCTGTTTTGCGGTAGAATATCTGATGAGTGGGTGGTACATACCCAGACGAGCTTGAACAAAGCTCTACCACCAGTAAAATGTGTTTCGAACAATACGATCTTAATTGAAGTAAATCGATTTGAATTTCGGAAGCGTTATTGTGTACCGAGTCGTGCTTTCTGTCAGCGACGTGGGATAAACTGGGATCCAATTTGCATTTTGTTTAAAGGAATTTAATTGCTATGTCGAAGGAATAACGACGAATATGTTCTGTATAATAAGTCGGTGGGGTCAGTCTCAATTAAAATTATGGTGTAAGTCATGACGGTTCGGCGTAACTAAAATTAATTAAATAAACTATTAATTTATATCTACATAAGATGACCATGATTGACCTCGTTGGGCTAGCGGCATACGACTACGTTGTGGGTTCGAACCCCGGGTTGGGCCGATAAAAAGTTAAATGTAAAGGGAAATTATTTCCTAAATTAAATTAAATTGGAAGTTAAAAGTGTGTACACTACTGCGCCTCGGATAACACGTAAAGTCGTTGGACCTGCGCCTGAACTTTTCCCGGACGTATCGGATTTGCCGTCCCATCGGATTATGAGAGTGTATCTGTGTTTGCACACACTTGTGCACTGTAATGTCTTTCGCAGTTGGTTCCTTTGAGAGTGGCCGCCGTGGTGAAAATCAAGGGTTTAAAGAACATGCTAGATTGTTATTTATTTGGTCATTCATTCTTTATATAATTTACAATCGAAGTATTTTATGTTGGTTTGTTAATTTTTATTGAAGTTTTCTTATTATTGACCTCAAATATTTTTATTTAAATAAGGAAGTACTAATTAAGTAACGCACAGGCGTTTAACAAAAAGCACTATAAATAAAGATATAAAAAAATTACGTAGATGGCAAAAAAATCCACAAGTTTATTGTTCTCAAAATGTGGTTTTTGAACAAAAAATTTCGATGTTTAAAAGTAAATATCTTACATCTTACACCGATCCTCAACATGGGGGATGCATCAGGGGCGATGGCGCACTATAGCGAGCGTAGCCACAGGCTTTTGATATTTTAATATTTACCGGATTTGACGAAGGGCCGTGACGAATCCGAGGGGTTTGATCTCACGTTTACGATCATATGGATTGCTTTTTAAATGTTCTCGACTATTGCTGTAGTGCTTATAGCTTTGTATCATTTCAAAAAACAACGTGTGATGTGATTGCGTTTCTTTTATGATATTTTATGAAACAAACAAAATCCTATATAAACTATAACTTAAACTCTTATACTCCCGAGTTATCTTATTTTGGAAAAACAGTTGATTACCGTTTCGGAACAAATAAGATTATCATTTTAAACTACTAACATCGCTGTAGTCATGAAATAATCATCACAGTCGCTCGTTAGTTGTACTACAAATGTATTTATCATAAAACATAAAGAAGTTATATAAAATAAATATGATAAATCGTAAAAATAATTTTATAATTCTGCAGTGTCATGTAGAACTAACTTTGTATCACAATCAAGATGACCTTGTCTTCGGATTGCCTTATTTTGATGTATTCTATAATTATAATAGTCAATGGCATATTCGGCGAGGGGTCATCCTCCTCGCGGTGAGCCAGTTGTCAAGCTGGTCTTTTTTTTTATAGAATAGGAAGGTGGACGAGCATATGGGCCACCTGATGGTAAGTAGTCACCAAACGCCCTTAGACATTGGCATTGTAAGAAATGTCAACCATCGCTTATAGCCAATGCGCCACCAACCTTAGGAACTAAGATTTTATGTCCCTTGTGCCTGTAATTACACTGGCTCACTCACCCTTCAAACCGGAACACAACAATATCAAGTATTGATGTTTTGCGGTAGAATATCTGATGAGTGGGTGGTACCTACCCAGACGAGCTTGCACAAAGCCCTACCACCAGTAAATCTGAGTTGACATATCAATCAGATGAAACTCTAACAAAGTTTACCTCTCTCGTGACCGACAATGCGTCACACTCCGATCGGGCATATTCGGCGAATTGCGAATTTGTTAAAATATGTCTCTATTAATCTTCTGGATTTGGATACACAACAATTTAAAGACAAATGTTTGCTTATTTTTATCATATTTTAAATTGTTCGATTAACTCGATGTCAATATGATTAATATAAAAAATTAGAATACAAGATGGTAATACAATTGATTGCATTTTACACGATCAATTTTAAACCTTATACCAATTGAATAAGATACACTTTAATTACTTGAACTGGAAAAAAATGTATATGAGTTCTTAATCTGTATTTATAATTATGTCTATCAACGAAGATACAAAAAGCCAGACTCCGAACATGTATATATTATAAATAAACAAAATCCAAACAGCGCTTGTATGATTTATATTTCTTCGCATCGCGATATACTAGAACCATCCCCTCTTTCTTTAATCTCAACGCGATGTTGAAAAACCAAAAATTATCTTCAGTTTATTTGATAAACCAAATTGAAATTAAAAGCGTGATTTACAACTTAAGCATTTTCCATATAGTTGATTAAAAATATAAATATATTAGAAGTGTTTATATGCGACTTGCATAATTGGTTCGTATAGATTTTTTGCAGATAATTAATTATTTTTTTATATATTGCAAAGAAGCGTATTGGGGCGAGATGGCCCAGTGGTAAGAACGCGTGAATCTTAACCGATGATCGTGGGTTCAAACCCGGGCGAGCACCACTGAATTTTCATGTGCTTAATTTGTCCTTATAATTCATCTCGTGCTTTACGGTGAAGGAAAACATCGTGAGGAAACCTGCATGTGTCTAATTTCACTGAAATTCTGCCACGTGTATTCCACCAACTAGCATTGGAGCAGCGTGGTGGAACAAGCTCCATATCTTCTCCTCAAAAAGGGAGAGGAGGCCTTAGCCCAGTAGTGGAACATTCACAGGCTGTTACGGAAAGAAGCGTATTCGATAAAAACTTATCTTGGTATTTTTGCATGAAAAACAATGTGCACAAACGTGTTATACATTTTTTAAATGAGTAAAACATTTTTTATAAAATAGTTAGGCATATTTGCAAATAAGCTACTTGAAGGTAAGTTGTTTCTACTGCCCATAGACATTGGTGATGTAATAGATATGAACCATTCCTTACATTGAAAAAGCGCCACCAACCTCGGGAACAATGATGTTATGTCCCTTGTGCCTATAATTAAGCTCACTCATCCTTCAAACTGAAACACAAGCTAAAAAGTATTTTTGCTTGGCTGTAGAATATCTGATGAGTGGGTGGTACCTATCCAGATTGATTTCCACAAAGTCCTACCCACCAAGAATTTAATGGTCCGCTTGCGCTGCGATTTCTACATTTTTTCTCCATCTATTGTACGTTTCTTATATTATGTGTTGGCACACGTGCCGATAACAATTGTCAACAATTTTAACTCAATTGGATAAACGATACGCGAGGGCATTGAATACGAAAAAACTCACATCAGTCGTGTCTTATTGCCAGCACACATTATGTGATCGCAAGAATTGAAAGTGCATTTATGTTTGCACAAACATAGATTCACTTTAATATCTCCTGTTATATTATCACAGTTTGCTAATTCTTGTCCGGTCAGCGTGGCCGAATTTCGGCTGAGGGACCATCGTCTTCATCATCATTTAAGATGATAAGGTAATTTATACTAATAAAAACTGACTTATTTAGTTAAAAAATATAACGTTTCTCACATTTTGTAATCCTTGGAGAGTAGGTTACTTAATTGAGTCGTAGTCCAAATAAAACATAACGAAAACATACAAAACTAACGAAACAAAAAGTACCTATAAGAAAATAAAAAGACCGAATACGTTGATCTCTCGTTTTCAAAGAGACTTCTTCTAAAATTGATTTTCAGAGATAATGAGGATTTAAAGGACAATGTATGTTTAATAATAACTGTCATTTGACATTACAGATAAACAGTAAGATTTATCGAACAATCAAGAAATAAATAATCACATTTTAAAATAAAAACACGACAAATCAATTAACATAATATACGATTTTTTTTTATTCTGCATCAAAGCCTCGTTAATATGCAAGATACTGGATGCAGTTGCAGATAACATCTCGTCCTCCTCAAATTTAACGACTCTTTTATTATTTTTAAAGCGGCACTTGTAATGTGACACAGAAAAAAATAAACAGCCAACAAATAAAACATATGGCGGGACCGCGTTACGTGTTACAAACATATTTAAAGAATGCCTTATGACCACAAAATATTTATGAAATAAAATTAACACGCAGGAGGTTGTTTATTACTTACGATTATTTAATTATATGCTAACCATAGATATAGTAATTGCAAAACATTTTAACTGTACAGAAAGTAAAATATATATAATATATTTTTTAATTTATAAATTAAGCAGATAAGCGATTAGCGCAGATGTGACTTATTTCGCATTATAACGTAAAGGCGGGTAAGGAATGCAAAATATTAAAGTACCTTAATGTGCAGACTTCTAGGTTTGATAATTCTGATAATTGACTGTTAGTCTGATTCTTTAAAAAAAAAAAGATATATGGCGACATACTGCGTTTCATTCATATCGCAGACATCTAGTATAGTTTTGTTAGTTATGTAGTTTTTCTCGACTAGACATATAATGTAATTGCAGTCGAGTCTCAGACACCCCTCCCTTCAACAGTTTTGATTATGTTTCTTTCGAAGGGAGCAAGGATAGATCGCCTCCGGGCAGCACTGTACTGCCTTCACATTATCTTCTTTTATTTATTTAGAGCGAGAGAAAATAAAATGTTTCTCGTAAGAACGATAATAATTAAGCACGAAAAATATATACTAAAGTTTTAAGATAAGCTAATTGTAATGTTTTAAAAAAATATGTTTTGTAAATTATAATCACAAATGAATATGCAATTGCCTCAAAATGAAATAAACGGAATAACTCGCACGTAAAAATATTTAAATGCAAACATTTTACTTTAATATATAAAAAGATCGTCTTCGAAGGATATTTCTTTCCATAGTAACAAGTTTTTTTGCAAATACTCGCCTCCGTGGTTAATAAAGCGTTCACAAAAAATAAATAAACAAAGCGAATGGTTCTTTCAAGTTTTTTTCGCGACGCTTGGGGTGGAGCAAGTAGGGCAATAATTTCATTGCATATTTCACCCCGCTTTAATAAATTCGTTGCCTTAAGAGCTCTCTAGCTTCGTACATTTAAATTGTGATTTTAATAGAAACGCCCCAGTATTTATGGAGGGATGTTTTAAGGTGTCGAATAATAACCTTTATCACGGCATCCAACTCGTTCGTGTAAAATTACCACTTTGTTAAGCTTTATCATTAATTTGGGGTGATATTTTATTTACTTAACGAAACAATTTATTTCAATCACTGTTCGCGTGGGATTAAATCGTAAACTATCCCATATTTTCTAATACTAAGTTCTGCTTTCTAACTTGGCCTAGTTTTGACAAGGTTCCAGTTTTTCCTGACCATATCTGCGGAATCCATAAAAGTAAAGATAGAATAAATCGCCGGGACCGTAACTTTTAGTCCCTGTCATTATAAACAGTTCACGACCATTTTTTACTTTTGAAAAGAGGTTATTACCGGACATTGAATAGACCAAACGGATTAATCGTCCAACTATTACGGAACATTATTTATTATGAACGGTCCGGTCCAGCAAGTAATTACCTATTATCCGAAATGATAATAATAACAAATTGTCTATCGAAGACAATAAAAATGCAAACAATAGGACAGCCCGAGACATAGCATTAAGTTGTTAATCGTGTGATCTAATAACAAAGGGAGTTGATGGTTATTTATTTGGGAATATAATGATTATAGAGTCGGAAAGACCACCAAAGTGGGTTTGAAATAATCAGCAGGTCAACAGCAGGTAATTCATTTATTATTCCGTTAGATTATACTATACAATGTTTGAAATATATGTTTAGTGGAATTTTAATTAGATTTATATACTACTACGCATTGTTTGGTGTTTGTTTGTGAACTGAAATTAATAGTATATATTTTAAGTTCAATTATTCATATATCAAAATTACGGCTTTTAAAATATGGAACTTATTTTTTGTTTCGGAACAAATGAAAAAGAACTTTATTAGCCTTATTTTGCCATCATGTCATTACCTTAGTCTATTTAAGTTTTGTATGTACTGGAGCATTGGTATTCATGATTTTCTAAATTTATATATGGTGATAATTTAGGCACAGGCACGCTTATCCTCTTAAGGAGAAAGTTTGGTACTTATTCGGCCACTTACAAATTCTTCGTGCTTGGTGACGTAATTTGGCCAATCTTTGTCGATATGTCTTACGTAGGCTATAAGGCCACAATTAGGTACCTGCAATTGAAACTCACGAAACACACTTACGTACGGTAATAGTTTATTTCCTATATCAGCATTAAAGATAATTCCGAGAAATAAAAGTCGAAAAATTATCTACATTCTTATTAAATACAAGTACGATGTCATTAGTAAGTTGCCTAACAAACTTGATATTAACACCAATTATTTGAAAATAGTAAAGGCGAGTGACAACATTTTTATAGACTTGATCTTGAGTTGATTGAAACTTGTATATATTTAATGAAATATTTACTTCTTATATGGAGAAATTACTGACATATAAATGCTTAAGTTGTTTAATTTAACGAAGTGAACCTTTAGCGCGCTTACTAGTAAAGAACGTAAAGCATTTTATTGCTTTTCGAAAACTATAATGATTCAATATAGAAACTTATTACTTCCGTAAACTATTTAAAAATATTTTAACGATATAGAATAATAATAACTATAGTAAAGTCAGCTATGAAAATTATTGTGTATTTAAAAAAAAAACAACCCGTCAAAGTAAGATATTGTCTATTCGGATGCGTGATCACATCGTAAATACGTGGTTTTAGAAAGAAGAAAATTAAATAATAATAGTATCTGTATGAAAGATTGGAAAGGGTTTAGGCAATTACAAAGACCACCCGCGATAACTCGCTCCATTATAACGTATTAAGTCGAAGGTGGACAATGAAGTCATCAAAAGTAATGTAGTTCAAGCCCGAAGCGCCGTGAACTCACGATTAGGTATTTAAATGATCTCCAAACATGATATCGTGAAATACGATGCGACAGCATGCGTCTGAGCTTTTGACAAATCGAGTTAATGGCAGTATTAAATAATATTTGAATATGGAATGCATGTCTATAGTCGATACTATTTGTTTAGTTTTCCGTTTATTAATTTAAAAAAAAAGCAATTAAAATAATCCTATTTCACCGAGTTAAATATTCGATATGTAAAGCCCAAATTTACAAACGCACAGATAATTAGTAAATTAAGTAAAATAAACATTTAATTAATTGATTAACAAGCAACAAATGAAAACTGGATTATATATAATATATAAAAATAAATAATAAATAGTTAGCTATCAATAAAAAACAAAATTATATGATTCGTTGGTTTAGCTTAAAATACTGTGTAAGATTTTTTTGTTTCAAGAAATTCACAGTAGTAACCCAGAGTCGAAGTTGCCATCATTTGAACTCGTGTCTCGGAAAGCACGTAATGTCTTTGGCCCTGTGTCTGAACTCCGGTCGCATCGGATTTGCGGTCCCATTGGATTACGTGAGTGAAGGAATAAATAATGTTCTCTTAAAATTGTGTATTTGCGCACACTTATATAATACGTCCTGTGCAGTTGGCTAGTCTTACGAATAGTCATAGAAATCAACAGCGCTACTTTTTCAATTAGCAAAGATACGGACCTAAAGTTAGTTTTTAGCATTACCACAATTATTTGATGTTAATAAGACGAATAAGAAACGACCTTGACGGTATCTACTAAAGTCAGTCGTCTAGACAGCGCGGCTGCTTTGGAATTAAAAAGTTTAATTCGGAGCGCTGGTTTTTTTTTTTTAATAAAATTGTCTTTAAACTATAATTAATGATCATTGTTGTAATTGTATGGCTTTTTTGCAGTTTTACAAGAAATCATAGAAAAAAACATCAAGTTGGTACAAGGAAACAAATATTTAAAAGGGGTTTTCTTCTAATTTAGTTTACCGTGTCACGCGTTAATAAACCGAACCCAGTGACTTTTTTTGAATGTTTTTTATATTGCTAAATACCTTTTAGTAAAGCATAAAATAAATTACAAATTGTAATGTAAATAATAAATTCAATTAAATTAGAATTGCAAGATTCAAACTTCAATGATGGTGCTACAAATTGTATGTAGTAGGAAAATGATTAATTTGTTGTATTTTTTATTTATTTAGGTTAAACTTCAAACTAAATACTTGTTGGTATGCCCTTTACAAGCCCGTTTGGATAGGTACCACCCACTCATCAGTTTGAAGGGTGAGTGAGCCAGTGTAAGCGTAACAGGTACAAGGGACATTACATCTTAACTTCTAAGATTGGTGGCGCATTGAGAATGTAAAGGAATTATATCTTACATCGCCAATTCTATAAGTGATGGTGATTATTTACAACCAGGTGGCCAACACGCCCTTCCATCTTCTTATTTTCTAATAAAAATTGAATGTTACTCTTAAAATATAAATGAATTACAGTGTAATTATGAATATATATATTACTTATGAACCAATATGAATATGTAGCAAGAGTGAAATTAGTAGAAAAGGCCACGCACAGGCATGGCATTGCGGAAACTAAAATTGTCCGGAACGACGAGCAAAGGCGCGCTTGGTCACAGACGGATGCGTCAGCCTAAGGAAGTATACTGCGATTTGCCTGAAGTAATTCAAAGCGAATAGTGATATATACCCCTCGGTATTTATAATAATTACTTGAGAATCCATTAATTAGATATTTGCAACGCTTAATGTAAAAAACATAATTCTTTAGCAATAATTGGCTTTCAACGCGAATATTTTTGATTTCTTTGATCAATTATGTTTTAAATGTGAACATTTTCATGAGTTTATATATGTCATGGTCGAAGAACATGTTTTTTGACGTAATGAAATATACATGAGTCACGTAACCGTTGAAGTTAACTAATACATAATAGGATCCTTGATAGTAATATAGGAATTAAACCTTAGACAGAATTGCTTAAAATCAAGGACGTTTGGAAAAAAACTACATTAAAATAAGTAAGACAAGAGGCTAGACCAGAGGATGAAAATGGTCCAAAGCTTTCACTGAGCCTTGGATTTGGACCATATTGCTAGGACAGCTGGTCTTAGCTTAATCCAAGAAGATAATTAGAGGTTGATAATAGTAATATTAAGATAACTTGAGTAACTGTAAGTGAAATACCTTCCCACATCTCACACAGCTAATCGAAACGCAGACCCGACGGCCGCAGATTTATGAAGTGGCCAATATCCGCCACGATACCGCACGAGGAAGATCACACTTGACTTAAGTAGGATTTACATCTGATAAGCAAATGCGAATTATTACGTGAGAGATAAAACGTGAAACTCTCTCAAAAATTATGATTGTCTTTCCAAAAAAACATAACTTATTGAGTTGTTAAAAATGTTTGACTAAAACAAAAATATTAAGTTTATGTCAATTGTTGGTGAAGTTACTGCTTTGGAAAGTGGACTACGCCGAAAGAAACTGCCAAAAAACGGTTCATTATATTATTAAAATAAGTAATATATATCATAGTTTTAGAAATATAGATAATATATAATTCGTACATACTCCAGCCATACAGCCTTCTTATCTCATATCAATTTTACAAACGTATATAGACTAATATATCTCGTATAAACTTTATTTTCCTTCATAAAAGTAGATATAAAACGTACGAAATGTTTTTCTATATAAGCTTATAGTCATCGCTATCTCGGAACCGTTGAGCTAAACACCTCATAAAATTTTCTCACGTGAACCGAGGCATCCTATTTAACTTTCACTCACAAAATGTACAGAACCAATCTCGGTCACCATTCCACTAGACCTAGGCAAAGTATATATATATATATATATATATAGGGAATTCACCGATGAGTAAAATCCATTAATTTTTAACAACAGATTGAAAAAAATCAAAGCAAAAATCTTTAACACTTTTGTCGATGGAAAATAAGTGGGTAGTGGAATTTTTTTTTTAATTTTTTTTTGCTTAATTTTATTAAAAACATAATTTATTTTTTCTATCTAACTACGTTTAAGTTGTATGTGTTTCTTAATCATCTAAGACAGTTTTTCACATGTAATTCTGGTTGTCCTATTTGATAAAATTCCAAATTCAAATTTGAATTTAAAAAACAATTCCAATACCAAATTTCAAATTTATTAATTGGCATATGTATATAACATAATGTACCGATACAGCGAGAGCAACGCCCTGAACATGGCCGCACTTAGATGGCGGACTGACATTCTTGAAACGCTGATAATAAAAGTTGGAACCCTGCAAGAATGAACTACATGTTGCTCTCTGTAAAGAGATATGTACCCCGTTAACTATATCTTTTTTTATTTCACGAGTGTTCGTTCCAAGATTCCCTTCGGATAAATAAAGGATGACGCATTCGAAGATTCCTTTATAATTAGAAGTACCGACCGAAGTATTCTGGTGAAATTGGCTATATCGGACGAAATAAAAGGCGAAGTTCTCACACGGAACGAAGATTGATCGTTTAGGTATTCTGAAAGGCATTAATTAAAGGATCCGAGAGGTCTGATTACAGTTAGGTCACTGATACGAACCTAAGCAAATCTCTTCGAGTTTGAGAGATATAAGGGATCGCTTTTTTATTATTTAATCTTAAATAAAAATTAGAATATACATTTTCATGGTCATTCAATTTTTAAAAAATATTTTTCATAGCTGACATTTCATCGTAAAAACGAGTATTTAATTCAAATTTCTTACTTTATAAAAAAATAACAATAACAACAATAATATATTTTTTAAATTGCTAATTTTGACTTCACCTTTCAAAAGTTTTTTGTCACCTTAAGTTTTTACTTAGCAAACAATAGCCTTTGAGTTTCAAATTATCGTAGATTTAAATGCGTACTATATTGTCACATAATGCATAAAACAACATATCAGGTGTTATCATTTCATAAAGATCATCTACAAAACTATCTGAGATCAGGAAACCCAAAAACATATCTCCACGTGGTGTGAAATGTGACATTAAACTCACATCGCGACCCGCTATCTAGTAAGCATCTCACGTAGCACAAAGAAATTCTCTTAAGAACATTGGACAAAATCTAGCCGAACTTACCCCTTATGTATATCACCATAAAGGTCAACCTCCAATACGTTTTTCGTCTACATTTTACCGTATTCAGTCCACCGTACCCTGTTATTATTTGAAACAGACTTTATTGTTATGCAGAGTCAGCTACATTCCGGAATATTGAATTCACTACCATTTCTTATTAAGTTATAAGCCCATAATTTAAATTTAAATACATTTCTGTCTATTCTATCGTTGTAGCTTCTAAATTGTTATAGAATCGTGATGGAGTTCACTTTAATTATCTTTAACAAACGTGCTTAGCTTCAAGTAAAATATTAATGTAATATATTATATGAATTAATGATTTTTAATTGGAATATGGAATCCATTTAATATTTATAAATAAATCAAAAAATAAATACGAGCTTTCAAGATTCAAATACCTTACTATTTAATGTTTTATTTTATTTCTTAAGATATTAAAAAAAATGGCAATACAGATATTAAATATTAGTAAGACAACGTATTGCAGTAAAAAATATATTTTTTTTTGAAATAAATTAAAAAGATACAAATGTTTATCGCCCTTAATATTTCAGTATTGCCACACGCCATAAAAGTATTACCTTCAAATAAAACTAACGATTACAAATCACTTTATTGTCCCAAATTAATATAGCCTCGGAATGAGAGCAATCGACTATCGGCGTATCTTCGTAATTTATGGCAGCACTTTGAACTGTTGATAGTTAATATTTGCCGCTAAATGCTGGCATGCATATGCAAGTACACAGCTATCTGCGTGTCGATGCATTTTGCAATCAAATGTTGCATATGCTTTATTAATCAACAAGTATCATTCAGAATAATAGTTAGCAAAAAAAGATGGATTCCGATTCCACGCATTGAAATATAGTAGAGAAATCAGATAAACAAAAATATTTATTTAGATGCTTTAAGTTTCTATAAATTATCACCCACGTTTAATTCTACTATAAAAAAAAATATCGTGGGCTTTGTCCTTACATTAAGAAAATACTCCATTCAAGTTTGATGGCGTATATATTGCGTAATTTGAAATATAATATTGTGTAACTTGTTCAAAAGGATCACTTTGGTTACTGTTATTTCAGAACATTCTAGACAATCCGTTAAATTCGTCTATAAACCAATCTTTTATTCCTGCAGTGAATATTGCTGTAAATAGTAAATTTATAATAGAAAACAGGCTATCTACTAGACGCCAGATCCATTCTCTGAGTTGAGCAACCTTTTAATCACACTAAAAGCTTTCAGCATTCATTCGAACGTACTTACTTATTTGTGATTGTTTGTCTAATATCAAACAGGGATTACATTTCGTCTTATGGTAAGACATGATCCATAGACAACTTTTAGTACAATTATATAAAAAAAAACAATCTTACTGAGATTAGCTAGAATTATAATTAAAATACTAAATAAAAGAAAACAAAACTGACATCTAAATGATAAGTTGTCATCTTTACTAAAAGATGAAGATGAAAATATATTTGCTATCAACATTTAAGTGCCATACTATGTAATTCAATGACACAGTATAATTTATAACTAGAAATCGTTTAATCATGTGATGAGTAAACTTACACAGAAGTCTCAATCACTTCAAGACTAAATCTAGTCCAAATTGCTTCTAGTCTAGTAAAAATTAATGGATAAAAATATTAGTAATAAATTATTACTATTTTTATTAAGTAACAGGTAAGTGTTCGGTATTAGTGTATCCTTTTCTGTAAACCTGTCAGTGCTTGCAAAATATCATAATGAACGATTGAGTAGTTAACACGCGAAAGCATAACAGACAAACAAACTCGCTGTACGTATTTATAATAGTAGTCAGGATTTTAATTGGAAGTTGAAAGTGTGTACGCTCCCGTGCCTCGGAAAGCACGTAAAGCCATTGGTGCTGCGCCTGAATTCTTTCCGGGTGTGTCGGATTGCCGTCCCATCTGATTATGAGAGTTAGGGAATAGAGAGTGTACCTGTGTTTGAGCACATACTTGTGTATTATAATATCTCCTGCGTAGTTGGTTACTCCCCCTTGAGATTGGCCGCCGTGGCCGAAATCGGTCTGGAGGACATTATTAAGGACATTTAATACAAGAATTTATTTCTTTGTGTCGGTAATAAAAATATGTTTTGGGATCTCAAAGTATATTATCATATTATTTAAATAACATATTTTAATGAATCTTACAAAAGCAGCTATTATACATATGCGAAATGTATAATATGATACCTGGTTTCATTTTAATATATTCAACACGCGAAAGTATTAAACAAGACTTTGCAAGTCGTACTAGAGGGCAGATTTCAAAGCGTTGTTGAGGCCTTTACCTGTTTGCTAGAGAAATGTACATTTTTATTAACCATTGTTTGCGTCTGAAAGACGATAGAACTGTACGGTACCTACGTAAACGTTAGTTTGTATTTTTTATTCTAGCCCAAGACAGACAATGAAACTCAAAATGCAGACTTTGACGAGCCGGTTGGCGTGGTTGGTAGATACTTGCCTTTCACGCCGAAGGTTGTTGGTTCGATTCCCACCCAGGACAAACATTTGTGTGCATGAACATGTCTGTTCGTCCTAAGTCTGGGTGAATTATCTATATAAATATGTATTTACAAAAGAAAAGTCGTATATGTAGTATATCAGTTGTCTGGTTTCCATATAACAAGCTCTGCTTAATTTGGGATCAGATGGCCGTGTGTGATTAATGTCCCAGGATATTATTATTATTATAGACTATGTTTTAAAGAGAAACGTTATTAACTTTGTAGTCGTTGTAGAAGTATTTCAATCGAAGAAGGAATAAATATAAACAAACGTTAAATTTACGTATTCCATGCGATTTACTAATCGATATGCTATACACTTTATATACTGGTGGTAGGGCTTTGTGCAAGCTCGTCTGGGTAGGTACCACCCACTCATCAGATATTCTACCGCAAAACAGCAATACTTGATATTGTTGTGTTCCGGTTTGAAGGGTGAGTGAGCCAGTGTAATAACAGGCACAAAGGACATAAAATCTTAGTTCCCAACGTTGGTGGCGCATTGGCTATGTAAGCGATGGTTGACATTTCTTACAATGCCAATGTCTAAGGGCGTTGGTGACCACTTACCACCAGGTGGCCCATATGCTCGTCCACCTTCGTATTCTATAAAAAAATAATTGTTCACTACAAACAGTTCTTGATTACTATATATTTATTTATTTATTATTTATAATTTAGTCTTAGTTAACCATTGTTTACTTTTTTTATAGTTCCTATGTTTTATTGAATACCACAATGTAACATTTAGTTTATAATTTTTTTAATTTCTGTTTAGTCATTATTTATGTCTTCTTTTATTAAAGGAGCACACATACTTTAAAATATAATTCACGATGTAATGTACTCGTAAGTGTGTATCCTCTGTTGGAGATCCTTAATAAATAAATTTATAATACAACACTATTGCACATAACTACTTATATCCACATTAATTTTATGAATAAATTTTCGTCATTTCGACATTCAATACGTCATTTTTTTTTTTTTATAATCCATAGTGAAAATCATAGATTATTCAAGATCTCGACCAATGATATCGCGTGAATTCAACGTCAAAGTTTCTTTGTGTTTACTCTTCTGGTTGGAAGAAGCTGTTGTTAAAAAAGTCTACTGTTAAGTCAGTGCGAAGTTTTAAGTTGAAACTTGTAGTAGAATATTGTTCTTGTAGTTCCAAATTAAACAGGTGACGTCAAATATGGAATATATAAACAATAGTATGACTATTGTACAGCTTTTGATTTAATAATATAAAATATAATTATAGCTATGAGCGAATGTGGACATTTTAAACGATGTTTTTTTTTATTTAGAAGATATATTAAGCATAGTTATATATACGGTCAGTTAACCCGATATAAATGAAATAATAAATCAATTATGATAACTCGATTCATTCATATTTAATGAACACCTTTAATTATTATAACGATGTAAATATATAAATGTAAATATCGTCTCGTTATTCTTATCGAAGCAATAAATTAATTAATTTTCAATCATTTAATATATAAGGAAAATATAATAATAATTGTAATATAAAATAGAGTGCGTTAACCCGCACTTAACCTCTGCGTGTTAATCACTCTGTGCAGGAAATGTCACTTCAGGAGATCGTTAGAGCGCATATATATGGCAGGATTTCCATGCGGTATAGTCTATGGTCTACACATATAATAAAACTAACTAGACATGTTACATTTTTTTTTAAATAAAAATATTAAACATATATTTTATGTACTCAGTTATATATTTTTGTGTATATTTATAAATAATAAACATTTATATATTTCACCCTACCCTTAGATTGTCTGGAAGTATTCACTGCTAAGCGATAAGATCGCCTTATAGTACAAACGTGTGTTTTGTAATGAGTAATTTATTTATTTATTTATGTGTATGGTGTACATGCCGAGATGGCCCAGTGGTAAGAACGCGTGAATCTTAACCGATGATCGTGAGTTCAAACCCGAGCAAGCACCTGAATTTTCATGTGCTTAATTTGTGATTATAATTCATCTCGTGCTATACGGTGAAGGAAAACACCGTGAGGAAACCTGCATGTGTCCAATTTCACTGAAATTCTGCCACATGTGTATTCCACCAACCCGCATTGGAGCAGCGTGGTGGAATAAGCTCCAAACCTTCTCCTTAAAAAGATGAGAAGAGGCCTTTAGCCCAGCAGTGGGACATTCACAGGCTGTTACGGTACGGTACTATCTATCTATCTTATGTTGACTGAAATTTATAATGACCAATAAGATATTTTTTATATTCGTTTTAGATCCGGCCGTCGATTGTAATTTGTTTTTCTTTTATATAAACTTGGTGACTGGTGACAGTTTGCATGCGGATTAAAAAGATCGACTATCAAATATTTCGATATAAGATTTGTTTAAAATTCCAAAAGCAACAACGTCATTATAACTCGTTGGCGACGATTTCATAACGATGTCAGCATACTGTACAAAGGATTAAACTCAAATTATTCAACTTAATGAAAGCAACGCGTCGACAAGTTCCATACAAATTGGAATTGTTCGAGAACTAAGATTACAACTTCGGTCGCCATTTACGATAGCATTCCTTTGAATTTAAGAGTTTAAAATTAGAATTTCATGAAAACAACATTCTTTTTTATCTTTGCTTAATTTAAGCAAAGGTATATAAAATATGTCTGTTTAAAATAATTTGCTTTTATTTAATCAATAACACATATTTAATAAGAAAATAATAATGTAAAATAATTAAAGTAAGTTTGTCATTGTAAGATATCAGATTTATATTGTCATAAAAATTGACGTAAAACACAGATTCTGCGTGTTATCGCGTTGTTTTTGTAATGCTTATCAAAAATATAAAATAAAAAACAATTGAGTTTATGGAAAGCCGTCTGACCTATAAAACCTTTTTCAAGATTATGCTTTATAAATATGAGGTCGATGCTTCGGCTTCTAGGTGAAGTGCCACTGTACACCCTTTGTGGACGCGACAAGATGTAAGGTTACCTCCACAATCGAGGAACAGTTTATCATAGTAAATTATAAGATATTTGATATTTTTTTTATATCTAATCAAACGAACGATATATGTAATGTAAATATTTATAGAATCAGTTATTTTATGATAAAAGTTTGCCAATCTACCATATATTACCAGTGCGCTTCTTAGGGCATTTGGTATAGTGCCTTAAAAACTCTGTGCCTTGTGAGTTATTATATTTATATAATGGTATCTTTTCCCACCATCTTAGAATTCTAATGACTCAATATAGCCAGTGAGTTGGAGAATGTATAAACATTGGTTAACAGTTTTAAAATTTTAAACAGATAATAAATCATACAGATAAAAATATATTTGATTATAATCATTTGTCGTTCCATTACACGACCGGTCCGTATCCGTCGTCGGTCCTGTTTATATTAGGTCTCCATTTGTTTCTGTATGCGATGCATCTAACGTTAACATTACTGCGTTTAATTTCTTCGTGTAAGCAAATTATAATTATGATAGTAATATAAATGCGTAGGTATAATTAGTTTTTCGTACTTATTGTAATTGCGGCGTACAAATAAGTGTGCGCAAATCGTTACTGTTTAAATTATTAATTGAAATAACATGTTATTTGATAACTTCGATTATTATAATTGACGATTTTTTTTAATTATTATTTTTAAAGGATCAAATTAATTAAAATATATTATTTGATAAAAAATGGTAAATGATTGCTTAAATATTAGCAGCCTAGTGACAGCTGTCGTTTAGTTGTTATTTTCAGTATGGTTATATTAAAATAAGAACTACACTCAAGTAACACAATGTTATTTGTAAATTCTATAAGAATCTGTAAAAAAAAAACAAACAAAACGATCATTATCGTAAGAATTTAACAAAAAATGAAAAGGACACATTCCCAAAATACTTTACTTTTTTGCCAAATCCATGAAGCACATCTTTACCTGTAAAAGAAAAAAAAATACATTCATAAATGTACATAGAAATTTCATTCTTATAAACGGTAAAACGCTTGGATGGATCGATTAATATCGCTTGTATTATTTCTCATTGTTGCCACGGGTACAGAGCGTGTAATCCACGTGAAATCACTTGGCTTTATCAACAAGTACCCAAGGACCGTATTAAGGGCAAAGGGATTAACGGTCAGATTACTCCAACGTTCACATTAAACCATATAAAACTCAATCGATCATCGTGGTATGTCTCCTATTGTATACATATAGGTATGTTACAAGTTGTAGGAATGTTTCTTTCCAAACTAAATATATTATAACAATTACCTTGATGTCGTACGGTATAATTCTTTTTATCGATATTGCTTAGTACGAAAAAGGTACGGCATAATTTAATTTTTATAATAGAAGTGCTCTTTCAAGCCATTACTTAAATTCTTTTTGCATTGTATTTCAATAATTTAACTATAAACTTTTTAATAATGTAATGGGAAGGAAATGACTTTTGACGCACGGGTAACACCAGATCAGGAGTCAGGGCTACTTTTTATAATATGTATTTAATGGATAAGAATAACGTATTATTATTATTAATTTATATTGTATATATTTCGACCAGCCGAACTCACCCAGCTGACATCCAGCTGCTATGTAATATATTTCTAATAGATATTCGAACTAGTATACGGGCCACCTGATTGTAACTGAATAACACCACCCAGACATTGGCGCTGTAAAAAATATTAACCTTTCCTTACATTAAAAATGCGCCAACAACCTTGAGTACTAAGAAGTTATGTCCCTTGTGTCTGTAATTACACTGGCTCACACAACCTTCGAAGCGGAACACAACAATACTAAGTAATGCTGTTTAGCGATAGATTATGAAGAGTGGGTGGTACCTATCCGGACAAGACTGTACAGAGCTCTACCACCAAATGAATATTCATGGTGACGCATACTTTAGGTAATCTTTCTTACATTACCAAATAAATACTATTTTCAATAGAGCTAAGATTTAAGTTGTTAGTAATAAGAGTCGGTGAATCTTAACTTAAGGTTAAAAATATATAAAAACTACATAAGTATCTCATAATCGGAATTATATCGTCTTACGCATCAATAACGAAAGATCAGACATGTTTTTTTTTTTTAAATAACGAAACTCACGAAATATTTGTACAAACAGGAAGGGACCCTACAGTCGGTCCCGTGAATAGAAACGGTGTTTATTAGCCCATTGCTAAGTAATTTGAGGATAGTCGAGCCGTTGAATAATATAAGCCGAGATGGCCTAGTGGTAAGAACGCGTGAATCTTAACCGATGATCGTGGGTTCAAACCCGGGCAAGCACCACTGAATTTTCATGAGCTTAATTTGTGATTATAATTCATCTCGTGCTTGACGGTGAAGGAAAACATCGTGAGGAAACCTGCATGTGTCTAATTTCAGTGAAATTCTGCCACATGTGTATTCCACCAACCCGCATTGAAGCAGCGTGGTGGAATAAGCTCCAAACCTTCTCCTCAAAAAGAGGTGCGGAGGCCTTTAGCCCAGCAGTGGGACATTCACAGGCTGTTACGGAGCCGTTGAATAGTATAATACATTGAGTAACCACGATTACCACAGATTATATCGATTATTATTGAATAATTCTACTTCAGGAAATCTGAAGAAGTATTATTATTATTTTGTTAGATGATAGAAGTTCATTTATTTTTGTTTATGATTAAAATAATTATGTTTCTGATTCAAAATTAGACGTAATCACAAAGATCTGATACTTTTGATACTTAAATATTCTTAATAAATCTGAAAAAGTGCCTGTTACGCGTTAATATAATCTTGAGCCGCTATCTTTAGCGTTGCGTTGCGTTCCGGAGGTGTGAAGTAAACAAAGACAGCGTACCGCGGTCAATATCCCACCACAAATAGAAGCGTTTGTCATGCCCGCACCGCTCAGAGTTGAGTACTGGCTTAAGCTGAGTTAGGAAATTTTATAGCACAATGTGAGGAACATTCATATAGGACATGCACAGCTACTATTTTAACATTAATTGAAGTTTGCGTTACAAGTTTTAGAGTCATGCAAGGAAAAATCTACAAAGATTATTATTATAGTTTAAGTTCCACAATAGATAGAGATTATGTTTCTCCAATCACTATTTTTTTGTTTATTTATTTAAGAATTAATTCAATGAATACACGTCAATGAAAATGTACTAAGTAAATTTACTTTCATAAGCCCATACAAATCTTACGATGAATTGATGTTTTAAGTCTTTAATTGTTTATGGCATTAACGTTTTAGTACTAACGATATTCGTAAAGAACGTGTGAAATGTAAATGCACATTTTCAATGAAATGTTCCGCATCCCGCCTCCCTCGGCGTCGCCACGTAGACGCAAAGCTCTCGACGCCAGCAGGGCTGCAAGTACCCACCCTTCAGAATGCATAAAGAACGACGCATAATGTAGATCACTCCGTGTCTACCAGATCGAAGTGCCAACGATGTCATTCGACAAATACTTTTAGTTTTAAGAGCATGATCTATTGATTTTATATAATTTTAACAGTGTCTATATATACCTTTCTTATTTATTTATTATTTTATTATCTAACAAAAAAATAAATTAATATGTTTTAGGCCTCGGCTTTCGAACATTTTTTACCAGCCTAAAGTACAGATTTGTTTGTGTGCAATAAGCACCGTTTTAAATAGGTACATATAAATAAACATACGTACGTTTCACACATACAAATACATAAGTGTATATATATGTTACGTGTGTGCTATACGTGTATACATTAAAGCACGGGTTATAATATGAAATAAAATATAATGCTTAATATTATAAATGTGAAAGTGTGATCGTTGGTTTTGCTTTCTTTCATACAGCGGGCTTTCTTTTTTCAGTCGAATTAATTGACGTGTTGTTTGCATATTTTATTGACCGAAGCAAAACAATACATTTCATACCAAATAATATATCTATATATCTATTGTATGGTTATATTATATATATAATAACATCCTGGGATATAATTCACACACGGCCATCTGATCCCAAACTAAGCAGAGCTTGTACTATGGAAACCAGACAACTGATATACTACATACCTACGAGAGAAATCGTAAATACACCTATTTGATTATATCTTTTGAATATGATCCGCATGTTTCATCCACTAGACCAAAGGAACTAAACGAAATTAATTACAAATAATTCCTTACCGTAACAGCCTGTGAATATCCCACTGCTGGGCTAAAGGCCTCCTCTCCTCTTTTTTGAGGAGAAGGTTTTGGAGCTTATTCCACCACGCTGCTCCAATGCGGGTTGGTGGAATACACATGTGGCAGAATTTCAGTGAAATTAGACACATGCAGGTTTCCTCACGATGTTTTCCTTCACCGTAAAGCACGAGATGAATTATAATCACAAATTAAGCACATGAAAATTCAGTGGTGCTTGCCCGGGTTTGAACCCACGATCATCGGTTAAGATTCACATGTTCTTACCACTGGGCCATCTCGGTTTAAAATAATTCCTTGGTTCCACGTAATTCGTAAGCTATTTGTTTAGCGGCGTGTTTCAGGTCCATCTAATCTGCATCTCGTCGCAGACGTCGTTATTGTTATGTCATAGCAAACAATACCGAGGCGGTCCTAGTGTACGACTAATACTTTAACGCCCTGAACAACATGTGAGCACTCTTTATATGTGGCAGTTTTGGTGTTACGAAATGTTAAAGAATTTTCTTCCTCATAAAATAGGATATGGAATTCTAAAATTATATGCTTTGCGATGTTTTAGAGATATCAGAGATGAATTGACACCACTGAACCGATTTTGATTAAATTTAATTTGAAGTAAGTGAATTTAGCCGTGATGGCCTAGTGGTTAGAACCGATGTTCGTGGGTTCAAACCCGGGCAAGCACCACTGAATTTTCATGTGCTTAGTTTGTGTTTATAATTCATCTCGTGCTTGACGGTGAAGGAAAACATCGTGAAAAGAAAAACCTGCATATGCATTTTATTGAAATTCTGCCACATGTGTATTCTACCAACCCGTATTGGAGCAGCGTGGTGGAATAAGCTCCAAACCTTCTCCTCAAAAGGGAGAGGAGGCCTTAACCCTAGCAGTGGGAAATTAACAGGCTGTTATTGTTAATATGAAGTAGCTTGGACCCCAAGACAGGACTACTTTATATATCTTAAATCCGAGACTAACAACCCCAACCGCGGGCGGAACCGTAGTTAAATAAATAAACCGAGGCAGTCAAAATTATTATTATTTATTAGAAAATGACTTTGATTGTCTCGTTTTCTTAGTCTTTAATAAAAAAATACGCCTGCACTAACATGCAAGAACACAAAAACATATGGTCAGAGATATTTATTATTACTACAAAAAAAAATGGTTTAACAATTCATGCATAATTAAACTCCACTCGAATTAAAACCCATTCAAATTACTCGCCTCGATGGAAACATTACAAAATTCTATTTATTGTTTTAGAACACCATTGACCCAGCACACGGCCAGCTGATCAAAGTGGAAGCGATTTGTTTCAATACATTCCTTAATTGAAATAGTCGTAATCAAAGTAGTTTTGTGTAAATTGTAGTCGCTCGCGGTACAACTGTACTAATAAAATAAAACAGTTGATCAAACCGAACATACAACGTATTTTTGTTAACTAGAATTGAATTCTCTCGAAATTCTTCAGATAACACATTGAATTCTCTTAAATGTAAACTTTAGTCGTTATTTTAACAGAGTTTTAAATTATAATTATTTTACTTTTATGTAATCTTTTATAAATTAAAGTAGTAAAGAAAAATTAAAATAAATTTATTAACACAATTTTATTATTTTTAATATTAAAAATCAATATCTAAAACGCATATGTATACTGCCAAGCGTTCATAAAGTTCTATCCTTTCTGGCGATAAGATATTCTTCGCATAACTTATAATTGATGGTAATAATGTTTTGGCAAACATAACAAAAAAAGTATTCGAATTAATGTTACCAGTACAAAAATATATCAGAACCTCTTCGTTTAGTTATAAATATTTGCATATATTATTTAAAATCTTTAATGTTTATATATTTAATATGTTTAATGTATTTGGAATTCTCGCTCTAAATTCGCGACGGGAAACGCAACGCCGCGCCGTAAAACTTAAGTGTAGATGATTTCGCGGCATCGCGTTCGCGTTTCGCGGCATTCCCTATTCGGTGTCGGTTTTTAGTATCCCGACAGTGTGAAGAGAGCGTTGCAAGCGTAGATCGTCATTTTTTTCGCGCAGAGATCACGCGCGAATCACGGCTTAAGTTCGCGTCACGATTCATAATAAGTGTAGAGCCGGCTTAAGACATATACGTACACAAAGATTAGCTTTCACGAGTTCTTCCACATATAAACTTAAGCTATGCCTAATCTCGCACTCCTCCGTGCGATCTTTAAAAAAGGTATCAAGTTTCACGTAATCTTAACATATTAATTACAATATTTCAACTTTTAAATAAAAGAAACAGCATTTCAATGAAGTAACAAATTTTAAACATCACGTAAAATAAAATTTCTTATTATGACATTATTCAATCAACAGCTCGGATCTGAGACATACAATTACAATACATTAAAACGAAATACGAATTGCGGGTACTAACGAACGTCGCGGTGTTGCAAATTGAAAAATAAAATAAACATTAATTTTAGAACCAAATAAAAATTCAACGAGCGGCCGAAGCGGCGCCACTGGACGCGGTAATAAATCAGAATATGTCTGCCCTTGGTTCGACTAATAAATCAGTCTTCCACATGATATTCAGAACATGGTTTGCCGTTTGATTAAAGTCGAAAATAGATTTGAAATGAGAAAGAGATGGCGAAACATATGTGTCAAATAATGAGGTATGGTGAATCATCCTACCTGTCCTGGAGCTTGGTAAACGTGATAGAAAAGGACAAAAACTTTTACTGCGTTCTTAATAAAATTATAAAAAAAAATGCGAGCAAAATAGTAAGTATAATTTCCAATATTGTAAATATTTTCTATTTTAATTAATGATTTGCTTAAAACGTGTTTCTTTTAAACATGTATATACATATATAATACGGGTATGTGATATTCAAAATAAATTACGAACAAAGGAAAGAAGTTCAGTTCTAGAATTGATTATGTCGGAGGTCACACGGGCCGCGAATCGAATAGTAATTGCAAAAACCGGTTTAATGCATTAATTGTTTTTTCATAAAATAATGACAAGATTTACAACAAGTTTAGTTTAAATATCATGATAAATATCACATATCCAAATGAACAATCGTCCGCCATATTACTATTTGTTGAGATTTGCAAGAGATTTAAATTACGTAATCTATATTTTAAAAAAAAAAAGTTAATATTCAATTCCAAGTTTAATTACTTACCACGAATCCAATGATCGTAAAAACAGTAACAGTGATCATATAAAAAAGTTTTTATATATATAACCTAATAACATAACACATAAGAGTAGGTGCCTCTATAGTAATAAATCGTTTTATTATACTGATGTTCTGCGGTTTCGAACTATATTAGTTTGTAAATTGTGTGTAGGTGTGTCTTGAAATATAACAATTATCTTTGTTATTTTAAAACAATCGCACGGCTTATTCAACAGTATCAATTTCACTTTACTAAACATTTTGAAGTTATTTGCATATGCAATTTGAGTCACATCGGCATTGAAACGAATTCTAGCATTGTGTAATTTTGAATCACGTTTCAATCACGTATTGGTTACCTGGTGTATAAGGTCTGTAATGTATGACTGCATTGTTACGAGACCCTGAGGTTCTGGACTCAAATCCGGGTCGGGCAGAGGGACATTCTAGTGCCTCGGAAAGCACGTAACCTACTACGTCTGAACTCTTGTCGTGTCGGATTTTACGTCCCATCGGATTATGACACATATTTGTGCACATATTTGTGCACTTTAACATGTCCCTCGCAATTCTTCTTTAAGAATTGCAGTCGTGGCTGAAATATGTCCAGAGGACATCATCCTAATGTTCAAGTACCAATGTATATATGTGTTCTTTGATATTAAGTTGTAATTTAAAAAAAAAAACATACTTTTATATTAAAACGCTATTATATATTTCAGAACTTAAAGAACGATAAACAAAATATTATAAAGCAGTCATTATCGTTGCGTTGTTAATTAATTTAGGATACCGTACATGTACGACATAGGTTGATGCGTGTTGTTATTACAATTAAAATTATATGTAATCACCGAGCGATTGTCGCGGACAATTATGAGAAAATCGATGCAATTAATTTATAATTTCAAACAATACATCTAGCTCGTCAACTTCGAGAATGTATAAAATTGAATTACAGATTAGGCAATAAAAAAATTACGACTATCGGAATTATCATAATTCAACGAAGCATGTGTTAAAATCAAATAAAACTGTAAAATATACTCATTTTTAATTACTTTTATTGATATTACTTTGTTGTATTTGTGATACATATATATGTACACACATTATACATTTACACTGGTGGTAGGGCTTTGTGCAAGCTCGTCTGGGTAGGTACCACCCACTCATCAGATATTCTACCGCAAAACAGCAATACTTGATATTGTTGTGTTCCGGTTTGAAGGGTGGGTGAGCCAGTGTAATTACAGGCACAAGGGACATAAAATCTTAGTTCCCAAGGTTGGTGGCGCATTGGCTATAAGCGATGGTTGACATTTCTTAGAATGCCAATGTCTAAGGGCGTTTGGTGACCACTTACCATCAGGTGGCCCATATGCTCGTCCACCTTCCTATTCTATAAAAAAATAAAAAAATCTTCATAAAACACTATGAAGTATCAATAGCGCAATAATTTACGGGCCGCCTAGCGGTGTATAAGTTGTAGGTTCGATGCTGACCCATTCTGTTTTCGTCGTCCCCACTTCTAACACAAGCTGTATTAGAGAGTTAAATAGGAATATTATATTATATTTAGTTAAAAGCGGACATTATATATCAAAGAGTATTTATGAAATCACAAAATAAAAAATATATTTATACAATACTAGCTAATCGTCCGGCTTCGCCCGTTAGATAAGAAGAAAATGTATTTTAGAAAGGATTTGCGTGAAGTCTGTTCTTAGTGAGCGTCTACGTCGGGAAAGCTGTGATAAATTTCAAGTGAATCGGGCGCATGCCTTAGGAGATCTCTTGATCACGTTAAGACGGAAAGGGTACCGCTGGTTTTTTAGTGAGTATTCCGATGTTCGGGGTGCACTCGGCACCTAGGACAGCGGCGAGCCCCACATACCCGCCCACTGTTCCCGTGGGGGATAAAGCGTAAGTGTTTTTCCAGCGTTAAAAAAAAGGAGATCTCTTGATGAGTGGTACGGTACATATGGTTCGGTTATATATACACCGTAACCGTACCGTAACAGCCTGTGAATGTCCCACTGCTGGGCCTCCTTTCCTCGTTTTGAGGAGAAGGTATTGGAGCTTATTCCACCACGCTGCTCCAATGCGGGTTGGTGGAATACACATGTGGCAGATTTCAGTGAAATTAGACACATGCAGGTTTCCTCACGATGTTTTCCTTTACCGTATAGCACGAGACGAATTATAATCACAAATTAAGCACATAAAAATTCAGTGGTGCTTGCCCGGGTTTGAACATATTATCATCGGTTAAGATTCACGCGTTCGTACCACTGGGCCATCTCAGCTTGTATACACATATATAGATAACTATCTCTGTATCGTGTTTTATTTGAATCCAGCCATTTAAGTAGGATAGTGATTAGTGACGCACCATTCTAACAAACATAAACTTTACGTTGCCAAAAGGAGAACATAGGAACTAAGATGTTATGTCCTTTGTGTTTTTCGTTAGGTCACACACATATTTAAACAGATACGTAGCATAAAGTATTTAACCGTTTGACGGTAGAAGAACTGTTGTGTGTTGGTACCCAATAATATAACACTTATCAAAAAGTAGTTTCGCTAGCGGCTTCACCCGCGTTTCGAGAGGTTACCTGTGTGTTCCTAATTCTACTAATATATAACGATTACGATACGTTTCCGATTCAATTCCAATCCAACTTTGACTATTATATATTTAATCGGATCGGAACCGAACCGATATGGTGTTAACATATACCGTTGTGTCAAAAACTTAATTGTTGGCTTTAATGCCAATAGTCGATAATTAAATTATTGAATAGGAAAACGGATAATCGACAACGGTCACGCTTCAATTCGATCGCGATCAAGTGATAATTTGTTCGTAGAATTGGTCTCGTGTACGCCTAACAACGAGTATAAATTTTCTTGATGATCGATTGAGTAGTTAAGACGTAAAAGTGTAAGAAACAAAGTCACTTTCGTATTTATAGTATCAGTTACGATTTATTTTTTATATTAAAATTATATATTTTCATTGCCACTTAAACCCTCCTAGAAGTGTTACAATAAAATCGTGTTAAACATCTGTATGTTTAACACGAAGTACGGTGAGGTATCTGTATACCTCACCGTACTTCGACGCTTCGCTGCGCAGCTGTTCGGTTTTTATCGCGGAATTACTTACACTAATGCGCACGGCATTAGCTTGCTTGTAAACAGTCTCGCTAATAATAAGTTTTCAAGTGCCTACCGTGAAAATTACTGAGAAACTAATAGCTACTTTATCGACTTTTATCATATAAGATTATTAGATGTCTTACTAAACGCAACGAGTATAATATTTTACAAATACACACTGTGGTGCTTAAACTATTATGACATTTGTGCCGTACAGGATAAGGATATTTTTTCATTCATGGTATAAATAAAATAATTATTATGTTATTAATCTTTACTAATATTATAAATAGTATGTAAGTTGCGCTTTAAATACTCAACCGATCATCATGAAATTTTGCATATACGTTGTCAGGGGCACCGAAAAGGTCATAGGGTAAGTAAAACCTCTCCAGTCCCCACACACGGGCGAAGCCGTGGACAGAAAAAAGATAGTATAATCAAGACGTAACATGTAGATTTTAAACGAAAATTCTGACGTGATTTTTAATATGCTTATAATTAGGAAAACATCATGAAGAAAAACCAGTGCCTAATCTCAGATTATAAAACAAAAAGTTTATAATCTGAATCTCCAACACTAGTTATTTTGTAGTATGTACATATAATACATATTATATTATATTTAAACATAATTTATCAAATGTATACAATAGAATGCGGGACTTACGTTATTATTACCTTTACAATGTCAAATATAATTTACTAATGAAATATTAAAATTCTTTAATACGCTTTTAGGACCGTTCTCTTTTATAAAAGGAATTATTTAAAAGATCATTTATAATTTTTATCTCGTGCTATACGATGAAGGAAAACATCGCGAGGAAACCTGCATGTGTCTAATTGGAGCAGCGTGGTGGAATAAGCTCCATACCTTCTCCTCAAAAAGGGAGAGGAGGCCTTAGCCCAGCAGTGGAACATTCACAGGCTGTTACTACTACTACTACTAGAAGATCTTTCAATACAGATAGCTATTACAGCATATATATAATATGGGTATATGCATATTCGCTCTGAGATGTCGACGGCTGGCATGTTTGTGAAGATACTCAAGCATTCTGTTTATAATCAGTCATCGTTGAAGTTCGCTCGATTTACGAGAATTATAATGAAACAAACGATGAGCCATCATTCTTGGATATACAAAATTGAGCGCGTTGCCCATTTCCCCATTTGAGGTAAACCATATTACGAATGCATATTAAATCCATTCATTAGTTATGACTGAGTGTAATGTCAGTTTATCGAAGACAATTTATGATGTGTAACCAATTTAATATTACAAATTACCAACAAGTTATGGGCGAAGGATTAAGTCGTGTAAGGTTACAATTATGTTTATCAGGTACTTTTATATTATATTTTATTTATATTATTAGGTACTTTTTATTTATAGTTTTGTTTATAGTTTATTAAAAGCATTGAAGCAGCGTGGTGGAATAAGCTCGGAACCTTCTCCTTCAAAAGGTGAGGAGGCCTATCCTTCTACATAAAGCCTGTTTAATTTAAGGAACCAATCGCCATCGTGCTTGGATTTACAAAATTGAGTGTATTGCGATTTTCGTTTTTGAGGTAAACCATTAAATCATAAAGATCAGGCCATGGCGTTTTTTTTTAATTATCAATAATAATCGTTCATTCGTTATTCTATGAGTTTATGCACCTTCCCGTATGAGCAAAGCTTACCCACATTACAGTGGGAGTACCCCAATATGTTGCGTCCAATAAAGTAAGAGTTCTTTGGGGTCCAAAAAGTATTGTTATCTCGAACGTTAAAATGAACGGAACTGCGGTCTGTTGCTCGTAGGAAATATCTTAATAAAAAATGCGATAGTCTGTTTGTTTTTATACATCACGTTCGAAAGACTGAACACATTTTAATGAGGTACGAGTATATAGATCAATTACGTAAATAGGAACATAATAAACATGGAACACTTTTTATATTTCAATTTATGATTAGCGAAGTGTGAACGGAGAACAATAAATAATACTCATATCTTATTGTTTCTAATGGAATATTAAATATCAAAGACATTTAAATGTTGCTATATTACAAAAAACATCGCTCGAAAGCGATTCGCTTGCTTCCATTGCGAAAGAATATAGATAATGATAAAAGCGCTGTTTCACGGGCAACTGATAACTGTTGAGTGATCGTAGATGTAATATAGATAGGCGAGTGTTTAATCTAACAAGTGGGAGTTCCGAGGCGATGTCAGGGTTTCGGCACCGGCAGTGTGAAAATAGAACAGCAAGTAGGTCGTTTTACTTTCGATCGCGTATCTGTGCATCGCGTAACTGTGTTTGTGGTATTGCCAAAATTTATAAGAATTACATATTTTTATGTATGCCGCTTCATATATTAAACTTGAAAGTATTTTTCTGAAACTGATTATGCGGCATCCTCGAAGGGGCTAGGGGTTAAATCTTTTAAAAATAATTTTAAAGTTAACGTAATTAATATTTAAAAGAGGTGGGATTAATTTATTTAATAAAAGATTTCAAAAAACATTACAGCGAACGAATAAAGTTATTCTTTAGTAAAATTTTAATTTTAAATGTTTAAATAGAATTATCGAACAGCCGTAATCGTTATTCGTGTTGGCAAGTTCTTTTTGATCGGAATCAGTATTGTGTATATAAAACTTCCCCCTTCTTGAACATCACAGACCAAACATTTTTTTCTAATTCCAATAACTGATGCAGCTGCGTTTATTTATACTTTATCTTCAACTCGTTCGGCCTCAGGCCACGGGTACGTTTAATATCCACGTTAATTGACGCGGAACCCGCATTCCTCGAGACGGAATCTTTAGGATGTCCCTCTGGTATACGAATGAGTATTTATAAATAATATAATAAATCGCAAGGCAGATGACGAATGAAATAATATGTTTTTGTATCAATCATCAGTTTAGTCTATAATCTCATCATGTATCCTTGGCGAAATAATTTATAATATATAATTTGTGTTCTCTTGGCACATAAATAAGCAATATATATAAAAGAATAAGCAATGTTAATTTTGACCTTAATGTTCAAAAAAATAATAATATCCTGGGACATTTTTCACACACGGCCATCTGATCCCAAATTAAGCTTATACAAAGCTTGTGCTATGGAAACCAGACAATTGATATACTACTTTTTTTTTTGAAAATACATCCTTATATAGATAATTACACCCAGACTCAGGACAAACAGACATGTTCATGCACACAAATGTCTGTCCTGGGTGGGAATCGAACCCACAACCTTCAGCGTGAAAGGCAATTATTTACCAACCACGCCAACCGGCCCGTCATAAAAAAAACTAAATATAACGATCTACTCAGTTTTTTTTTAATTGCATGTAAAATATTTATTATCTATAATTTTATAAAGACAAATATAAAATTTTCTAAGATTTTATGCTTAATATCATAAAATTATACAAAATAACAGAAAAAAAATAGAAATATCTATGGCTAAGATTATGAGCGATGTAATGTCGCGAAAATAATTTTTAAACGAAATTAAAAACGATTTGTTCAAACAGTCTTGTTAGTTTTCTATATGTGTATTTATAAAGATTTTTTTTTACAAATTCCGAATAATTAAAATACTTAATTTGTTATCAATCTATACCGCCTGCTCTAATAATCAATTTAAGGGCCATTTCTCATTCATGTAATTTTTTATTTATAAACGATCTCCCATTTTAAGTTAATGGTATTTGTAATATAACATTGTTTCTGATAGCTATGCAATCTAAGGCTAGTTTGTTTATATATGAACACAAACTCTACAAGTAACTGACTATGCGTTTTAAATCTATAAAAAATATTTTTATGCTTTTTGAAGTCGATTTATATGTTTGCATTCTCGTTTCTCATCCCTTACTTACTGAAACAACCTGAGGTCAGACTCTCCCACTCTCGAGAAATCCACTATAACTTTGAATCTAATTTCTAGAACAAATATTGGATGATAATTTGCGGTTAGGAAAATTAGTAGTAAATTAGACAATAAATGACAAACATTGCATAAATACCAAAAGCCATTCCTATAGTAAAAACATCCTTCCTGGGGTTGGTTTCGATTATGTAATAAAATCCTTTATAGAATACTTTTACCTCTTAATATAAAAATCATATTATAAATTAAAACATATTTTAATTAATTTAATTAAAATTCGTTATAAAAGCCCAATTGAATAAAGTATATTTTGATTTTGACAGATCGATAGTTTTTATGAAGATCGCTTACATTTCATTGCATACATCCGGAGGAAGCAGTTTAACATTCCTTTTTTGAATTGGTTTAAACCGCTGACCGGTGTATCGTTATTCGTCATGTTCTCAGTTGTCCGAAACTGCACTACACGGGTAACACCATTTATGACTAATAGATTGCGACGACAAAAAACTTACAATCTAACAAAAGTGTCGTAATTCCACACCGTTATAAGTTTCTTTGCGAATAAATGCAATGTCATATCAACTTTGAATCGTAAGTAGTAAAGCTCAAAATTGTATGATCGTAGGATACTAGCGGAGGCGGTCGGCGCTTTTGACAGAGCGAGATAACATCTACATTGAGCAGGTAGGCTTTTATTACAGCCCCTTAGTCCCTAACCACGATTTTTAGTGTTACATATCACACGGGTTCACATGAGAATTACATTTATACGATTATGATTAAGAAGTTAATAAACCTCAAGAACACGAGCTTGATGGTTTTGTGTATCTGAATTAATCGGTTTTGATAATAATTTCATTTTGTTTTCGTTAATAAAATATCTTCTATGTAGCCATAAGTGATTGTTTGTTGGCTACGTTCAAATGTTGGCTAAGGCTATACGGCTGTACTGTCCTGATTTTTTTTTTTAATAATTTCATGTGTAGTCGCTGGTAGAAGTAGGAGAAGCATGTGTACAAATAAGATTCCTTTGTCTTATTATAAAAAAGATGTCGAAGAGAAATCAACTAATTGTTTTTTTAATTAGCGCATACCATGACATCGATCGAAATACTGCGAATGCTTGTAATTGTTTAGGAATTATTAATTTTTTTATACGTGTAAAATTACGCTTTTATGCAAAATTGATACAAAATGACTTATACTATCGACCTGCGTTCATTTCTGACAATAATGAACTCTATTTTCTACACGATAAAAGTTTTTTCTATAAGATTATTAATTCAGTAGTAAGAAATGTGAACCTTATAACGACGGCAATAAGGCTCTTTGTGAGGCTTTGTCGGTTGCCTATTAATAAATAAACAAACACCGCTCGCAACTAGGATGCTTTGCCAGAGATCCGGAAACAAAACAGTACGACCGCGGCAAATATTTGTCTTGTGAAGACAAACAGTGCGGAGACAGTATAAAGGACCCTTAGCAGTCAGGTACGGCAACAAAGTGAAACTGCTCATTAACTGTTATACAAAGATATGTATAAGATAGGCTAACGTATATTTTTTTTTATATATATTTTGCTTTAACTACGATCCAAGATACAACGATCTTGTAAAATTATAAATAATATTTATTTAGCGTTTAGAAAGAGTCATTTTTGTTGTGACACAAAGCGTTAGATTTCATAAGAAATGTAAATATAATAAATAAGGGCATTAGATATTATGACGATATAACGAAAATTGGTTATGCTAACACATTAATTAGTACAGCAAATATATAAACAAGATAAAGATATCTATCAGAATATTTACGCAAAGTGTACCTATAAGGGCAGGTGTATAAATAAATGAGAACTATAAACGGCTTATAAAAGGCGAGGTTCAACGTTCGTGATCTGGAACCAGATCGAATGGAGGTCCAAGGTTTTCAATCACGCCGGCCAAGCGCCGGCGAGATGAACTGCATTCCACCAGTCTTTGTCATGTTAACCAAATAAGTGGTTCATTATTATGTTATTTTAACAAACCATAGCGCAACCGTTTACGTCGTCCATTAAGTGGTCTTTTTGTCAACGACATGAATACCACATACCAAAATTAACATAGTAAAAGATTCAAATCCTGTGCCAAGGACTACTGAAAAACGTTGCGAGACAAGCTGAGCTGTTCAGTCGTTCGGGCGACAAAAAAAAACGTATTAATTATTTATCACATGCATCGTAACAAGGAAAACAACGTGAGGTTATTAGCATAATGCAAATGAATAAATTTGTCGCGAATTCGGTGTTATTATCATAAAAGTACGAATAGGTATGAGCTGGTGCCTGATTCTCTGGTACCCTTAGAATTTATAGGTGGATATAAAGATATAGAATCGTCCTATTTTAATACATATATATTTATTATTAAATAAATCTCAATATTTGAAATTGAATTAATTGGTTTCAGCTCAGTAATTTTAGATAGAAATTTAATTGATGATCAGTATATAAAAAAATAAGAGTAACATTCTCGAACGGTTACAGAAAGTTTCGCAACATTTCAGAACACATTCTCGAACTAGACCAGTGTATCGAGTACTCATCAGACCCTTATGTAAAGAGACTTTTGTCGTACATTTGGCACAAACTGACTACTCGATACTCGATGCACAGCACACTGGAGTAAATACAGCTGTTGGCTTTCCTAACGCATGTAATGTAGTCGATTCATTAATGTTCAATTTATTGATGTGCGTTTATAAATATTTACGTCGCGTATTATTGCGTCTTGAATAAATCATGCATTATTTCTGGTAACGACAAATTTTATTCTCAACTTATACATTTTCTACTCGTATCCGCAAGTCAAGCAAAGGTCGAATATTTATATTTTTTGACATGGTAACATTAAACCTGAATATCACTTAATCGTATAATTCTGTTAAATAATTGTTTTGTTCTTTCCTTTTTTAATCACTAGTGCTTTTTAAATTAATAACAATCAGCAATGTAACAAACTGCAGCTTTAGTAAAATCAATTTGTAATAAAAAGCGAGAGATTTCGATTCTGGTCCTTTGTGCCGTTCGACGACTTTTTTGTACGTCCGAGTCGCCCACTCGAGTTTTTGGAATTCCTACTTTCCCCCACCTCGGGCCCGCACCGCCGGGGGTCCACGTTCATTCATAACGCCGCGTGATGTCTATCTCTTGACACCCTAGTAGCATTTGTTTCGACTAGCCTGAGACTTCACAGCTAACCCCTAATTGACGATATAAGACCTAAATACGTAATGAATATAATAAAATATCTCGTCTATATTCTATCTTTAGTTGCTTAAATTATTTAAAAAAATACATACTAATACATGGCAAACTGCTGGCTTACTAGCAGTACAGATTAAATATTATATTATTTGTCATTGTTTTGTTTCTCTGTGTGTATTTTAGAATCTCACATGCGTCCGAACGGAAACGTTTAAGAAAACAAAACGCCGTATTGTTTAGAAACATTATTGTACATTTTTAAGAATTAAACCACCTACGTTGTCTGTGGTCACCATTAAAACCTCATTTTACTTGAAAACGCGAAGGACAATTACTGCAACTGCCATATGGCATCCATTCTTCAAAAGATTAAAAATGTGTGCTTGTTTAACTTTTGCAATAAATCAGAAGAACGTATAATTTAAATTTAGAATATGACTCCTCGACGTGTTTTTTTCTGTTATTGATATTTTTCTTTAAAAATACTTTGCTTGTAGACACGATGATCGATAGAGACGAAATTTTTAAAACGACTTACCCTAAAGTAAGTCGTCTATGTATCAATAAGATAGATTAAATAAATTGTTTACACACCGAATTAACATATAGAACTGATCCCAAGTAAATAAATAGATCAGGGATAGTCAAAGATGTATATTACCATGTCCAAAGTCATACGAAGACGCGGTTTGCAGCTCGTGGCGTATAAAATTGTACAAATGCAAACAGGCGTGATAGTAAACATTTTCATGCGATTCGCAACAGTCATTAAAGCAATGCGCGGTGGCGTTATGGTCCGAGGTGATCGTCCGGCTCTCACGGCATAATAATTACGGGGCGCACCGCTCAGTCGCAGTTTGTACTTTATAATCCGGCTCTTAGTGACCGTTTACATTGCACCATTTCGACTTAATACCCTTAGGTATTATCGAGAACAAGACAAGTTTTCAATCAAATTTAACAAATGTTTACTATTAAATACGAGATATGATTTATATTAAGATCATAGAACCCTTAACATAATTCAGTTCCGAAATTGAGACTATTATATTTTATACGAAGATATACGGAAATAACTTAATACAATGTATTTTTTATCTCGATAAATGTTACGACCGTAAATGCTTTTAAAAGCTAATATACATTTTGTATAAAAGGTCCATGCTAAAATTATAATAAAAAAACAATCATTGACAAAATCGAACACTTAAAATGTAGCAACATTTTATATATATTTATATATACATTTTAATAGAACTTAACATTAAGCCAAATTCATGTAACGTAAAAATTTTCATAAAGACAATACAATTCGAACTGAACAAGCATTCGGTTACCGTCTGCCGGTTGGTAATAATGAAAACGGGCTTTACTGCCCTCCGCCTCGCCCGCCGGACCGCATTCCACTCCCATGCGACCGCGTCCTGACTCCAGGACTCACCAAAATGTCTACTTTTTATTATACCGCCGTAACGGGCTACCCTTTTAATACCGAGACCTAATTACAACTCGCCAATCGAAGATCAAAAATCACACCCATCTAACTTCAATACAAGAGAATCATTACGATTGAAACAAACGTACCATAATTCTTTAATTTTAACTGCAGAGTTTCTTGCCGGTTCTCGGTGAAATCTACATTCTGAACCGGTGCTTACTTTAAATGAATCTTGTAAAATTACAATTCAAATGTGCTTGTGAGAGCGTACCTGAATAAACTGTACATCGATTTTTTAATTAATTAGTCAACTTTCGAATATCGTCATGCTTATTATGCATATTTGATAATAAGATACGAATCCATTTTTTTACGATTATGAATGTTGTTACAATTGTGTATTTTGTTTAATCAAAATTGGGAACAGCTGTCAATTGATTGTGACAATTAAATTTTAGTCTTTTCTTGGATTCTCAGTTTATCCGATCTTTTATTAACGTTGTCGTCTAATGTATCGGTAAATAGGTACTTGTTAAGTTACATAAGTTCATCTGAACAAAGTTAAGATTGTGCCAAAATTATTGATAAATAAATAAAAACAATGCATTGGACAAGTTAGTGACGATCGCGTCAAAGGTGTAAGTCACGACAGACGATTCACACGATTGTTGCCTATTCCATTAACAAAATCAGACGTTGACGAATCGAGCAGTAAATCGAGATTATAATCATTACGAGCTCGCGGGCTCGCATTCTTACTAAAGAATCCGTGAAGCGATGGAATGCACAGAATCGATTCGAACTCGTTTTGTTTTCGCCACGTCATAACTCGCCCTCGACCCCTGGCTTGCTGTCTGCTTGATCACAACATTTTATCTGACTATCATATTTGCTAATCGATTTTTCTAAGGAATGTCAATAAAAACCTTAATTTTTTTTAAAGAAAAATTGTCCTAGGTTACAGCTTACCATAAGGTGGAGAATTTGTAGCCCTTTGCACATAAAAAAAATACTTGTCTATACTTCTAAAGGTGCATATTTGCTGTGATTGTCGAGATATTTGATATTATCTGGTAATATAATATGTGGAATTAGCTTTGTAAAAAGATAAGTTTTTATTAATTTTTATATCTTAAGAATAACTCGATTTGAATATATAATTTAAATACCAATATAATTGGAAATATTTATTGTAGCTTCGGACTCGTTCACACATCCACATACTTCTATAGTATTTTTTTTAAACTGAAACAGTGAATATTTCCTGTCTTGTTCGCACTGTTAAATTATAATAAATTTTTTACGTTCGTTGTTTTTTAAGACTTTTTCTGAGCTTAATAACCGTAATCGGAAATTTATAATACGTTACTTGAAATATTAAAATAAAATATTATAAAAATAAAATAATTATGTATTTTTACTTAAATTAAACTATTCATTTATATAATATTATATGATTGGAAATCTTTTATTATAGCTTGCTCACACATTCAGAGAATGTATCTATATTGTTTTATTAATATCGTTGCACGAAAGAGAATAAATAGTTATTCAGTTATTACAATGTAATCGATATATTTGCACAGAACATTGACTCCTTACAAAGTCGTTTCTTGAATGACAACAATTTCAATTGAATCTTATTTGGTTTTAAACTATCGATTGAAGTGAAACTTTTTTATTCGCATTTCGCGATGACAGTAAAGTAAAAAAAAAAATGAGTGCAACGTTTCTACATATGTAAAATGTTACAAATGTGTAAAACTTTTCTTATGCAAAAAATATTATATCACCTCATAGTACCAGTACTATTTTAATTAGTAAATCCTTCAAAATAGAAATTTTCACGTATCGACCAATTAGCACTTAAATATTTTTAATTAGCTTAACATCTTAATAATGCATTAGCAAGTTTGCATAAATGGAAGGCGGTACGGACAAAAGAGGTTGTTTTTACCGTCTAGACCGGTCCCCGGACAGGTTGCCACCTGCATGCCGAGGTATGTCCGTCGAGCTGGTCCTCGCGATTAATCAGAGATTTTTAATCGTTGTAATTCAACTGCTACACCTGGATTCTTTACTACCATATAATCTAGTGGTTATAAAGACGAGCGAGACACACAACTATTTTTTATACGTGTTAATAAAACGGCATAGATATTTAGATTGTACCTACACAGTTATGCTTTATGCAGTATAGGACAATTTTATATTAAATAGTTGAGGTTGTATCTTGAGAAAATATTATAAACGCAAAGTGAAAGTGTTTGTTTGTTTATAAATTAAAAATTAAAAATAACATTTTAATTTCCCTTTTATAATTTCATGTTATTATGACTAATTACTTTTTAATAGCAATTGTTTAAAGACCATTACTAATCTGTTAAGAATATGTCAAATCTTAAAAAGAAGTAAATAGTCTATGGTTTCATCTCAATAGCTTCGACTGTCATAATACTGGTGGTAGGGCTTTGTGCAAGCTCGTCTGGGTAGGTATTACCCACTCATCAGATATTCTACCGCAAAACAGCAATACTTGATATTGTTGTGTTCCGGTTTGAAGGGTGAGTGAGCCAGTGTAATTACAGGCACAAGGGACATAAAATCTTAGTTCCCAAGGTTGGTGGCGCATTGGATATGTAAGCGATGGTTGACATTTCTTACAATGCCAATGTCTAAGAGCGTTGGTGACCACTTACCATCAGGTGGCCCATATGATCGTCCGCCTTCCTATTCTATAAAAAATATATATATATATATATATTTAATTAATTAAATTATTTTAATTTCTATATATGTATATATATATATATTTTCTATATATGTATATATATATATATATATATATATATATATATATATATACATATATAGAAAATTTAAAGATAAATAATACTTAACAAACATCTATAAACAAATTCCAAACAACTATTTCAATTATAGAGGAAATCGGAAAACACTTATTTTTACATTTCCCCTCAAGCCACAGGATATGTGTAGCTGCAAATTGTAAACCACGTGGAACGTTGACAAAACAATTTCGTGCATCAAGGTTTGCGTCAGAGACGACCTCGCCTGGATACTAGCCGATGTTAACGATCAATAATAGTTTAAACATATGTAGGTACCCATATGATGGATGCGTCGTATAGAATCTATTTTCAAAGCTTTAATCCTAATACAAATTAATTATAAGGATGACGGCTAACATCGTTTCGGCGACACTGGCTTTCAAATAACATTACCATTAACTTTATGTACTATGATTATTAAAATATATGATTGATTGCTACGCATTTTATTTTGCATAAAGCGAGAATAAAATTATTTTCAAGAATCGCAAATAAATAAAAGCTATTAATTTTTTCTAAATCTACGTCTAATAGATCTATTAGAGAGATAACAAATTTAAAACCATTAAGTTTAAGTAGATTCCTACAGGCTACAGCTTCCTACACAGAGTTTAATATGTATGTTTTTTAATTGTAAATGTCAAGTGACGTTCAGCCTAATTGTTGCCAGCACAAAAAAAATCGCATGTCTTCATATACGGCATCCTGTTTCCCGAGATATTCAAAGGCCTAATTACAAAATAAGAGGTTATGGGGTACGACACAAAGGGTCCGATGAAGCCTGACACTGATGGAGTTCCATTCAGATAACTTGATTGAAAGGGTACATGAGAAATTCAGAATAATAGCGTGTATGCCTAAATAATGGTATTTCTTACTGAGGAACATGTATGCTAATTTGTGCGAACATTCCATTCTAAATGTTGATTTACGAATAAAAATTATCAACAAAAAATATATAAAACTTCGTCCATATGCAACGCCTTAATAAAATCGTTTATCGATTCGACGGAAGACTTTCAAATTTTCCATTGAAGCGAAACTTTGTATAACTGAATGCATTACAAACCCCACTTTTCCGGTAGGATGTTAAGTGATAAATTAGTAATCACTTGAAAACTAATCAATGATTGCGGGTCGTCGACCTATCGTATGTTTACTGAATGTTTTGTCGGCTTGTCAACCAGTTCTCTTACTAGACAATTTGTATGACGTACCAGTTATTAGTGGTATGAGAATACGATCCTGTATTCTAAAAAACGAATTGGGTTGAAATTTGTATTTTTATAAGTTACTAAATACTATTGTTCCGAAACAAATGTGTATAAGTCTAAAATTTAAAATTTCATTCCTTTTCGTTAATGAGTAAATTTTTTGCTACTCGTATTTGATGAAAGTTGTACGAAGGTTTTCAAATAACATATTTTCATATGAATTTATATGAAAATTTTTTGATGATTTAATCCAGACTGCTCACCCAAAGTGGACGTACGTTATCTATGAAATGTGATTCCTGTGACAGACATGATAGATAGGTTAGTTTAGAAAGTATCTAAACAGGATACACACCTAATGATAACGAAACATCCTTGTAACTTTCAAGACTTGAATAACTTAAATAAATCTTAAATACATATAAGTATTCAAATATAAATTTCACATAGAATCTTGAGACAAGATTTCACTACCAAAAATGGTAGTGTATTTAAAATTATAAGGGCGTATACAACGGACAAAATATTCATTACTTTATCGTCAGCGAGCAATTATTCTACACTTTAATAATAATAATAAACTTTTAAGAAGATTTTTTACATATGAAGTTTAAAAATCGAAGAGGTTTCCGGAATGCAAATTGAGTGGTTATAGTCTGTTAATATGTTTTTTTATTGTTGTTTTTGGCACCAGACGTTTATTTTTAAATTGAATACTAATGGAAATTCTTGTATCTTTTAACAAATTAAAGAATCAAAATTTTTATAACTACTATTACCACAAGGTAAATTTTAGAATCATGTAACATCCACTTTCGGTCGCCTTTGAAGACTGTTTTATTAAAAGCAATTTGTGTTATTTTAATATTACAGATATTAATATGATAATATAAAACTAGTTACTGGTAGACGTACTTAGTGCCGTCATGAATTTAAATCAAATCAGTGAATCATTAGATCCCTTTCCGGTAGTCTAACGACTCTTCCATTCAAATTATGAAACTTGCAAAATTATATTGAATTGTTGGCCAGAACATTGCTCACACACACAAATGCCGGTAGTTGGCGCGACAAGTCACCCGTTAGAAGCACCGGCAATCGAGTATTGCATGCTAAATAAGCAAAAGTATGCAAAGTACTCAAGCTTGATACAGCGCGCTACGACGATGCCAGAGCTATCAGACGTTATTACCTTATTTGGAAACGTGGCATCTACTTCGATCTTAAGCAGTGGGTAATCTTTACAGATAGAACTGGTATCGACAAGATATTGTGACCTTCGTTAATTACGAATGGCGACAGGTAAATACAAGTATATTTGCGTATAAATTGCATAAGTGGTATGTTTTGTAAAATTAAAATCATGCATTCCTTTAAACTATTGATCAATAACATCTAATCGATTACAGTATGCTATTAAATTGTGGAACAATTAAGGTTATTAAATGGAAAATGATATGTTACATAGGCGTAGCTCGGTAGGAATAATGTATTAGTTTACATAAAGGGATAGGCTGACGTTATATGACTTCAAAGCTTTTGTCACGCATAATGTACCCTCGTTGAAACAAGATCGTCTCATTAAATTTAACAGTGTCCTATGAGAAAAGAAAAGGATTTCATGTTAACGAAATTCATTCCTTCTTATAACGTATAATATAATGATTACATCTTATCATATACATGCGCGCAATGCTATATTTATAATTATAAATAATAAATCCTCTAAAAATAAATAAAACAACAGTTTCTCAATAAACGTAAGTCATATTGCATGGTTTACAATTACCTGTAAAATACATAAATTTATAATCAACGAATATCAATTTTATCGTTACAGAGATCATATTTTAAAATGTCAAAATTATCGTAAATTTATATATTGCTTTTCGTCTGAAAAGCGTTTCTAAAATCTGAGTATTTCGTACAAGAAGGCTCGCCTACGCTCACAATACCTGTTTATTGACCATGTTTTTAGCTTTATGAATGCTTTCAGACACTGAGTAAAATATTTTGTTTGATATTCAACTCTCTGCTGTATTACATAGAATATGCTGAGGTCATACTCATAATGAATCTCAAAGCTTTTGTTTGGTTCGCAGAAACATTAGATTTCTGTTTATGTCGCAACACAACACATGCATTACACAACGCCGCCCACTATCTTCTACGCCTACATCTTCTATTAAAATCGAACCTTGTTTATTTTTTTATAAATAAATGATCTTGTCGTTAAGTAAAATTTTGTTACTTAATCTTAAACGCTGTTATAGAAACAACAGAATTATAAAATTATTTGTAAGCGATACAATAGCGATAACGAATAAGGTCTTTAAAGATTTCAGAACTTCATCCTTTATTATCTCTACTTTGTGGGATTATTAAAAGCTCCGTTTTAAAAGAATTAATAGACTTCTTGTCTTAACTTGTTTCTCGAACAGGTAAAATGTAGCGCTTCCTTATCGGCGGGGGTCTTCAAAGTTTTTTTAACAATAGCTACCAGCCCTTTTGTTCAATGCGTATTCTAGTCGTTTTGTTTTCGTTAAAATCCAAATCTCACTTATTTTAACAATGTACAAACAAAAGTTAGGCTTTCTACCATTTTCAATATATGTACGATTATCAGACGAGTATAAAAAATGCATCGGTATAAAATGGGGGTAACTTTGTAATTTTATTATCATTTTAAAAGATAGATTAAGGGCGTCTGACGTTCACAGTTAATTTTGATTGTAACGTATTTTTTTATCAATAACTTCAATATTTCATATATTTATTGGCATGTGCCGTCAATCTACACCATTCAACGCAATAAAAACTTATTAAACATAGATAAAAATGTATAAAATAATAATGACCAACGTCTAAATGATATATTATCATTTATCACTATCTTATTTAAGTGTAAAGAGAGCGCGTGATCCTTACCTGAATTCGGTTGTTCTTGTATATCAATCATTGACAACATTCCTTTCTTTTCAAATATACTTTTCACATTTGCACAAGATACTTCTGTGTCAGCAGCTGAAGTAGCCGCCAAGAAACCGGTAAACAATACCAAATACAATATTTGGCTCTTCATTCTCAATCCAAAAATCGATTTTTTGTTAGGCGACAGTTTTACACAAAAACACACGTTCACAGCCATGTTCGCGATAAAGTTATAAAATTAAATGTTAAAAAAGGTTAACTTAATCCACTAGACTTTTTATAAATAAAAGTGAAATTAAAATATTACTAATTGAAACTTTGGACAGTTTATACGCCATATAAACGGCACACGATGATTCAACTGCGATCCATGACGATCGCAGTAAGACTGCGCCGGCTGAAGTGCGCTGAATGCGAGTATACTATACTCCATCCTGTCTATAGTTGCCAGCTTCAATAAAATTGTACTTCTGATAAATTACACATTAAGAAAGTTAATCATTAAAATATTTGAATTTTCATATAAATAGATAAATATTTTTAAAATATTAAATTTTTGAGATATGCACTTTTACAGTAAACGAAATGGTTACAGCAGTTAAGCCGTACGATGACACATTACTTTTGTCTCGCTCTTAAGACCTGGTTTAATATAAATTCAAAAGAGATGTCTATAGATTTCGTAATTCAAACGTGGTAAAATATAAATTTTCATTCATAATAAAATGTAAATGTCAGTCAGCACGATGTAAATTGTATTTTTTAATTCGACGATCACGGCGCTTACTGATAGTTGAGCTAAACGGGTGAAATTAATTTTAGTTTGAATTGTCATTAATATTAAGTTAAAAAAAAACTTCCAAAAGATTTTTAATTTATAAATATCTATATGTATATATATTAATATCCAAACTTTATTATTTTACATATCTATTTTTTGCATAAACTTTATATAACATTTATAACCGGTCCCATGATGAGGGTTTATTTGTTAAATGTTGTCTCGAATACTATCAGAAAACAATGCTATTCTACGAAGAATGTGAAGAAGGTTACCCATTGCATCTTCGATATGGACGGTCTTCTTTTAGGTAAGTTTGCATAACAAAGTTTTACGTTCGACCTTTCAGACTTGTCAATATTTATACACAATACAAACGAGGTTACATCGTTACGAAATATTTTTGATGTTTGTAAATCGTAATATATAATAATTGTAAATCATTAAGTTGAACAATGTTTACAAACTAACGTAAATAAACGACTTAAGTAAAAAAAAAGAGTAAGAAAAATTTGAAAATAAAAATGTCAAACACTTATAATTTCAGATACCGAGCAGGTCTACAAAAAAATGATAACACAGATCTGTGCCAAATATGGTCATAAATACACTGAAGAATTAATGATGAAGGTCCTTGGTGGTACAGAACAGAGATTGTCAGAGATCTTATGTAAAGATTTAAATCTTCCTATAACACCGAAAGAGTTTCGTGATCAGTTATTAGAGCTGGGGGACACAATGCTTGCTGGTAGTCCGTTATTGGATGGTTAGTATGTATTTTTTTATTGTCTTGTATTTGGAAAACTGAAATTAAAAATGTAAAGTACAGACACATAATAAGGCTTTGCTTAACTAATTATGTTTATTAATCAAAAATAGTACTAGGTAAATGGAGGACCGGGAGCTTTGGCCTTGGGAGAGACCTATATTCAGCAGTGGACTATGATTGGCTGTTGATTGAAACATTAATTCATGTATTACAGCCGAGGACAAATTGTTTATTAGGCATTGTAGACAAAAGCCTAAGCATCTAAAATTGGCACTTATGTGTGCCAAAAATAGGGAAAAGAATTTTTTTGCAAAAAAAAACAATTTTGAAAAAAATTGTATTAAGATAGATAAAAATAATATAAGATTATTACAAAAGAGTAGGGCTCTTGCATGCATTGCTTAGGGCCTAACATGTTTAATCCATTTCATGAAAAATAAAATCAAATATACAATAAATTACGTCTGTCATAAGTATCATTTTAAAGTTAATTTACCCCAGTGATATGTGAATATCCTAGCATAACAAATGCAAACAGATACACACACAATATACCAATAATAATAATATCTGTGTTTGTTTTGGAAATGTAGAAAATATATGCACATGAAATATTAATGTCATAAAAAAGCTGTATATTAAATTTGAACGATTGTTATAATCATAAAATAATCTGATGATAAGTTATCTTATCATTGCAAAATAAATCTTGCATGTTATAGTATTGATACGTAAATAATTTAATAATTATTATTTATTTCCACAGGAGCGGAGAGATTGATACGTCATCTCCATCAAACAAAAGTACCATTTGCACTCGCGACATCTTCCAGTGCCCGTTCTGTTGAAACAAAAGTTGAGAAATATAAGGAACTCTTCAGCTATTTCCATCACATGGTCATGGGTAGTACAGACAAGGAAGTCAAGTATGGGAAACCACATCCAGATATCTTTTTGGTGGCAGCAGCCAGGTTCCCTGACAAACCTAAGCCAGAAAAGGTTGGTAACCAATAATGGCTAAATATTACTGTAAGGTTTAATTAAAAGTTATTAAACCATTCAATATCCAAAAGTTCTAAAGTAATTATTGTATTTTATTTATTCAGTATAAAATTCAACCAGTACTATTTCAAATGTGTACATAATTAATATTTATCAAAGAGATAAAATATTTTTATTTTTAATAAATTTAAAACTTATTTCATTTCCAGTGTTTAGTATTTGAAGATTCTCCACACGGCGTGACAGCTGGCGTGTCCGCGGGAATGCAAGTGGTTATGGTACCAGATCCCCACTTGGACAAGAGACTGACCACTCACGCCACCATAGTACTACCGACGCTAGCCAAATTCCAACCAGAAATCTTTGGATTACCGGCTTTCCAGTAACACTTTATTTGAGTAGGAACAAGGAAATAGAACTGAACCAAGATTTTAATTTAATAAAGTAGAAGTTAGATGTGTGCTTAGTATTATGATTTTATGTACAAAATGATAGAAATGTAGGGTTTTTTGATTTTGATTTAATCATACATGGTAGTAGTACTCATACACAGCCGTTTGCCAAAAAGTAGCAGTGGTTTGTGGCAAATTATAGTTTAGGAAAAATGCTTCTGACGTATTAAATACGCAACAGCTACGATTACCCGCCGCGACTAGACCGTTGGGATGGTAAAACCATGTTAAATATTATTTGTCTATTCCCAAAAAAAATAACACCATATTTGTCTAGGTTCGCTGAAAAGAAAAGACACAAATGAGTCGATGATGTATAACATTGAAGGGGGCATACTCTAGTCATAATTTTGCAAATATCTTAGTGACAAAGTAAAAGGTCTCCAAATATCATATTATAGTTTTCAATGTGTGTTGATAGTCATTCTGTTTGGATATTGCCTTTTATATATACAGGTAATCTTAGTATGTAAACCAGAATATTTAGTCAAAATTAAAAAGTTGATAGCCAATTTCATTTAAACAAGAATTTTAGCTGCCACTATTTAAAAACTTTGGTAGGCTTCAGGTTGAGTATGACTAAAAATAGCCGTTTTGTAATGTATCAAAATCAAAGCAATACTGAAATATCAGTCCATTAACGTGCTCTGAGACAATAGTTGTAAAGTATATAGAGACTGTACTCAAATTAGTTACATAGGCAAAGAAATAAAATCTATTTTTTTATATTTCATTTTTATTCTACATGCACATAATAAGTAAAAACACTTTGGAAGCAATATTTTTTATATTATACGATCTTAGAATTATTAAGGAAAATTTTTGCTAATACCTCATAGATGTAGAATGTAGAGGTGTAATAATAAGTATCTGTTGAATCACATGATATAATCAATTTTAAGTACAATACTGGAAACATTTCTTTTTTATTATATAAAATTGTAAGCTGTTTGTACCACTTTGTGATAATATAAGCCCCAACTTGTTTTGTACATTGTAGTGTTAAGAATAAAAGCAATAATTTATTAAATGGTGTTTTAATTAAACTCAAAATATACTGTAACTAATTACTAACATAATTTAAAATATTTATTTCACAAGCTGCTTAATAGCAGATAGCACATCATTGGCAGCTAAATTTGTTAGTGGAGTGCTGCTTTCTACACCTTTATCTGGAAAAAAGTTATAAATCCAAATTAAAGGAACAGCTTAAGATTTAAAATGACTCATTATACTTATTCTATACTCTTATATATATATATATATATATATATAGTATATATAAGAGTATATATATATATATATATATAGCTAATATATATATATATATATATATATATAAGAGTATATATATATATATATACTCTTATTTATTATAATATACAATCAAATTATGGACTCTTATGTACTAAAATCTATTTTTCTACTCATATATTTAATGCTGTTATAGTTTTTCAAAGGAATAATGCAATAATTTGTACATTCAAAAGTGAAGAGATTTAAGACTTAATCAGTTTTTTAATAATTTCCAATACTTGTCCACTGCTCAGATCACAAAGAGACTCGCATAACTCACGTCCTCTATCTGTAAATATTGTAATTATATAACTTACACCTTAAATTCACAAATCTTTGGTTAGATCATTTTATCTTATTCTAATACGAACAATGTTACATAAGTTATGTAAATTTAAGATTCTTCTGTATTATAATATAATAGTCAATTACATTGAACTAATTTGGTCGATATTTCAAATAGTGTGGATTGTTTTAATAAGGAATTTGTCATCTGAAGACATTGCAGCTGTAAGAGATATTAAGTATCCCGTAAACCTACCAGTACCTACCCAGAAGGGCTTGCACAAAAGCCCTACTGCTTATGATTTATGTTATTTAAAAATAATAATCATGTCAATACTAATTTGAATGCCTACCATAGCGAGCCCAAACCCGGGGCTGAATTCCACTACACTCGCGTATCAAGATTGGAAAGTTAGGGTTCTCCTTCTTGATATTTACATAGTTCTTTTGAATGAACTCTCTGAAATTGATAACAAAAAATTCAGTGTTATTTTTAAATATGAATAATAGCAAATATTAATCATAAGAAAACAATACAAGTGATTATAAATAAAGAGTTAATACAGTACTTGACTTATATTGCTATAATTTTTTATTTTAATTAATTATAAGCTTATATATTAAGTCATTTTTTAATATATCGGCTTATAATTAATTAAATGTATACTTTATTAGAATATCATATCCGATTAATTTGTCATTTACAGCTCTAATGGTATGATAGTAATTTATTTTTGTAAGAAATTTAGAAAATGCGTAGATGCTATTTAAAGGAAAGAATAAATCGTTCGGTGTAATTTTTATTCCGAATTTTCATTATCGAATAGGTTAGTCAAATGTTTATGTAATCAAACATACCGTACACCAGCTGACTGTTTACTTGTTTGACATAAATGAATTCTCAGCTCTTTGAGAGCGCCTCCTAGACGTAGTGACATTTTTTGTTACTGTTCTTCTTTTAAAGTCTTAACGAGAAAAAGATAATTTTCGACTTAAATTCACAAATGTATTTCAAAGAAACTGACAGTCGACAATAGTTTTGACTTTGACATTGACTTTTGTCTGTTAGTTTTTTATTTATTAACAGTAGTACCTATATAAAAATTTAAACCATTTTGATAAAATATAGTTATTAAGTTGTATTGTTTTTGGAAACATATGTTTTGTTGTTTTAGTGTAGTAGTTGTGTTGAATTAGAAAAATTATATAATTATGTAGTTTGTATCTGACCCGAGTTAAGTTAAACTCTATTTGAGTCTCATCTGACTCTCAAAACGCCGAGATGGTCGTTGGTTCAAATCCGTCCGGATTTGCACCACTGAATTTTTATGTGCTTAATTTGTGTTTATAATTTATCTCGTGCTTGATGGTGAAGGAAAACATCGTGAGGTAACCTGCATGTGTCTAATTTCATTGAAATTCTGTCACATGTTTATTTTACCAACCCGCATTGGAGCAGCTTGGTGGAATAAGCTCCAAACCTTCTCCTCAAAAGGGAGAGAAGGCCTTAGCCCAGCAGTGGGACATTAACAGCCTCTTACTGTAGTTTGTATAAATTTTGATCAGAAATAGGTTTTGTTAAGTTTTAATAACTTTTTAATGTATATCTAATTGGTGTCGTAATACTGAACTTTTATATTTTTATAAGTGTTTATATGTACACAATCTACAGATGTCTTTAAGCCAATTTTGATGCATTTGTACATTTAGAATAATCCTTATCTCTAATTGTCTCCAGATTAAATGTTAGTTTTGTCAAAACATAATACATACGGTTTCAATGTGGGTCAAAATCATTAAATATCATAATAACCTTTCTAAAAGTACAAGAACAATATTACCATCGTATTATCACTAAATATATATATATATAATTTATATTTAAAACACACAATTTATTTAACAATTTATTGTAGTTTAATACTTGATACATCAATTTCTTTTTTTTGTACATTTAATCTAAGTACCAAATATTTTTTATGATTCATTATTACCATCGAAGCAACAATTTCTCCTGGAAACATTAGAAAATCGATTGATAAATAGTTTTAAATTATTAAAAAAAAAACAACAGTTTGTTTCTTTAAATATTAACAGATCCTTGACAAACAGCTAATGAAAATGCACTCAATCTACTTTTATAAAAGTAAATATTTTTATATAATCAAGTTTTAGGAAAAACATAACATTTATTTTGGGTAATAACTATTTCAAGTCCTATTAACAATAATCTATAAGGTAGTCATAGTGTAATAAATAAATTGAAAGAGTTCATACACTTGTCATTTTGTTCTTCAACAAAAAAAAAAATTATCAGTCAAAAAATGAAATTTCTGTAAATAATTTTACATTTAATGAATTTACATAATTTATGTAATTACTGTTTAGTCATAGACAATTGAATAAATATTTTTAATTCATAACATTATTAGTAGGCACATTGTTCAATCCATACAAAACATTTGTTTTTGCTATTATTAATTCAAAATAATTATTAAATAAAGTGAATTTGTTCTTACAATAACTACCAAGAATTTGTGTTTAATAAATTTTCACTTTATAAATTTATAATAATTATTAAAACATTGTTTGAATATGTATGTAAAATTGACAATTTAAGACTTGATCAAGTTGAAGAAATCTATGAATTTTTTTTCTAAGTTAGCAACAATAAAAAAAATTGTGAAAGATCTAAGTTTTAATATTATAAAAAAAGTAATATCATTAATTTGTATATACATATTTACATCTTAATTTAAAAACCTCACAGATTAGTATGCAGTAATGCAAGTATATAATCTGATTGAATTTTTTTTTCGAATGAATCTTCAATTTACCCCTACATATTTCAATGAAAAATTTTAACTCACAACATACTAGGTTCTATTTTCAATAGTATTTAGGAAACAGGAGTTCTAATCAATATTACTCTAACGGACGAAGAGTTCAGAGCTTTATACAGTCGAGTACTAGCTGTTACTAACTAAATTGTCAGAATGTTCTTAGTGTCCACACTTCTATTAAACCCTCAAAATAAATACAAACCACCGTACATGTCGACAAAGTCACTTGCTGATTTAGTCAGCTGCACAAATCAAATATGATAACAATTGCTATCCACTCTACTGTACACAGCTCCAGACTGTACAGGACAAAGCGAGACAGTAGCAATATTACAAATGACCCCAGATCTTCTAAGAAGCTTTGTTCTTCTCTTTCTGATTCTATACACATATTGTGTACACTCGCTTCGTACTGTGGGCTGCTGTAAAGCTTCAGCTAGCCAGACGCAGGCTCTAAGGATTTAATACCATCTGCTGTTAGCCCCTGTTTTTGACACCATTCTACAAAGTCATCTATGAGTACGGGCCAGGCACCTTCAGCATCATAATTGCTCATGCCATCATCAATTTGCGTTGCAAAATCTAATAGAAGGTTCCATGTATCTTTAGGTATAGATCTTTTATGATGCTCCTGAAACATGATTAGGGTTAATTTTGTATTATAAGCATTAATGAATATTAAAATAAAATATGATTTATCATATTGTATATCAAGTATATATTTTTTTAAGGTATTCTTTGTAAATGATATTGAATTTGTGTGAAATTTTGTGAAAGTGAACAATCTAATCTATTCTCTAAAAGGTAACATCACTATTAAAACAAGAATAATGTACCGTAAGAAATTTACACCAGGCATCGAGGAATTTAAATCTCCCACGGAGCACTATATTCCAATATGCTACAGCCATATCAAGTTCTAAGCCTTTCTGCCCAGGGTTTTTAGCATAATTAAACGTAAATTGGTAAAAGTCTTTAAACTTATTAGGGTCTTTTATCTCAGATTCTAATGTAGGCAGTTTTGCTTTTAATTTATCTATGCTGTCAACACCCAACTCTATGAAGCCCGTCATAAACTCCTCTTTAGTAAATTCACACTGTACGGCCGCTTTACATTTCCACGCTATTATAAGAACTAATATTGATTCAGGACTTAAATTTAAATCTTCTAAAAATTTCATAACACCATCAACAGTTATTTTGTCGTTTTCCTGTTGATCTCTATATTTATTAAATAGTTGTTCTACTTTTTTTCTATCTACAGATGCTTTGACAGAGTCTTTGTAATACGCATCAGGGTTCTGAAAATAGTTATCGCTCGCCAAGTCAAGTTTCCAGTCATTCTGCGAGAGACAGAATATAGCAGTACTTTCAGTAGTTTGCGTAAACGCTACGAACTTCTTCACTTTGTCTCTCTGTGATGATTTTAATTTATTCTGAAAAGAAAACGCAGTAAAGTCATAACCTCAGTTTTTGCTGAACTGTCAAATATATTTAGGTTTACTAATAAAACTGTACTGTATTAAAAAGTGGGTTGTTAATTTTATTTGTGTGCCACAAAAAGGCTTAATACTAACCATTTTGAGGATTTGTTTGTTATTTAATATAATGACTTTCACTATATTCACTATTGTTTCGACATCGGAACTAAAAATGAAAAGCAACAGTCATAGACAATTTTTTACTTTTAAGTGTTTAGTCGTGTTTTCTTAAGCATACAATTTATGAATTTCAGTTCCGGCTATTTAAGATAAGTGATGATGTAATCTTATAAATCCAACGATGCTAATACATGTAAAAGTTATATTAATTATTATAATTTTATTATTTGGGTATATGTTTTTTAAAATTTCGGGATAAAATAAAATCGGATATATTATTTGACAGTAGCTTAATATTTTATTACGGTGATGAGTGACGTTTTTCAAAACAGCTGATTGTCAATTTAGTTGACATAAGTATAAAATAATAATAGGTAATGAATTTATCCTATACGAAGAACATACTTTTTATTCATATTTGCTCTTATTTCAATATGTGTATTTGTTCAAGATACATATAAGACTCTCAGAATGCGGACTTTTAACCTAAGGCATGTTTTTGTATTACAAAAACATAACCTTTATCGTACTTTAAAAACTATCGTGCCTAGGGTAAGATTTGCGCCAAGTCCAACTGGATACTTACATTTAGGAGGTCTAAGAACAGCTCTATATAATTATTTATTTGCAAAATCCCGTGGTGGGGTTTTTATATTACGTATAGAGGATACTGACCAGACTAGAAAAGTCGAGGGATCAGTGGATGCTTTGATAAACGATTTAAAATGGGCAGGTATAGAATGCCACGAAGGACCGAGTCAAAGCGGAAATTACGGTCCGTATGTACAAAGTGAAAGATTAAACATTTATCAGTAAGCTTAATATTATTTAACTTGTGAAGTATCTTTTACGTTCATTTTTTTCATTTATATAAATTTTTATTTTACAGTGACTACATTCAAAAACTACTAGACAATGGTTCAGCTTATAAATGTTTTTGCACAGAGCGACGTCTTAATATCCTTCGGAGAGATGCCATTAGAAGTCAGCGAATACCGAAATATGATAATAGGTGTCGTAGTTTGTCTAATATGGATGTTCAAGAGAAGATCAATGCAGGAACCCCTTACTGTATAAGGTTTAAGGTGCCAACTGCTTGGACTATTCCCTGATTGAAATGAATAAACGAAGATGTGAAGCTCTGTAAGAAAATACAAACAATTAGAATTGATTATCATAATTTCTTTCTAGCTTTCATCGGATTGTATGTCATTCGAAGATATGATATTTGGCGGTATAGCATATGATGTGTCCTTGAATGAAGGTGATCCAGTGATGATGAAAAGTGATGGCTATCCAACATATCACTTTGCAAATGTTGTTGATGATTACTTAATGGGTATCACACATGTATTACGAGGTGTAGAATGGCAAATATCTACAACTAAACATTTATTAATTTATAAGTAAGTAAAATAATATTTAAAAAAATACTTGTGTAGTAGTATGTTTTAAACTATTGATTATTCAGGCAACATTTCAGATTGCAGCAAATGTTTATGTAACTTTTTTGTATTATTTCTACTTCAAAGTAGGAAAATAAAATAAAATCATATATATATATATACATATATATATATATACATACATATATCATTTTAAAGTCATTGTAAAACATAGGATATATAAAATTTATGTGGCATATATTTATTATGAGTAAACTATGCAGAGACATTAAAAAAAAAATCTTAGTAACAAAATGAGTTGTAAATAATTTGTGTAAAATACAATATTAATTTTGTTTAACTATATAAATAAAAGTAAATATTGATAAATAATAAAAGTAATATTTTTTTTCCAGAGCATTTGGATGGACACCACCGCAGTTTGGTCACCTCCCTCTTATTGTAAATTCTGATGGAACTAAATTAAGTAAACGACAGTCTGATGTTAAAGTGGAAGATTATAAGGCAAAAGGTAACATCTGCATGAATAATAGAAGTTTATACCATATGTAGATATGGAAGACATCAGGCAGGACACTAACCTTAAAAAAATATGTTAAATTTTTCTGTATTAAGTCTCAGATATCACTTAATAACCTCAAAATTAATTTTTTTATTGCAACTGCTCCATGATTTTGGTTGACTGGTGGTAGAGCTTTGTGCAAGCTCGTCTGGGTAGGTACCACCCACTCATCAGATATTCTACCGCAAAACAGCAGTACTTGTTATTGTTGTGTTCCGGTTTGAAGGATGAGTGAGCCAGTGTAATTACAGGCACAAGGGACATAAAATCTTAGTTCCCAAGGTTGGTGGCGCATTGGCTATGTAAGCGATGGTTGACATTTCTTACAATGCCAATGTCTAAGGGCGTTTGGTGACCACTTACCATCAGGTGGCCCATATGCTCGTCCACCTTCCTATTCTATAAAAAAAAAAAAAAAATGATGCGTAAAATATGATGCAGCCAGATAGTTGTTATAATTTATTTGAAATGTTTTAGGTATATATCCATTGGCGTTAGTAAATTATATAACACTGTCTGGTGGAGGGTTTGACCATGTGATCGGAGAAGGAATAAGATTTAAGACTTTGGAGGAACTAGCTGAAGAGGTTAGTTTGCCCATTTGAAATTATTTCCACGATCCATTAAATAACATTGTGACATTCTAAAGGTTGCAAATAGAGTTGCAACGAATAGAATGTTCGCTTATAGCCAAATAACTGAATAGCCCGATAATTGCAAACGTTTTGTGTCGTATTTGTCGTGACTTAGTCCAATCGCGTTGTTCGAAATCCTATCCTGTGATTGGATCCTAATAAAACTCCACCATTGATATTTTATCATTTATGACAAAAAAAAAAATTACGTATCAATAATTTTTGCTTCTAAAATAAATAATAAATAATTGTGTTTAATTTTAAAATAACTTAAATTTTAGCCGACTATTACATAATTGTTGATGGTTCCATCTGTTATTCATCAATTAGCGATCTGTATTAATTGGATGAAAAATGAATGTGCTTTTGTCTGAATGTCAAAACGCAAAACCAGTTACACTGTCTATTCCCTCAATCTCATAATTCGATTTGATCGGAATTCAAGCCAACTTTGTAGATAGTATGACATATAGGTATACCAGCTTTGCCTCTAAACAACGATTGTCCCCATGCCGTAAAAGTTGCTAGGGGACAGAGAATCCTCTGAATCCTGGGAAAACTATTTTATTGCATTGTATTCTCTTACAGTTCCAAATAAATAAAATATCGTCACACCCAAGTCGCCTCAATCCTGATTTACTTGAAGAATGTAATCGATTGGAGTTAAAACGGCGTCTCAAAGACGAGAAGCTAACGAAGTCTCTCATTATATATCTTCAAAACTTAATAATGACGACATATACGGGAGAAAAACTAAATGTGTCTGAAGAGCATATCAAAAGCGTACTGCTTTGGGCAACAGCAAGAATAACTAGAATAGAAGAATTGGTCACACCGAAATTTGCATTCCTCTGGATTCTACCGTCGAATACAAAGATGGAAGTTAATAAGAATCTATTTGAGAAATTGGTCGATAATTTGGAGGATCTCGAGACATTCGAGCAGGATTCTATAAAAGATAATTTGAAAGAGTTTTCAGCTAAAAATGATGTAAAGTTTCCTGCATTGATGAAAATGTTAAGATCCGTTTTGAGTGGGCTCAACGAAGGGCCGAGCGTTGCTGAAATGATGCAACTGTTAGGCAAATGTCAATCGTTGAAAAGAATAAAAGCTGTTATAAGATATTTTTGTTTTTTATTTTGATGTTTTTTTGTTCCATTATTGAAACATACATGCGATAGAGAAAAATACGTAGCGTATCTTACGATATATAATCCTATGCATTTAGAGTTTCAACCGCGCCCGAGATCGTGAAAAATACTCAATGTACAGACAGTGAAGCTAATAAATTCCTAAAACACCTTCTCGGTGCCATTATATATATATTATTTTTGTAATAATATAATGTTATTATTTTTATTAATATGATATATATTCTGCATTTTCTATAGTACAGGTTAGGTTATTAAAACACTAATATGAGTAACAGTATAATTTATTGAATTCCCAAATATAAATATTGAGAGAAAAATACATAATAATTATTCAATTCAAAGTTGTATCAACATTCTCACGAGATAATTGTAATGGAGGCTTAAACCTATTCAAAAAATTGTGCTGTTCTATGCAATTATTTTGTCAATAAAGATATATTTTAATCTGTAAAAAAGGAAATTGGAACTATTTTGTTAATTGTACTGTGTGCTGAGTGTAAACCAGCCACCATGAATAAAGGCGTACAGCCAAATCAGCATGCAGATGTTTTGATGTTGGTAGTAGTGAATGGTCAGTAGATAAATAAATAAACAAATAATTTATATTTTTATAAACAGGTAATGTTATACGTAATGTTTAATAAAGGATATCTTCAACACCAAATATTTCGTGGTCATCCTCATCCTCGCTTTCATCCGTGAAATCATTTATGTTAATGATTATTTCGTTCTGCTATTGTATCTAAAGCCTCGTCTCTACACTAAAAATTATTTTCCTCTTCAAAAGCAAGAAGACAAACATTTGTCCATTCCTCTCATTAAATTTTCTTTGTTACATTTCCATTGTATTAATGATATCATTTATTTTTGGCGACAAAAGTTTTCATTATTCCTCATACATTTTCATCAATTCAAAGTAACAATTTTAAAATTAAATGAATGTACTAAATCAAACAATTAACTAATTATTAAGAAAATAATAAGTTCAAATGATACGATACACGTGAGGTAAGTGGTAGTAAGCGTGAACTGGTTTATTCTGGCTTACGTCACTTTATTTATTACACTACTACAAAGGAAAAAAACATCTTCAAGCTGATTTACGTGTATGTAATAATGGGTATAGAAGACTAACGCGATAACTCAATTAGGTAATATTGATTTAACGTTACAATACGGTTAACAAGAAGCCAGGTTTGTAGCGAAAATTTCGTTTCCCATAACACTAAACATAAATGAGTTTGTGTCTTTCTAAAAAGTCAATAATCAACCTAAGGCGAATAGTTGTAACCGTGGAAATAAATAAACAAGTTAAATTGATAATTCCTTAAAACGATCGATATAATATAATTACATATTACGAAGTTATGTTTTAAATATACAATAACAAGATTAAACTATTGAATCGGTGGATATAGTATACTTACAAGCTTTTATATATTCACTATCTTCCTAAAATCCGCTTTTAAAGTTGATTGATAAATATTTTATAAAAACGAAGATTAATCGAAAAGATAATTTTGATAAGGTTTATATAATATTTTTTTTTCTATAAAAAAATTAAGGCACTAGAATAAGCTAAACTCAACTAAAAAATGATTGAATGATCAGAATCAAGAGATTTAAGAAATAATAAATTAAGCAAGTTATGTTATTTTCTAAAAATAGCTAACATAAAAAACAAAACCATTTGTATCAATTATAAAAGTTTAAATAACTAAAAACGTTACTTAAAAACGTTGTCGTTAACAAATGAATTATATCAATCTTGTTATTGCATTAATTTAAAACAAAATGGTGTATTATTTTTAACATAAATATAAACATTGGTCTTACAATCCATACAATTTAATAAAACTTAAAATTATATTGAGCAGTACTAAATCGGCAAACTAAACACATGAATACACAAAGTACAACGATTAAATTTATACATTTATAGATTAAGAATTTATTTATATTAAAAAAATCGATATTACGCAGTAAAGATCGAAAGAAAATCGATTAGGTTTAATTCTAATATATTACTAATTTTAATTCAAAAACATTTTACTACACATTGACAAGGGTAAAAGTTAATAACTATCGAAAATCATTATCGAGGTGCAAAGAACTAAACAAGTAATTTATAGATTCAGTCTTATAATGAATTAATTATTAATAGATTAATAAAAAATTGGGGCATATAAACGCAGAAATATAGGCCATTAAATTTATTTTTTAATAAATTGCCTAATTTAAGTATAGAATTTTAATTAATAAAAAAGTTACCTGGATTACCAAGTGATATTATTAACGAAGGTAAACTCAAGTTTTTTTTTTTAAATATAGAATTAACATCAAATCTATGAACCAAAACTAAAAAGGATAATATAGGTAGGTATAGGTTATACTTGTATTATAATATTGGTCATAAGGTAATTTTAATTATTGAAAATTAAATAGTAGACGAAAAATTGGTGCAGCGAGTAATATTTTTTTACTAATGATTATATACTTAATAAGTTATTTTGACAAACTAGTGACGTAATACAAAACACAATACATTCAATTTTACAATCGGTTACAGTGACGATTATTGCTTATCGAAATATAAAAAATACATTAAATTATTATAACGTTATAAAAAAGTACTTAACGTATTGATATGATATACTTAGAAGACGAAATTAAATACAACTGTGTTTTTGTTTCATTATATAGTTAAAAAATATTTTGATAGTTTGCGTATTTAGTAAGGTTGGAATAAATAATCATAAATAAATAATAAAATGAATGAATATTACAAAAATTCAAAGTGTAGTGTAGTAAGTAGTTAATTTATTAAAATAATTTACAGGAAAATATAACCATCGACAATCTCACTCCACTCGATATAAAAAAACACAATAATTATGATTATTTAAAACAATCAATTGCATTTATTTTGAAATAATATAAAAACGGACTTACAATGCACAATTAGACGTTAATATCATAAAATCACACTCACAGAACAAGAGTAAAACAAATTGAGAAAATCGATTCCGAAAGAGTATTCAGTAGTAAATATGCGTTTTAAATGATTTTTTTAAAAAGTAGTATATTTATTATATTAAAATACGTCTAAGACTTCTAAGGCAATACAACCGTAAATAACGGTGGAATAGGTTCACAATGTGTTACAATTATTTTATACGATTCATTCAGAAGTTTAAGACCTAATATAAATGTGATATATAAATATAGTTAGACATACTTTTTTATTCACACACGAGCAAATATAAATAGAAATAACTCGGATGTACATTTATAAAAACACCTATAAGGCAGATCCTTTAAGAAGGAGCGACCGCATCGGAAGAATAGTAGAAAAAAAATTGTCTGTTTCAAATGTTTTTTTTTTAATTTAACCGACGCGGCCACATTACAACTAGATATAAACACGAGAGATCACATTTTATATAAAAGATTACTTTATAAAACGACATGGATACGTCGTAAGAATTGGAACAATAAAACGTAATTGCTTACTAATATTTAGAATATTAAATTGAGATTAAGACATCTACAAGTGATTGTCTAGATGTTACTATCAAAATTAATTATATTTTAATAATAGGGTTACAGCCATCCACAAAGGAATCGTAAGTCACGAAGATATTTTTTTAAATTAAGATTACTCATTGTTTTTAATCGTTTTTTACATCGATGTTGATACGTGTAATAATTACGTTCCATTTCATTATAAATTGTTTTTAAGTTCCTCAAGTTCCGAATTGTAAAAAGGTTAATTAATTGCGGAAGTAATGATAAGCAGAAGTTCTTTTGTACAAAAGAAACTAAAAATAAAATACAGATTAACTACAGTTTCCATGTCGTATGCTCCATTATCATATGCTCGGCGATTTTGAGGAAACTTACATGTGCCTGATGAACTTCTATCACATTGTAAGCACTAACCTGCACCGAAGTAGATTGGCAAATTATGCACTAAAACTCTTCAAGATGACAGAAATTTACAGACTTTATAAAATAACTTTACCTGATTTTTTACTGTTTTGTATTTTGCTATTTCGAACTTTTTAGTACACAAAACAAATATTAATGGTTTTTGTTTATTTACATCGAATACAACTTCTAGTGAAATGGACGTGAAAATATCAATTCGTCTATGGATGCCTAAATAGATTCAACATTTGTTAAGAAATTATCTTCTAGCTTAGCTAAAGAATATACGAGACTATTTGACTAACATAATTATAATCTATATATTGTTCGAAATAACTTTAACGGTAAAGTTTGGAAAACATAGATTTTAAAAACGCATATATGGTTTTCTTTTTATTATTAAAGAAGCTTAATTATTTTTCGTACATTTATTATTGATATTTATTCTTTATTCAAATTCATATTTCAATAAAATTATATCGATGTAAAAACAACAACCAAAATTATGACGGATAAACTGCGAACGAGCCTTTTACTCACTTCACGATTGACGTTTAAAATATTTTTATTTTATCTATATTTTTGTTTTGAGCTATTTTTCACAAAAGATTTTAAAGATATTGAATCGAAATTATTGAATATCGTTTAGTACAATGATTATTTTTCAATTTTATTGTTACAAAACTTACACAGATTAAATATAATTTTTTAATCGTAAGTTAAAAGGCAAAACTATCATCAACTATCTATCTATATTTGATGTGTAACTGGAAAAGGCTAGTTTTATCTATTTATTAAATTTGCAATTAAATTTTAATTCTGTCTAATAATAGTTGTTATAATTCCTAAAGAAATGTACTAATCCGACTTGTAGGCAATAGTTCTATTTGTCTATTTTTAAAATTTGCTTAATTATTGAATTTAGTGTTTTTATGTAGAGGATAAACATAAAAAGTAAATTATGAAGGCAGTTCTGGCAGCTTAATTTGCAACAACCACAATCACCATTTTTTACTGTTATAGAAAAAAATATAATAAAAAAAGTATTCAACTCGATGTTTGAAATAACGTAGAAGTATAGATAATATTGTTAGTTATAGTAGGTAAATTACCTAGTAAATTCGCCGTTCTGATCCCTATTTAAATCGATCACATTCGGTAAACGATTTTAGTTATATCTTAGCATAACTTCGAATTCGTTTTTAAAAATTAAAATCAGTAATATTGATCCATATTCATTGTATTTCCCTTTATAATAAACGTTGCGTTTGTATTTTACCCGCAAACTATCACGTTTTAAAAGAGATATTACTGACTATTAGTGACCTGTGCAAATGGGAACTGCGCATACACCTTTTTGCTGAATAAATATAAACCATTCTTTCCACCATCAATTTAGAAACCATGGGATCTGAGATGTATGTCCAATGATTAACATCCGGATTCCATTTTTCTTTAAATTCGATTCGATTGAATTTAATTCGGATCACATGGCTATCTTTGTAAGCTTTTTTTTCGTTAAAATAAACACGATAGTTTGCGTTTAAAATTCGCACAACGACAGATTAAAAATAATACCATGACACGTTTTACTTTTTGATAAACACATATTATATAAAAAATATTTTACTTATATCGAAAGGTCTGAGTGTTAAAATTAAATTTTTAGATATATTTAAAGATTTCGTTGGTAGAGGAACTTAGCTTGGAAGAGGTAAAACTTCGATGTTTGTCTATCTCAAATGTTTCACCTCTTTAAGAAAAACAACAAAACTATGAAGTAAAATTTCATTGAGTACGTTGAGAGTATTTCAAGGTCGAATTTAAGCGTTTCTATATTTAACGTTTGTATGAGACGTTCAACGCAAAAAGGTTTTACTTCTGTCACGTGTACCATAAGTTGCGTTACCTTTTTTATAAGACTAGATAATGCACACAAATGTTCAAATTTAATACTTTAACGCTTCCGTCTTATTTTAAATGAAAATAATTCGGTTTCTTTAGAGTATATAGTAAGGATAGTGGTTACAATTTCGACGGTACATAACGTTATACCAATTAAAGTCGTTAAGTATAGTTATTGAATCATTTTCAATCTTATATTTTAATGTCGTTATCTATAAAATTTAACTCCTAATACCTTTATATGAATTTAATTCAAATTATTGCTTGAAAATTTGATTTGTCGAAATCGTTTGCTTCGAAGGAAGAAATTTCGAAGATAATAGGTATAATGTACTATCAATTAATAGGGGAGTAGAAATTGGATTTACACCGAGTATAAAACAGATTAAATAAAAGGAAAATATTTAGCTATTCTTTCGAAATTATCGTGAAATATGACATCTATTCAAATTCTAATACAAGACAGGGTCGTTTGTAGACTTAGGTTCGAAAGAATAACTTTACACCTTCCTAGAGATGGCCATTCCCTTCAGAACGGCCACGTTTTCGTCACTGGAGCTCTTTTACTGCTTGTAGGATCCTCTTCACGTGACCAACTTTGGTGACGCCGAGATCGCGAAGATCACGTCTCGCTAGAGACAGTAGTTCCCGACCAGTGATGTCATGCTTCGCGAACGCTTCGGAATATTCACCAAGGTCGATCGTCTCGAGCCAACTCTGTACCTCCTTCACTCCCCAGGACCGTACTTGAGCAGCGGTCTGTGTCGTTCCACCTTCGGAGATACTTCGACGGCTTCGCAGCCATTTGCTACTGGATTTCTTTGGAATCTATGATGGGAGAGATGGTTTAGGGTGGGTATAGTTGGTCAAATGTTGGGCAATATGGCGTAAAAGATAGTTCTAGTTTGAAGAATATAAGAATCGGTAAATTAATATCATTTAAATTTTTGTTGTCTTTAAAAATATCGTTTAATGCCATCTAGTGATAATCTACGATATGTTTTTGGAATAATATGAGGTGACTGGAAAATGCGGGGACAATGACAAAATTAGCAGTCGTTTAATCTAATTGTGATAAATATAATAAATAAAGATTATACGGAATATTAAAATTATGACTTTATAAATTTGTTAAAAAAATATCAGCAATTATAAAAAATATATCGACGATCTTCTACAAGAGCTAATAATTTTATTTATTTGTACATAAAAGTAAAAAAGCAGTCGGAGCTTATAATCAGTTACTCGAGTATGGAAAATATGACTTAGTAAATAGTTTCAACACTACAAATGCATTCGTAATTTGTCTGGTTCCCTTTTCTTATAGGGCTAAGCAAATAGGCGCTTAAAGATCAAAAGACTTATCTGGTCTCGTGAGAACGACGCTGTCGTGGAATTTAGCTATTAAGTAAATAGTCTTACATTTATTGGCAACGTTTTAAAAAATACATATTAGTATATTTTAATAGGCTTTATCTTTTGACAAATTATGTCACGTGACTGTTTTTGAGTAATTAAAAATTAATTAATCAGAAATGTCAAGATCGTCGACGGATTTACATTTCGAAAATTCGTAGTTACTTTTATTTATGGTAAGTCCAGATAAGTTTGTGACACTTTAAATTTAATCACACACGTGAGTACCTCTTCTGCCTGAATGTAGGCAAGTCCCTCCCGCAGCACGCACCGCGCGAGGTGCGCGCGCAGGCCGCCCGCCGCACTGCCGAGGTCGGCGCCACTCTCCAGTAACTCATGACAGCTCTCCACCTGCGCAGGGCTATTATTAGTTCTCATCGATGACGAGGAGATGAAACATTTAATATGCGACGCTTTCAGTAGCTGAGATGGCCCAATGGGAAGGAAACTTCGATCTTTCCTAAAAACTATTGTATTCCGGTAATCGAAAAATTTGGGTAAACATCAGTTATAGCGTGCTTAATTTGTATTTATAAAGCACGTGATAAATACATATGAAAGCATATATATTGCACATATTACGTGTTCGATGGTAAAGGATCATGAGGAAACATATACATAGGTCAAATACAACTATGTCACATGTTTATTCACCAACCCGCAATGGAGCGATGTGACGAAATACGCTGAACACCTTCTAAGGTCTTTAACGGTCATTTCGATTAGGCCGTAACACCTTATTAATGGCAAACTAATAACAAATATATAGTTTGAGCTCCATTGTCAATAATATATTTTCTTGTGACAGCTTAATGTCTTCCGTTTTGCTGTTCGTATAATGTTATGGACCCACCAGCGTGGCCAGTAGCCGTCGCAGCTGAGGTGGTGGTAGCAGATGTCCGTCTGCGTCTTGTAGTGCGTCCGCCTGCGCCGCTACACGCCGCGCCACTGTGAGCGCACCACACACGCGCCCAGGGGCACTCTCACTGATACACGCGAGCTTCACCTGCGATTGTAGGAGAAACCTTTTGTTTAAAATATAATCAATGATTTTGTACATATTTTTAAGATTTATAATAAAAATGTATATTACATACAAAAGAAATACATGTAAATATTTATATGCACACTCAAGTAATGGTTCATGTTTGTTTACAAAAATTTACAAGGGCATCAGTCAAGACCTGGTTGGGTCTCAATCGAAGATAGCGGATTTAACCCGCACTAAGCAAGTTTTCATGTGCCCAAGTTATATTCATTAGAATTTTTTTTCATAAGACGGATGGTCTCTTAATTCTAGTTAATACTTTGGTCGTTTGTTGTTATGTACAAAGTAAGATTAGTGATACAAGGTTTAAACTCCGTGACAGGAGAGGAGTTCCCCAAAAATTACACATTTACGGGCTTATGGATTACTAGAGACAAATACTAAGTTAATTAAGACTGACATACATATATTTATCATAATAAATGTTATATCGATATGTTTGACAAGACATACATATTTGACGATAGTGTTGACGTCATCGAGGAGGACGAGCAAGTGAGCTGCTTCTGCGGGTGCCAAATCGCGTGTCGGAACAACGGCGTGAGCCTTCTGTTGTTGTTTTTCATCCCAAGCCCTGTATATATTAAGACTTTTTGGTTAAATTGATTTAAAAAAAATCAGTTGTAAAACGCGTTAATAAGCGCACATTGTTTTACTACTGACCTCAGACTGGTCTCGAGCGCACGCGAGCGGCAGAGCATCTGTGCTCTGTTCTTGTGGATGATGCGCACACAGCCGGGCGGCTGCAGCCACGCCTCCCCGTCCACCTGCACGGGCACGCCCTCCTCGCCCAGGATGTTGATCTGCACGGCACGACACTGCGCGATGCGGTGCTTCTGCAGGTTGATAAGTCGCGACGCTGCCATCTGAGCTGATCCAAATACCGCTACTACCTACAGTCAATAGCGGAATATTTGAGATATAGTCGTTAAGGCTGCTGTCCTTCCTTCTAACTGTTTTATTTAAATAATACTTCACACTGATATAATTTTCACGGTAAATTTTTAAAGATTAAGCTATGATTTTATTGACAAATGCATTATCAAAACAACTACTTCTATACACTACACAAGCATTTTTAATTTTAATGTTTTACTTTATGTTAGGTTCTCACTATTGGTTTGCATTATGCGATAAGACAACTCACTTCGAGTATCCGGTCATCGAAGGACGGGGCAAGAAATAAATCATCTCCTCTCGTTCCTCCCCAGAAATTAGTTCCTCCCATGAAGGATGGTATATTTAGAACGACAATTCCCTGAAGTTCCGGTAGAGGTATCCTCTGTCCATCACATTCCAGTTGGACACGCTGGCCGAGATGTCTAAAAGTTTTAATTTCTGAATCAAATTCTAAATATTCAAACTATAAAAAATTATGGAGTTACTAAGAAGAGATAATTAAAATATGCTTTTATATTTGCTTACAACAAACTAAAACCATCTTTCATATTTGAAGGCACTATTACAAAGCGTGTTTTACCTGTACGTCCTATTCACCCACTCTTTAGATCCAAGAACTCCATACCACATATAGTTCCTTGCCCTTGATCTACATTTCTCTGGATGCTCTTCTCTCTTATTGTGAAAGTCCAAAGTGATTTTAGCGTCAATTCCAATACCAAAATAATTATTCATCACAGCGCGCTCATAAAAACCTTCTAGGAGCGTCTCATCTGGATCCATCAGTGGGCTAACTGCAGCACAGAGTGCATCCGCATTGGCTAATAGACATTGACTGATGAAGCCTTGTGTAACGTGCGGCCACGCTGGCAATTGAACCAGAGGGTTGATGATTGGCAACTTTTTCGCTTTTTCACTCGAATCTGATTTGTTATTGCTACTACTGCTACCGATGGCACCACCTTCTCCCCAAATTGAAGATACGGATGTTGATAGCCTGCTTTATAAAAATAGTATTAGGTACAAAAATATTATTTATAAAATTATTTAGAAAAATGTATTTCAACAAACATTTGGAAAGTACATACAAAGTATCAAGATAAATTTAAGGTTTCAATCCAATTGATATTTTATTGAGGATTTGTTTTTTTAATACCAAAAATGATGAGACGTGTTTGAGTACCTAATAAATAAATAAGTACATACTTATCCCCCTCTCCCGGTTTGAAAAGGCTTCCGCATGATATTCTTCTAGTTGCAGCCGGCGAACAGCTTAAAAATTGACCGTATTCTGGATCAGATCCTAAAAGTTTTGGATTATCGGACTGCCGTCTTTCCCTGTCTCTGAGATTTGGCTCTGGCGAGTAAACGCTTAGTGTGTCTGTTCCTTGATCGAATATGTCACTTAGGACGGATGCCATGCGACTTTGGTAGTTTTTCATGCTTTTATCCTCACTATGTGACGGCGATGGGGGCTCAACTACAACGCTCACTTGAGGGAAAGCGGGCATTTGCTCTTCTGTTTCTAATTTTTTGTGGGCAACTTTTGGTGGGACTTTAATTTTTGTAGGACTTTGTATGTTCGGAGTCTCATTACCTTTTGAAAGTTCTTCGGTTGTTTTAGGCAAGAGGTGTTTTACACTTGATTCATCTGGTACTCTTTTCTTCATACTCTTTCTCAATTGCTTTCGAAAAGATTTTCTTGCTATATCACTTCCTTCTTCGAATTGCGCTAAGCTGCAATATTTAATCTGATCTTCATTTTTTGCAGCATTCTCTATGTAAAAAACTCTGTTTTCGTAACCAAATTTCTCCACTTCAGGCTCCACTGGTTTTTTGATTTTAGATATGTATTTTTTGCTTTCATTTTTCTTTTCCAAGCTAGGGTGTCGACTATCCATAGGTATATCAGAAACCGTATCAGATGTGAACAAGGTAGTATCATCGGTGTATGTTTCGTTTTCACCATTTTTCCCCATCATAGCTAAGAGAACTTCCTGGCCGAGCATCGAGCTTATATCGTCCATAATCGACTCACCGTGTAAAGTCTCCGAATTCATATATGTTGTTTCTGAAACTTCTGGAGAATCGATGTGACCTATACCACATCCTTCTTCTACGTCTCCCGGCTTGCTATCCATAATCTCCGACATTAAACTAAAATCATCGCTAATGTTGGACCCCTCTGAGCTGGTCTCATCTATTTCCAAGTCTATACTAGAAAGTTTCCTAACTGGTGTGCAATCTCCGCTCTCTGGCGCCGCTCTATCGCATATATCTTGGAAGTGGACGTCATCGGTATATGGCTTGTCGATATCTATTATAGTCAATTGGTCCGATTCATAAGTTTCTCCCTGTATTAACGATTCTCGCTTATCACTATCATCTGAGATAACTAAATTAGGTATGTTAAGACTACTGCTATTATAAGTGCCGCTCGTACGTTCTAGATCAGGCCTTAATAGATTTTTGCACGAACTGGTATCACAGGATGAGAGGATCGAGGGCGAAAGTCGGTCCTGAGGCGATATTGAGCTCGTCTTGCTGCGGTCACGCTTATCGACGTCTAAATTTCCTGAATGCTCTGGTGGGTTTGAATTTATTAATTTAGCTATATCTTCATCTACATCTGGAATGCTGTGAAGAAAAAATAATAACACACATTTTTTAATTAACCGAGGAAGGCTGATGTGTAAAGTGATATGATAATGGTAAATGGTCATCACCACGCCAATGTACGGTCAAGGCACTACGATGTTATGTCTCTGGTGCCAATAATTTTTATTGGCTCACTCGTCCTTTAAAACGGAACATAGTAATATAAATGGTGATACAATGGACACTAGCCAGTCGGGCTTAGACAAACACTAAGTTGCATGTTGCAATATTTTTAAAATTAAAGATACGAGTAGTTAATCTTAAAAATAACTAGGCTACCTTTCGTACGAACTATAATAATCGAAAATTATAAATTACGATAAGTAATAACTATCTAAATTTAAATATCATACTGCCAATACTAACTTTTCAGGTTGCATGGAGGCCGCTGAGACGGCGGACCCGGCAGAGGAGCGGCGGCTGTCGGCAAAGGCGCGCGGTACGGGCAGCGCGCCGCTCTCCGCGTTTGCTTCTTGCGACACACCCTGATGACAAGGTAATAATAAGTTGATTAACATATATGACTTCGATTTTTCGGTAAGTAGATTATTTGTATACATTTATACACGACATAATTATTTCCTACGGTTTATAGTTGTAAAGCTTAAATCTAGAAAGTTTATTAATGAGCATAGACCACTTTCAAACATACCTGAGGGTAGATCATTACAAGAGTGCGCACGAGCGAGTGCAGCGCGCGCCGCACGCTGTCCGCGCGGCCCGCCAGCGAACAGCCGCGCGCCGCCGCCGCCCAGTTCAGCTGCTCCTGAGATGTACGTGTTTTGGAGGAGATCGAAGATAATTTTCTATTTATTAGGATACAAGGCATGTTGTTTTTTTTTGTTGAATAGGTTGGCGGACGGGTAGCGCACATAGACACTGTTAGAAATATTAAGCATTCTCCATGCTCACAAAATCACCAACCTTGGGATCTAAGATATTATGTCCCTTGTGTCTGTTACAATGGCTTACTCACCATTCAGTATTAAGTATAGCTGTTTGACGGTGTGTCGAATACTCGACATTCAAACGCTATCAGATAAAGTATTATTTAAAAAGTTTTTGAATGGAAAGACAATTTATTATTTTTTTGTCTCTGCATATGCTTTACCTAATTACTTTATGTTAATTTGTATCGATCGGTACCTTTTCAGTCTTTTCTATGCTGCCCTTTTCAGCCGGTTGCGTCTCAGGTTCGCTATCACTAGTGTCCATTGGCTCCCAAGATCTAACAAGAAAATAAATAATTAAATAAAACATTTATTTTTAATATTCATAAAATTAAAAATGTGTGTGTGTTGGGAACACAAAATGATTACGGTTACGATGATAAATCAGGCACAAAGATAGGAAGATTAACACGTTAAACGTAATGACATACCTCTTAGATTAGCTAAAATTTAACTAAATGATGCCTGTCTCAACGTGTCAAGTACTAGCCACGCTCAGTATGAAACTAACTAACGAAAATAGGAAAATTTCTTATCTGCTCTCTATTTTTTACCGAATTCATTGCTTACATGCATTAAGTAACTTAGAAATTACTTAAATACTTGACAACTTAATACGTGAAAAGCTGGCTTAAAATTCAGTTACTAGTTTTGATCCACATGTTCATACATACCTAGGTGAAGTTAAATAAAACCTCATTAAAAGGCACGTTATATACAGTATTTTCTAGAAATAATATAATTTTAATAAAATACAATCAATTTTTACTGATGGTAGAGCTTTGTGCAAGCTCGTCTAGGTAGGTACCACCCACCCATCAGATATTCTACCGCAAAACAGCAGTACTTGGTATTGCTGTGTTCCGGTTTGAAGGGTGAGTGAGCCAGTGTAATTACAGGCACAAGGGACATAACATCTTAGTTCCCAAGGTTGGTGGCGCATTGGTGATGTAAGCGATGGTTAACATTTCTTACATGCTAATGTCTATGGGCGTTGGTGACCACTTACCATCAGGTGGTCCATATGCTCGTCCGCCTTCCTAATCTATAAAAAAATATTTAAAAAATAACTAAGTTATTGATCACTTACTCGCAACGTGCATGATCGTGAGCGAGATGCGTCCGCGCATGTAGCAACAGCGACAAGGCACGGCGTAGGCGGTGAGCCGCGCGCGCAGCTCCGCCCCCCGCGCGCTCCCCCACCGCTGCCAACTGCGCACAACCCGCGCGAAGAGCCGCACGCGCATTGCTAGTCTCGCCTTCCCCACACTCGCCAGCCTGCATGTACATTGCACATACCTGATAACTCAAATTACTTCAAAAATTCAATAAATCCATTTTTTTGTATAATATTATTATAATAAACCCATTACTACTACTGGATATAAATGTCTATAATCATTTGTTTTATTTAAATAATTTGGTTAAAAACTGGTGGTAGGGCTTTGTGCGAGCTCGTCTGGGTAGGTACCACCCACTCATCAGATATTCTACCGCAAAACAGCAATACTTGATATTGTTGTGTTCCGGTTTGAAGGGTGAGTGAGCCAGTGTAATTACAGGCAGAAGGGACATAAAATCTTAGTTCCCAAGGTTGGTGGCGCATTGGCTATAAGCGATGGTTGACATTTCTTACAATGCCAATGTCTAAGGGCGTTTGGTGACCACTTACCATCAGGTGGCCCATATGCTCGTCCACCTTCCTATTCTATAAAAAAAAAAATTGACTTACCTGTACGATTTCTTGGAGATTTCTAAGAAGTGAACTTTCTTCCAACAAATCAGGAGGCGCTGGCGGTGGCGGTGGAGCAGTCAGCGATCGCTCGAACGTCATTATGGACCATCTGAATATAAATGACATAATATATTAATTAAGTAAATAACGAAACAGTTTTAGCAGAACATTTGCAAGATATTAATTTATCCGATTTCTTTCTTTAATATGCAAATTCTGTCAATATCTGTTAACGTGGTAATTAAATATAATATAAAAAAAAGAATTGAATTTTCATCGAACAAATATAATTTTTAATTGATGCTTACTTTACTTTTGATAAAACAATTCGCATTTATATAATTCATTTTAGAACGTTTTTGTTACTACATAATAAATAAACTGTTATTAACGAGAACTATAATTGTAAATGATATTTAGATCACCAAATTTGGGATTCCTTGTCAAAAATAAAATCGAATCTTCTAAGATATTTTTTTAATACGACTTTGTTCTCTAAGTTTTAATCTTGTATAGATCATCAAAACCAATTGAGAATAGAATCTATACACATACCGGCAATTATTCTCACGATAAATAATAAATGTTGACATATATTTCATATCAAGATCGCTAATAAATTAGATAAGTGTTATAACACAAAAATATGCACATATTTATCTAGCGACATTGATACATGCCAAAATAGCTTTCAAAACAATATTTATGTCAATGACAAAGTAATTAATCAAGAGTGATGAATCCAGCAACATCTGTTTGAAGATCATCACAACACTTTTTTTTACATATATATTGCCGGGAAGGCAAGTGATTCTGCTCCACCTGATGGTAAGTGGAAGTAGAATCCAATCGCAACGAAGGCCAGTACAGTCGGGAAGAATGTTCTGCACTAGCCGAACCCGCCTTGCCAGCTCACCTGGGCATTAATATCAATATGAGTAAGCCAGCTGCCTCTTTGGTCTTGGCTCTGGAAGCTATTTTATTTAATTAAAAAAAATCCCGCTGAGTTTCTTTCGTCGGTTCTTCTCTGGTCTGAGGTGTTTGTTTCCGAACCGGTGGTAGATTTATGACAATCAATAAGTAAGTGTAACGCTTCTATATTGAATAAAGATTTTTGACTTTGAATTTATAAAGTCGCAGATCCTGTCTAAGATTCAAAGGTTAAGAAATTCTGCGCCTGAACTTTTCCATTCATGTCGGATTTGCCGTATCATCGGATTATGAGAAGAAATAGAAAGTGCACTTCTGTGTATGCCATTTTTATATTTGTCGGGAAGGCAAATGACTCCACTCCATCTGATGGTAAGGGGTAGTAGAGTCCAAACGCGACGATGGCCAGTAAAGTCGCTCACACTTGTGCAGTATAATATGTCATGTGCAGTTGGCTGGATTACTTTGAGGAAAGTAAACGTGGACAAAACCGATTGGGATGACTTCATCAATATTAATATCAATACAAAAATTATTGCCATTCAAAAATAAAACGTTCCAAGTACTTTTGAATTGTCATTTAAAAAATTCACGAATGAAAAACCAGATACATCGCTTACCGGTCAAGCATTTTGGTGGAGGCTCGCTCGTATCTTTCTAACAATTGTTGAAGATTAGCAGCGTCGTCACAGGAAGCGCCCCAGCCTAGTACCCGCGCTAGATCATTACCAGTGCCCAGAGGCAGAACTGCTGTTTGCACCTGTCGCTAAAAAAATTGAAAACTGTATTTAACCGCTTTTAAATTTATTTAAGTATATTTTAAGATCATTATTTATTATATGATCGTTTCTATAATTGAAAACGAGAACTAAAAACTTGAAAATAATATTTACATTACTATTATAATATTTAAATCATTCATTTGAATAGGAAGTTTTATGTGTGCTTGAAAATTAATAGCATATAAAAGCCAACCTAACATAAAATTAATTACCAACCAAGTATATTACATTAGAATTAAAATATATATATATAACAATAACAACAATATTTACAATGTACAGTTATTTTTGGAGTGTTACTCCAGTAAGGTGATGGCAAAATGTTTATATACGATCACCATTAAATCTACATTCATATTCAAACCCACACGATAGTTTTATTGTTATAATATAGATTTTAGAATAAATCAGTCCATAACTATTGGTAAAAAGCTGTAACAAAGATATCTTATCCTGGGACATTTTTCACAAACGGCCATCTGATCCCAAATTAAGCTTGTACAGAGCTTGTACTATGAAAACCAGACAACAGATCTACTACATATACTATTTTTCTTTTTGTAAATACATACTTATATAGATAATCTTACATGCATGTCTAGTTTGTCCACCTCCTGGAGTACCCAGCCTACGGAACCATCACCGCTACAGACTAACACTCTCAATGGTGCGAAGTGTCTAAACAAACGGAGCCCAAGACGGGGACCGGCTCCACTCAGTTCAAACACTTGAGCAGGATTTAAGAGCTGTTTGAAGCGACGGAGGAATTTAACGCCTTGGTTGTCGCCTGTAAATAAAGTTCTTATTTTCTTATCAATTTTAAAATAAATATTAAAAAGTCTGTAATATAAAAGTATAGTTTTTAATAAAGAATTACACGTAGAGTTTAACTTTGGGTACTTCATATCAGATTACCAATTTTTTTTTATGTACCGTAAGAAACAGTTCAATCCATTTATACTTCATTCAGTTACACTGGTTAATTTACTACATGACTACAACATAACAAGCTATTGTTAAATGTGGGTAAGTGTACGTAAGATGAGTTGAGTTGACCCAAGCTGGCCTGCATGATAAAAATTCAAAGGACCTAACATAGAATAACCGGGCGTAATAAATAAATTGAACTATCAAGAAAATAATGTTCAGAGTCACATTACCCAAGAACCAAACATACCAGACCGCGAATTGACGAAGACGATTAACGGTGACGCATTTGGCGGTCTATCCGGCAGCCAACCATCGTCTGGTCCGACAGAGTGCAGTCGTGTCGGAGGAACGACAGATGCCCGCGCCGGACCGAGCGAACACGTTGCCCGCCAGCTAGGTCGACAGCTTGCGTGGACACATTTGCGACACCAAATGCAGCGGAAATCTTGTAGCCTTATATGTAAGATCAAAATATTTGATTAATCTAAAATAAAGACAACAAACCAATATAGGTATTTAAAACACCTACCTCGGTTGTTAATAAATACAATTAATTAGTTTATATATTTAACATCAATCAAAAAAAGTATTAATACAAAATTAATGTTTTATTATAATTCTTTCTATTAATCAATTTATTTTGTGAAAGTGTAGAGAAAACCAGCATCACCATTGAATTTGTTTAAAAAAAAAATTATTACCTTTTTTGTTCGTATCTCTGGGTAATTTTATTCAACTACGTTTTAAAATAGTTCCCAATCGATTGCTTTTAATATTACTTACACACATTTTAACAGCTGGTGACATAATACTCATGCCATATAGCATCCTTTTTAAACAGATTAAATAAAAGCTAGTTTTAAAAAATAAATGTATCTAAATTAATTATTCTATTAAATTTAGAAAGAGTTGAATTGTCTAAAGATACGCTTGGATACGTAACAAAATGGAACTTTCACGTTACAATATAGAATAAAACCTCATGGGATTTACTTAAAATAACCAGAAATTTCATAGAACATTACGCGGTAGCATTGCAGTTGCAACAAATGTAACAAGAGATATCAAGAAAAATTGCGACCTGAATCGCAATCCGTAACGTCGCGTTCATTCAGGGGAATCGTCAAGAAATATATTGTAAAAGTTTTGAAAGCAATAAATATACGTTTTGTAATATAAAACGCAATTTATTCATTTTTCGTATAATTTTCACATTTCAAGTTATACGGAATGGTGTTCTGGCTGGTATATAAAAGAGATGAAATAACTCTTGAGGTTTCGTGAATTATAAATATATATGACGTTGTATTGTTAAGTTTTTTTTTTTTTTTTTTTATATCGCCGGGAGGGCAAATGACTCTACTCCACCTGATGGTAAGTGGTAGTAGAGTCCAAACGCGACGACCGCCAGTACAGACGGGAAAAACGTTCTGCACTAGCCGCCTTCGCCTTGCCGGCCCGCAAGATGCCTCTTCACGCCTCGTTTGAAGGAACCCGGGTTGTAAGAGGAGGGGAACACGTGAGCTGGTAAGGAATTCCATTTTTTGGAAGTGCGACAAAGAAAGGAGTTGCCAAATTTCTTTGTTCGCGATGGAATTGATGTCACAGTTAGGCGGTGACATCGAGAACCAGCTCGCGTGGACTTAAGAAGGAAGGGGGAAGTATTAAATTATGGAGTATTGTTAGGATCTTATCAATCGGTAGCCAAACCATTGCTCACATATATTGAATATGATCTGCCAACAATTAAAGACATGAGTTATGAAGGTAAAAGCATTTTTTTTTTGGCGGACGAGCAAATGGGCCACCTGATGGTAAGTGGTAACCAACGCCCATAGATAATGGCACTGTAAGAAATGTTAACCATTGTCAATACGCCACCAACCTTGGGAACTAAGATGTCCCTTGTGCCCGTAATTACACTGCCTCACTCACCTTTCAAGCCGAAACACAACAATGCCAAGTACTGCTGTTTTGCGGTAGAATATCTGACGAGTGGGTGGTACCTATCCAGACGAGCTTGCACAAAGCCCTACCACCAGTAGCATAATTTGTAAGTATTTGAACTTATGCGTGATTTTGAGAACATACTATGTTGTGTTAACTAACAACACTGTGAATGTTGTAGTATTTTATGTAATGGTGATAAATTAAAAATTGATTTATTAATGAAAAATAGGAAGACATCACCTTATTCTGTTGTTTTATGTTATCTGTAAATGTACAAATAAAAATTAACATATTATAAAATTCGTATGACGATCGTAAAGAAGTACGTATAGGATATAAGACCTTTTTTAACGCTGGAAAAACGCGTTTCCCCCACGGGAACAATGGGGGGGTATGTGGGGCTCACCAGTGTCCAAGGCACCGAGTGCGCCATGAACATTGGAATACCCAATAAAAAACTAAAAAGATAAAATGTTTTATCATTTTCATGGTAAAAAATAAATGTAATAATTAAAACTTTAGTTATAATACACATCTTAAGTTATAATGTCATGATTATAAAATTTCCTGCAATGTGATTCCATAGTGGCAGTATAGTCCATGTTATGTAACCAACCTCTTCGTTCCGAGGCGCCGCGCCGCGTCGCAATTAAGATTAAGTTGGATTTAGAGCTACCAGAGCAGGAAAGTTAGTGGGAAATATATATCGTATAAATATATGACGAAAGGATCAACACTCAAGTGATTTTTATAAAGAGTGACGACCTGATGTTAAGTCCCTATCACCATTTCCTCCTGGGTTCCTCATACTATGGACGATGCATTAATAGTAGGAATAAGTTGATGATTTTTTTTATTGGCAATATTGAACAAACCATAATATTACCATTAAAGTATTTTCATTGTCCACCAAAATTGTGTTAATATCAACCAATATTATAGGTCAAATAGTTGCGTGCAATTCATCAAAATCATTACCATACCATACTTTAGGAAGGTAAGGTGAAATAGTTAATAATTAATAGCAGGTGAATGTCCCACTGCTGGGCCTTAGCCCAGCCTTCCAAAGCCTTCAAAAGGAATAAGAGGCTAAGGCCTCCTCTTCCTTTTGAAGAGAAGGTTTTGGAGCTTATTCCACCACGTTGCTCCAATGCGGTTTGGTGGAATACACATGTGGCAGAATTTCAGTGAAATTAGACACATGCAGGTTTCCTCACGATGTTTTCACAAATTAAGCAAATGAAAATTCAGTGGTGCTTGCCCGGGTTTGAACCCACGATCATCGGTTAAGATTCAAGCGTTCTTATCACTGGGTCATCTCGGTTTTTTCCATACTTTAACCCACACAAACTAACAGGTGAAATTAATAAATGCTTATAAATTTATTGCTAATTATCAACGGTATTTTCTTTGTATAAAACCAAAACTGGTCCAACACGTAAAAGAGTGTAAAAAAGCGCGTCAATATTTGTCATCAAACGTTGATGCACATCAACGTTTGATTTGATGAAAGAGAAAATTCAATGGAAATTGCCAATAGTTGCGGAATAGCTTTTTTGCACGCTTTGTAATTGCTTGATGCGGCCACGTGTCGCCATTCCGATGCATATAAATTTGCATTCCTTCACACATCGACGTACTACTAACTTAACAACACCGTCAAATAATTAACAAATAAACACTATGTAGATGATATATTTAGTAACTAATACAAGAAAATATTATTTATTTTATGCATAACCTTTTTAAAAATGTATGTTCTTTGGAAAATACTAATTTAATATAGAATATTTGTTTGCTTTTGATCGCAATCTAGACTGTTATGTCAAGATATATTAGAAGATGGAGCCAGCAAACCTATTAGAACCCGATTCACTCCAACTTTAAAGGCGTTAAGGTTGTATGTGAGCGGAAATACAGATGTTGGCAACGAATTCCACAACTTAGCTGAGCGCATTATGAAGCTATTGCAAAGCGCTCGTTTCTTTTTCGATCTTAGGGATTTTTACTTTGTTAAATTGCTTATCTTAAGCGATAACATCTACGAATAAAATTTTGTAATAAAATAACGACGACGATAAGACGATACACTTTAGAAACGGTAATAGTCATTTAATATTCCCTTATATATCGTAAATTTTCAGTTTAAAAATTTTCTCGTTTTACGACCTAAATAATATGAAAGTCATACCTAATTTTATTTGAATCTAAGTAGCGGGCTTTATCTGGATATTTTTATTTAGAAATAAATAGTAAGCCATTATCTTGTATTATAAATTGTTTATTTCCTTATTTATCTTCAACGATAAATCTTCCCAAAAATACTTTATGAATACTAATATCAAGATTTATTTATTTATTTGCAACATTAGATAATATCTGGGCGACCTAGCTTTGTTCGGTTCTAATAATAAATTTTTTTTTTGTTGTGAATACGACTTAGAACTAAAAATAAATTAAAAAAGCAAAACGTTATCTAAATAAAAAATTTGAGCCAAATTATTATACAAGAATTGCTCATTTGATATTATAAGATGAGATACATTTGATAATAGTGATATAATAATTTTATCCAAAAACGCAACCATATTGTTTTGCATGTTGTATGAATCTCATATATTTTTTTAATGATATTGATAGGCGGACGGAAGTGGTCACCCCCGCCCATAGATATTGGCGATGTAAGAAATATTAACCATTCCTTACATCGCCATATATCACCAACCTTAGGAATGAAGTTGTTATATTCCTTGTGCATGTAATTACATTGGCTCACTCACCCTTCAAACCGAAACGCAACAACACTATGTATTGCTGTTTAGCCGTAGAATATATATATTAAAAGAATAATAAAGAATATTTATATGAGGAATAACGTGTTTCATAAATATAACGTTTAATAATATTCGATTTAAATTTTTGGTACAAAGCAGATGTGTACGTAAACATCCGACTTTCACAAAAAATGTCCTCCCGACCACAAACGTGTGTCACACGAAGAAAATAGGACTAAGTAAACATTACTCGTTCTATGCAAATGTGATCCCGATAGATCCGGGATGACGACGAGCCCCTTCATGCAGTTTTATTGACAGCCACGTGCAGGCTATATTTGCATACTATTCAATTTCAAACGGAATCGCTTCTTTTTCAAGTAACCTAGATATTTTCTAACTTTTATCTAAATGTCAGCGGTTTAACGCTATTGGAAATTCTCTTTTTATACTGAGAACTGTCAAAGTATAAGATTAATGTACAACGGATTATAGTGGTGACTGAGGCGCGATATTCCAGAGAAATGATTATATGGATCTTAAGAGAAGATCGCGATACTGGAATTACATATTCTTAAGTTGTGTTTTTATCATCATTATTCTTGTAATAAGCGGTGTAAGAAATCCTCATAAGCAAACACGCTTGCGTCGCGTGAAACTGAACTCCGTGATACGATAAGTTTCAAAACTGCTCTTTGAAAGATTTTTCTCCCAGCTGTGGGACTTATACTGAACATTTGCTGTAGCTATAGCAATTGTATTTCAAGTTTATTTTTGCATTTACGAAATCTATATATTTCATATAAATATAGATAAATAATAAATTAGTTTTCTTGATTTAAATAAAGTCCGTATTTATTTTCAATTCGAATATCACGAGCGGTGGACTTGATATTGATGAAATAAGTTTGAAGTTTAAATAAAACTCCAAGTCAAAGTTCTCTCATTCCGTAACTTTAAATATTCATTGCAAAAAACTTAACGCTGGCTTATTCACAATATATACTCAACATTAATTTCAATGAAGAAAACTTTAAAACGTTAAATGACTTACTGTAGCAAAATGATGTATGTAACTGTCTTCTTTAAATAAAAGCATAAGTACTGACCATTCCTTATGTATATGTATCCTTTTATATATGTATCAATTTTCTCTTGTAATAAGCAAATAATACAACAGGCATTATTTCCATAATTAAAATAAACAGTAACATAGGATTTTTTCCGATTTAAATATGAAATTCAATTTAACACAAAGACGTAAAACGACCGTTTGAATAATTTAATTTTATTTATATTCTTTATTTCACAACAAAATTTTATCGTTTATTCGATAAAATTTTTGTTTGATTTTGTTGTGCTTAGGTTAGCTTAACCCTGTGTTGTCTATCATCCAGCTAATCAAATCCAATCCATCTGATTAAAAATAAGATAAGTGAGGTTATATATCCACAACAGAATAAAATAAAAAAATGTCACGTGGGGTGGAACATTGAAACTGAGAAGTTATGGTTATTGCCATATCTATATGGCATTAAAAATTAAATACTTATATAATATTATGTTTTATCTATAGCAATAAAATATAGGTAAAACATACGCGCCATGAACACTCAAGGGCATAGAGCGTCGATCGGAGGGGGCATAAAAGAGCGTTAAGACGTTTGCCGTCACGGCATACGATCTCTCAACGTACCAAAATGTCTTTCATATTAAAATTATTTTTATTGTAGACATAAAAAATACTATACATTGAAATATGTACTACATAATGTATATAGTAGGATTATATAAACGGTTTTGAACTGATGAGCCGAAAATTTTGTTAAGATAAAATCTAAGCGTTATTGTACATAAGAATGTTACGTAAACATCGCCTAAGGAGATCTATTTAAGCATTAAGATGTGGAATTCGTGCGCCCGTCCAAGTGACGAAATAATTCCCCCGAGGCTGGCGCTGGATAAATTCCAGGAAATGTTGTTCTTAATACTATTTGTACTTCATACGTGAAATTTGCACGAAGTAAATGATATTATAATACTCGTAAGAAGGCATTCTAAAATTATAGATGTGTAATTAAAAAACGATTATATGTTTCATCCATAAATATTTATATTACGCCTGCCCTATGCTTCAAATTTTCGAGATGACCACTAGTTATACCTGTTACACAAGTCATACAAATCCATAAATCTCTTTAAATTATCTTTAAATATAATTATTTTTTAAAATTTTATAGTACATGGCTATAAAAAAAAATGTCTCAAGTGCTATTTATTCTGTCCATATGAAACAGAATGTTACTTTCTATTTGACGCCCGCCCATACATACAAAGTTCATTTTATTTTTTATTTACAGCGGCAAACAACGTTTAAAACAGCAAATGGACCAGAAAGTGCTCATGAAACCTAAACGTAAGTGCCAACAACACCGTGCAAAATTTCAATTCAATTCGTTGAATAAAATGAACAAAGGTAACCACTGATTTTTATCTTTAAAAACTTGCTAAATCCAATTGAATAAAAACACAATTCGTTATTCAGTGTGTAATTCAAAATGCACGCGTTGAATAATAATCATAGTTAGTGAGAATTAACTGTATATTCTAAAGATAAGCGAGATAGAAGTGCTAGGAATATGTCAAATCAGTAAAATGTAGTAAATTGTCGATGGTTTCATCACACACCTCAATGTTTTCGATTAGATTATTGATTTAGATATATATAGTTGGGTCCATGTCTGATACTTCTGTCATAATTGATACATATATAGTAAATTGTTAGATAAATAAGACTAACGACATATAGTGATAAAAATACAAGTATTAATTTAAAGATAATATATCCTTCTAATAATGTTCGAATCGAATTATGGTATTTTGAAAAAATTAAATCTTTTAAAAGTCGAACTAATTACAATTTATGCCGATGTCAAACACCTTGGTTCAAAGTTTTATTACCCTTTATTGGTGATAAAAATCTTAAGCATAATATAATATAAAATACATTTGTAAGAACTCTAAAACCAAACCTTGTTGAGCTAAATAAGATACATAGGTACTTAGCAAATATACGCAAATAACTTTGTTTTGTGTTGTTTGCTTAACAGCATAACTAACTTTTGTGTGGCTTGACATGTACATGGCCGAATAACTTCTTCCCTTGGGTGTTATTGTACTATTCATTGGAAAGAGCAAAAAGTTGGATTTAGATTTGAAGCACACCACCACTGATTCCATTCCGAGACCCGCATAAAAACAGCTGGTGTAATAATATCAACAAACCTGAGAACGGAGCCGCAGGTTTTGTCGCAGACGTCACACTTGGCAGCGACTGGCAAGTTGCCCTCGAGCCACTGATGCGGCATTATTATATTCTGTAACGAAAAAAGTTTATAATTATAATGTACATGCGCAGTTGTAGGGATAATACAATGAACATTTGTGACTATACATATGTGTTTCCTACAAGCAGGAACATTTGAACAAATTTTGACAAAATAGATATTGGTAGAAAAATATCCGTTATGAATAAAATATTATAACTTTATTGGATAGTAGCTATCATATTGTATTTACTCTTCGTATTTTCTTTTTTTGTATGTGTACTTACTCTTCGTATTAACTTTTGCCATAAAAGAAAGAACATATATCGTAATCAAATTTTTATTTACGTACGTTGTTAAAAAGGGTTCTTTTTTAGGTCTAGTAATATTCATTTAAATTAGATGCTAAAATTGCTCTCTGTAATACTTCGTGTCAAAATCACTCGGCCGTTTCAATTACATTAGAGGAGACAGATTAAAAAAAGTTAGCGGTATTTTTAGAAAAAAAAGGACGTTGAATTTTTAGCTTAATTTAAAAGTTGAGCCTTTGACTTTTTGCGGTTTAATTATAATTATACTGGTTTATATTTAAAATAACACCACATTGCAATTACAAGTTTTTTTTTGGGATTCGACTATTAATTTCTAACATTTTTTTTAATATTAAATTTGATATCATATTTAATTGTGAAAGCCTGTTCTATATACCATGCCTGGTTGCTATACCCACAGCTAGATCCACGACGGTCTTCAACGGTCACGAGTTTTTTTAAACGTATTTAATTATGATAGCGCATAAGGACCCATAGCTATAGGCTGATAGCTCATTACAAAATGAAATACTAAATAATATTATACCAGTGACGCGTTTACATATTTACCCCCTTTGCCTTTTGGTTATCAATGACAATCACATTTAAAGATAATAAGTAAGTAAACTTCAGTCGAGCGTTGGAGCTGACGCACAATGGCTTGTTTTGTTTTCGTTAACAACAACTTATATTAAAAACGGTCACTGTAATTTGCATACTAATTTTTTTAGATTATCATCTGGCTGATATGTTATTTATCTGGGATCAGCGCTTTGTCTCACCATTCATATCTATCGCTAATCAAACATGGTCATATCACACACATATTCCCTTATCATATGTTCAACCGCCAAGTAGCATGACTTCGTATTTTATTCGTGTTCCGGTTTGAAGGGTCAGTAAGTCAGTGTAACTACAGGCACAAGGGACATAACATCTTAGTTCTAAACATTGGTGGAGCATTGGATATGTGATGGTTAATATTTTTACAGCGCAAATGTATATATTTGTTGGTGACCACCTGCCATCAGGCAGTCCACGTGCCCGTCTGCCTACCTACAAAAATCCTCAGGTACTTTCTTGCACAATATTATACCTCACATAGTGCGTACCTCTTTTCGATCCTGTTTTCTTGTAACCATCTAAATACATAACACTCTTATTGTTATATGACAAATGTTACAGATTTAATTTATGAAAATTCATTAACGTGCACCAAGTAATCTCTACTCAAAGCAACACATTGGAACATGCATCATAGAGAAATAGGTGTAAATAAAGAAACAATAACGTCTGAGTTCATTTTTCGTTTAATATTGAACATTTCAAATCTAAAGATTGGCAGCAATATGATAAACTAATTTACCAATAACTTGCCAAAAATCCAAAGTCCACATTACAAATTCCTACACCATAATAACAAATAAATGAAAGCAAAATGTACTAAAGTCGTCATTATCAGATACATAAATAGAAGAATACAAAACAGTTTGTCAACCGATTTTTTGTTTGGTAGATATTGAAGAGTTATCAATAAATAAATAAGAAAATTCGGATATATTAAAGTAAATATCCCACTGCTGAATTTTGAGGAGAAGATTTAGAGGTTACTCTATCACGCTGATCCAATGCGTGGTGGTGGATACAGAAGTGGAAGCTACTTCACATTAAGGTTTCTATCACCCCCGATTACGTTATGAATTATAAACACAAATTAAGCAAAAGATTCGGTAGTCGTTTGAACGGGTTTGCTACCAAAGCCATCTCGGCTCTTAAATACGCATATGTTTTCCTAAAATTATCAATAATGATTAAAGTCGTATTTTGACCACAGTGAGAACACTAGTAGGTATTATTAAATTAATTAAACAAATCATTCGAGCAGTTAGTTGTTACGTTGTTTCAAATGGCTGACAAATTAACGAGTACAATAGAAAATCATCGAACGATGTCGTTTGGAACACGAGGGCACATAAAGCGGTACCGTTTCAGGGATTATTGCCTCGTAAAATGAATTACGAGCATCGATACTTAGCATCGATTCCGGTCGGATTGCTCTTGAGATTATTAACTGTTATGGTTTAATCAACTTGAGATCTAGAACGTGGGCTAATTTTAGATGTTGAACGAGAATAAATCACTGTGACTTCGCTTGTACTATTTTTTTTTCTTTCATTACTAGATTCATATTTAATTGACGAAAAATTGTAAATAGACCGATTAAAAGAATTATATAGCTCATAACATTCATTTATCTTAGTGGTTTTATTTAAAATATATCATTTTTTTAACCATTTATTCTAATACAATTTTTTTATTTATTAAATTTCAATACTAAACGAAATATGATACATGATATCTTAATTTATTTCTTTATTTTTACCGCCTATGTATTTTATAATATGTCTACTACATAAATTAAAAAATTCAATTGAATCATGAATGAAAAACAAACAGCACTTACACTCTCCGGATCTTCAACAACATGGGGTCCGAGTGAGGCGAGCGTGCTCCATTTGCAGGACGGGGGTGCGCGTGCGGCGCATCGCTTGTGAGCCTTGAACTTGCAAAGTTCACACGCCAGTGCGTGCGCAGTGCCAAGGGCGCCGAGCGGTTCTCTGCACACGTTGCAAAACGTAGGCCTAGCGTGTGTTGCAGTGTACCTATGAAATAAAAAAAATATATATTTTAAAACACTGGCAGTTGAGTATAAGTGAATATGATGCAAATAAGAATTTGAATTCACAATTAATGGAGCGAAACAACGCAAAGACAATAAAACACGAAAAATTGCACGAACGCAAGTTTGTTAAAATACAATTATTAATTTAAAAAAAAGCGTAATCGATTCGAATCGAAGCTGAAACGATTTTTTTTAACAAAATAAGAAACAAAGAATACAATTATAATAACGAGCAATAAATAAAAGTAACGTATCAACACGAAAGATTTATGTTTTTTACATTTCAATGGGCTGACATTCAAATTCAGAATTGAGGTAATTTTAATAAAGTTAAATCAAACAATTGATCATGCCGGCTTGTTCGAATTTTGAATTTATGTCACGTAACTATTTAAATTGCAACGGCGGTGTAATAAAAGAGAAACAGAATGAAATACGAAAATTTAAATTTGCCTTTGTTTCGAATTTTGCGTATTTCACGATTCCGATATTACTCGGAAAACTTTTATTTACTCAAAGCAACAGGATGCAACGACGTGAAAACGACGTTTTTTTCCCGTCTAGACTATCTGGGTTAACATTGGTGGTGAAGTACGCACCGGTGATTCTGCTGCTCTACTTTTGTTGGGCAATACATTTGTATTGTTGTATTCTATTTGAAATGGTAAGTGATTCAGTGTAATAAGAGGTCACGGGATATAGAAGGGCTTAAATTAAATCAAGTTCAATGTCTATGGGTGAAAAAGTCAACGTTTCATAATTTACTCATCCTTTCTAAAATAAGTTAGAAAAGAACTTATCTACCCTCAATTCGTGCTTAAGAAGTTTTATCTCGAAAGAGGTTAGTTTAATTGCTGACTTTATATACGCACTGTTTATCGTATACGCTTGTAACATCCTACACTTATTCGAAGTTAAAAAATTGAAATTGTGCTCGGCGGTACAGAATTTAGGTAAGAAAATATTTCGAACGTATAAAACGTGCGCGTCGAATCTTTCGCCTCTTGATAAGAGAAAAGACAGTAGCCCAGTCCAGCCTTGGTATATTAACAGTCCGTTAATTTTTATTACCAATGATGATCTCCAGATGACAGGCTTGCGACGAGGTCCGCGACGTCTGCGCCGCGATGCAATGCGCCTCGTAATGCGCCTGCCCATGTCTCCATCTCACCACGGCTATCAGCGCACAAGACTAAGCACCGGCTTGCTGTTATCACCTAAAAATATTATAAGAATGTTGTATACATTATAAGCAAAACCCGTCAGATAATTTCCTGTCTAATAATCCTGGTATAATGGTTGATGTACTGCAGCACTATATATCGGCGATGAACGACAAAGTGGATATATTTCTTTTTAAAAAATGTAGGCAGGCGGACGAGTGAATGGGCTGCCTGATAATGAGTGGTCACAACCACCCCGACGTTGGCACCATAAGAAATCTTAACCATTCCTTAAATCGCTAATGCGCCACCAACCTTGGGTACTAAGATGCTATGGCCCTTGTGCCTGGTATCTCTCGAATGAAGCTCGACTGTGTTACAATTAACATATCAAATATGCGATCATTCTGACATTTGAAACTCAATGTTCGACGATAGCAGCCTAGCATTTCATATTGTTAATTAATCCTGTGTGGTCACGCAGCACTTTGTAAATGTATGATCGCAGTTAATATTCGAATAAAATAAATAGAATGAATAATATAAATTGCGAAAATTTCAAGAAAGCAAAAAAACATTCTGAGCACTGATTTTTTAGGAAAAATCGTAACGAGCCGAAACGAGTGACGTCATAACGTAGTAAAGGACGCAAACGTGACATGCCAAATTTTGTTTTCATAAAACGGTATTTTGTATGCGAAAATACACTAGTTCGAGAGATTTGTTTAATATAAGCATTCATATTTATTCCGTACCATGTTCTGTTATTTATTTAACGTAAATATGGACCTTTGTTAACTAAAGATAACTGCGAAACCTCTCAATATAAATCAGGAATGACATGTATTCTAACATCATTTACTGGTGGTAGGGTTTTGTGCAAGCCCGTCTGGGTAGGAACCAACCACTCATCAGATATTCTACTGCAAAACAGCAGCACTTATTATTGTTGTGTTTCGGTTTAAGCGATGGTTAACATTTCTTACAATGCCAATGTCTATGGGCGATGGTGACCACTTACAATCAGGTGGCCCATATGCTCGTCGGCCAACCTATACTATAAAAAAAACCATTTATTTTAATTTAATGTTAAATTACAATCACGTTTCGAAACATGAAAAGATAAAAGCGTTTCATAACGAGGTTTTAATTGCATTTGTTATGTTTTTTAATTTAACAAGGGGAGATAGAATACTATTTAAATCATAGAGTATGAAGTGTTTTGTATTGTCATACAGATTAAAAGCACTGCAGTACTATTTTAGAGGAAAGTCCGCATCGCTATCGTCCAATTTTCGTTGGTGAACTTAACCATTAATGTTTTATTCAACGCTCATTGGTTGCCTGTTGCGTCAACGACTGCCACTGACCAATGATAATTCAGATTAAAGTGCTAATTAGTTCGTTATTTTGTATTACATTAGCCTTTCAGATAAATATATGTACATAGTACTATCCAGATTATTCTGGTTTGATCACTTGTATATATATTTTTTTTAAATAAACTATTTTAAAAATTATCAATGCCCGAAGTCTTATCAGCGGTTGTATTATATATATATATATATATATATATATATATATATATATAAACCGCTGATAAGACTTCGGGCATTGATATATATATATTATAATATATAATATATATAGATATATAATACAACCGCTATATATATATAAATGAAAAATCCTTAAACCTAAGTAAAGTAAGTAACTTGCAAATATTTATATTAACTTAAAAAGGGGATTTATTCGTACAGATGTTAACATATCATTTTGAGATAAAGTGTATTATTTATAAGAATAAAATAATGAATAAACATTAAAAAGTGAAAGAATATTCTAGAACAACCTATAAACAAATATAATTAACTTATATAAGAATTGATATTTCCTACACAAAAGAATACTACATACTTCCAATGAAATATGCGAGATCACTAAAACTTAACGAAATGCGATATACGCAAAAGCCTTATAAACAAAAATAGAAAAAGTCTTTGTGGAAACCAGGTCAAACTAAGTTGGGAGACTCGGGCCGGAAGAGTCAGAAGTACAAGTTAATATGAGTTTTGAGTTTCCATATTCAGATCACGGAAGGCCAAACTATAAATATCGCGTTTATTTGCAGACGAGAGCAAATCGGTTATGGATTTGTAAACAAATAATATTATTATCGTGCCGAAAAATATTATTTATAATATAACCTACCTACTATAATAATAGTGTAAGCCACATAACCAAACCATTCCACCAACGACTTCCAAACTGTAATATTATTTTTATTTTATACGTATTAGGCGACACGGGCCTGTGGTTATAACATCGTATCTTAATCGAAGCCGAACCGAATTCTGGGTTCAAACCCGGGCAACCGCCGCTGAATTTTCACGTGCTTAATTTATTTGTGTTTTTAATTCACCTCGTTCGGAGAGAAATTTTAATTCAACTCATTCAGCGTTGAATTAAAATCCGTCAATGCAATTCATTGCATTGGATAATCTATTGCTAAAAGGCAATACTTAGTATTTTTAAACTGCGATTTGAAGGGTGAGTGACCTTTTATAATAAAAAAGACGAATCTTAACTTTGCATAAGAGTTTAAGACAATGATTTTTATATCTATAAAATATCTATAAAAGCTATCTGCAATGCGAAATATTTAAATAAAACTTTATTTCATAGTTATAAATAGCACCCTCTGCTGGCTTTCAAGCCTCTTGTTTAGAATTTCTATATGTAATATACATACACATCTTTGTAATATTTATGGCAGGCGTGTGACCGACTTAAATGGAGTCTAAGCTGAGATACGAACCACAGATTAGACATGTGTGTGTAACCGATGTACATTACATGCACTATTTAAAAAAATAATATGCAAACTTATTTCTTTTAAATTTATACATTATATAAAAAGAACATTAAATAGTTTATTGATACGTATAATATATAGGTATTTTTGTATAGCTATTTTAGTTAGATTTACAAATACAATTCACAAAAAAAATACAGTGACATAGAGTTGATATCGTGATATCGATAATTTTTTTATATTTTTTTACACTTAATTTTATTTATTTTTTAGCACAGTTTATAAAATTTTTAAAAATCGAAAAATGTTATCTATTATAAAGATGAAGATGAAGAAGACTTTCCTTAAATTTAAAAATAAGAGCCTCATAAGTATGAGCATTTATTAATCGTCACTATACAAGATTGAATTCAGAGAAAGTTTCTGTTTCGGAACGTAGTTTCTACGGAAAAGAACCTAGTTTTTTTTTTTTTTTTATAGAATAGGAAGGTGGACGAGCATATGGGCCACCTGATGGTAAGTGGTCACCAAACGCCCTTAGACATTGGCATTGTAAGAAATGTCAACCATCGCTTATAGCCAATGCGCCGCCAACCTTGGGAACTAAGATTTTATGTCCCTTCTGCCTGTAATTACACTGGCTCACCTCACCCTTCAAACCGGAACACAACAATATCAAGTATTGCTGTTTTGCGGTAGAATATCTGATGAGTGGGTGGTACCTACCCAGACGAGCTTGCACAAAGCCCTACCACCAGTTATTCTATTCCATCAAATAAATATTTTATTGTATAATATTTAATAAATACAATTGTGTTATTACATACCTTGTATGATAAAATCAATGAATACTAGAGTCGACACATTTTATAACGTGAACAAGACGTGTTCGCGTAATAATAACGCTTTGTTTGACTAATATTTATAGTGTTCGTTAACATAACGTCATCCACATGGATTGAGACCGCAAATAACTCAAATATAGCAAGATATTTGTTTATTCGTAAAACTGAACGCAAGAACGGTGCAATGTTACTGAACCAAAGATCAACGGTCATCGCAAATATTTGCCTCATCGACTTCTCTATTGTGCAACTTAAAACCTACAAGTGATATTTGTAATTACGAATGATATGACATTTGTGTAGATTAATGAAATACTAAATGTCCCGCAGTGGTTGAAATTTGATTGTAATTCATTGCTAATAAAAATGAGATATGACATTAAATATATATATTATTAAATTATCTTCTATGCGTTAACATTTGAATTATTATAAATGGCGAATTCGGTATGGCTATAAAAAAATCAATGAAATGTCAAAAAACGTTTGACAACGAACGACAGACTATGTGTTCGACAATGGCAGTACGAACGTAAACTATGAATGTTTCATTTCATGTAATATATTTACAACGCAAATATACATAAATTTTAAATTTCTGCATATAAACTTTAACCATGCTATATCTCACAACTCTTCGTGTGCGGTAAATGCTTAAAAAGTAGTACGAAGTTTTCTCTTAACGTAAAATATGAAACACGATCAAATATGTTCTCTTCAGAGAGTGGCTTGCCATTCGGCTCTCATTGCATTTTAAATGGTGTTTATAATTAATTCGTGTTGAAACCTTCATGTGTCGAATGAAATTTTGACACACGTGTATCCATCAACTTGCATTTGAGTAGCGTGATTAAGCACAAAACCTTCTTCTCGAGTGGAGGGCTTTGTCAAGTTCTCGCAGAACTGGGTAAACAAAAAAGCATTTGGTTAAACAAAATCGGCTTAATAAAAAAAGTTACACAATTATATAAAGTATTTTTTTATTAACAACACAAAAATTTGGTTATGACAGAATGTTCAACTACCGCTTTAACACAGTAAAACATATCAGCCGTTCTCCTTAAAAGTCTTAATTCGGATTATTTAAAGTTGTTTAATTTAAGTTTGAATGAAAATATAACCTTAATGTGTACGAGCTGGAATAGATTGTAAATTTTGATTTTAAAATAAAATATTAATGACAAAAAACAAAACAAAAAGTATCGTGCAAATGAATTTATTAACTTTTACTTTGTTTACTTACAACTTTAGGTTCTCTTCTTAAGTTATTGGGTTATTAAGAGAGCGCATAAATCTAGCGAAATTTCAGGCGTAGTCCTCTCAGCCAAAGAGCGCCGCAGCGACTGACTTAAGAAGCAAGTATATGTGTGAAGTATGGGTTACATGCGATTGGAGATTTTGTTTTTCGCGTAAAGAAAATGTAATAAGTGCCAAAAGCTGTTTTATTGTTATAAAAATAACAAAGGGTTCTAAAAAAGTCCCAAGAGGTATTCTCGATTATTTGTAAATATAATTAAACAACATTACGAGTATAAATCAATAACATTTAAAGATTAGCGGATAATTCGCAATATTTTATATAGCGAAAGTTTTATTCTTTAATAATTCTGCTCAGATATAGACTTTAAAAATATAATGCACAATATACATACAATATTTTAATTTTAAATCAAATCTTTGGCCCCTCTTCATGCGACCACACTCGGACTAGTAAAGTACCGCCATAACAAATTGTAAGCACCGTGCTCACTAATACAATGTTTGAATATGTGACATTACAAGTGTACGACTGCAATGTTCGTATCGATGGACTCACTAATATTACCGTTTCCGAGCTATTACGTTACACGCGAATGCTCTTCGTAAGCAGCGTGAGCTCTCCGCGATATACACGAAAGCTTTTAACATTTGTAGTGTCCATCTAATAGAACGACTTTAGTATTGTCCAAAATCTAAGAGAAGCTATTCAAATCTTATATAATTTAACTTAGATTTTAAACCAAGTCTTTTTCAAAATTGTTTCGATTACATTAAGGGAGCCTATTTTCCCGATTGTCTTCTTATTATTTTTAAATAAGCATTATTTTAATTCATATAATGTACACAGTTTTAATCTTTACTGGTGGTAGAGCTTTGTGCAAGCTCGTCTGGGTAGGTACCACCCACTCATCAGATATTCTACCGCAAAACAGCAGTACTTATTATTGTTGTGTTCCGGTTTGAAGGGTGAGTGAGCCAGTGTAATTACAGGCACAAGGGACATAAAATCTTAGTTCCTAAGGTTGGTGGCGGATTGGCTATGTAAGCGATGGTTGACATTTCTTACAATGCCAATGTCTAAGGGCGTTTGGTGACCACTTACCATCAGGTGGCCCATATGCTCGTCCGTCTTCCTATTTTATATATAAAAAAAAATCTATAAAATTTCCTTGTAATCACTAAAGATATGACTTTGAACATAGTAAGTATTTCCGTTAATCCATCACGATTGTGCCTTTTCCAATTTTTAGTCACACTATTCTTTTTGACTTGCTTTAAGTCTTCGTTTTCATTTCCTCCTGAAGAATTAATTAGAAGTCTTGATTTTTAGATTTAAAGCTTTAACAGCCTCTATCCAACCCTATGCGTACTAAAGCTAAACTGCTTTCAACGGTTGCTTTCTATTGTTGCCAATCTCAAATTTGACCTATAATTTTTTTTCTCCTATTTCTTTGGAAAACAATTATCTTATATCTTAATTTACTATATTTATAAACTATCATATCAAAAGGTCTTATTTTAAACAGAATATATGTGTAAAATGACGATACAAAAGTATATTCGAAATTTGAAATAAATTCAATCACAGCTCCGGTACAGGTCAAAGGTGGACCAAAATAAACATTTATAAAAGGAAAAAGCTACTGGAATTATCTGGCCCGTGTTATTAAAAATCAACTATAAACATACGTCAAACAATTATTACACTCAATCTGTGATTTGCAAAAGAGCACAAAACAAATGTCAAGCGTGAAAAGGTTAATGAAACGAGATGAGAGAGCTGAAATAATTTAAGCACGTGATATATAAATAGTGTTACGTGGCTTCAGATAAAAAACCTCCGACTATATTAGCAACTAAAGTCAGCTGGCCATGACAGTATGGATTTAAAAAAAATGTTTTTTTATTTTTTATTTATTTGAAATTAAACTAAGCGTCATATTATGTGTCATACATTTTTAAACGTTACATTTGCGAAATATTTTACGTAGAAAGCGACGCGTAGCCACGGTAATTTTATGTAACTAGCGTTAATTATTTTAAATCAGCATTTATTGTAAGTTGAGAAAATGATTTTGTTTTGAACGATAATAATATTTTCATCATAAATTCCTCGCCACATCGAAGTTACATCGATCATTCGATCTCAGACTTGTCAGAAACACATTCTCTCAGCGTCCGGACTTTGTACATAAGTGATATTGACTTGAGATCTTATCATCTAACAGCTGAAATAATAAACATTTCTGGTTCGCGTCCGTCGAGAAAAAAAACTCCAAATATAAATCAAAAGTTATTAAACACCAGCTTTCAATGGAAACGGTGACTTGGAACAGAATGCAAGTTGTCCAAATTATAAAAGTTATTATAAGAAACGAGTTCGAATAATATATAAAAAAAGGTTATTTTAGCAATAATCAGCCACAAAGTGCTGGGGACATAGAAGTCCCCTAAAATTTCCGCGATGGTCGGTCTTGCGCTATCCGTATCCAACGGCTTCCCACGACACATGATTTATTAAATCACATAATTTTTAATAATTTATTCATTTATACTAGTGAGAGGGCTTTTTATTAGCTTTATATAATCCCATATTCATATCCAATATTATTTATATTACAAAAGTGAGTTCGTACATAGGGTATCTAGTACCTGCTCTCGTCTAGGGAAAAACTAGTACAAAATAACCTATATATGTAATTCGTATTTAACGAAATGGAAGCTTTAGGTAAAAAGCATCACAGAAAAAGTGTTCGTAGTATATTCTTGAAAACATTATTAAGAAAATATGAAGTTCGAAATTTACAAAGTGAGATAAGAGATGGGGTATCATAGCGCTATACATAAGAAGCCCCTTGTCACTGTCACTGGCACATTTTAATTTTTTTTTTCTTATTGTTCGGAACCCTCCGTGCGCAATTCAGGCTAGCGTTTTGTCGTTCATAATTTATCCAAACATAATTTACTAAGAATTTTAAGACTCGTCAATTTTTTTGGTATGCTTTCAACGTCCTAAAGTGTATAATTATAAATATGAAAACAAACAATTTTCTTTGATTAAAACAAAAATGAAATTATTAAATAATTCGTAAATTGTATAATTAAAAAGGCAAACATTGAATTAAATAGTTAATTGCCTCTACATAAATATGTAAAAGTATAATTTATGTAGATTTGTAAATCCAGGAGTTAAAAAGTAAGAAGTAAAGTAACGGTGAATATTCCACACTGAAGCCTCCGACTTAGCCCAGCGGTGGGAATAAACAAAACATTCAAAACGAGAGGAGTCTCCTTTTTGCGGAGAATGTTTGTAGCTTACTTCTCGGCGGACTCTATATTCTGAACCGAGGCTAGTTTTATGTTAATCCTTTAAAAATGTGATTCAAAGGCATTTATGACTCGCTGTGCTTCTGCTTGGAAATAAAGATCTGCAGGAACAATTTAAAAAAAATAAATAAAACTCAAAAGGCATGGTAAACACGTTTTATTTATTTCGTTGAAATAAAAATAAATATGTATACTTACATATTGATTCAGTTTGAATTGAATTATAACTAAGTAGAGTTAAGAGTAAGATTATAACGAAATTGCTATAAAAAATATGCAAATTTGTACACAAAATTATTCCTTACACCAGGGAAGATCGTATTGAGTTATTAACATAAATTAACTGAAGGGGTTCTTGGCCGAAACTGAATCGATCATTGTTTAAGATTAAAGTTTTCTACGTCTAGGTCAATTTCGTTTTAAAAAACATAAATACGATATAAATGATATCCGAAAGTCGTTCTTAACTTCACGAAGGAAAATACGACACCAATTAAAAAACAACACGTAATGTTTATTCGAAGACAAAGAAACGTTAACAGTGAACGTGATGAGCGAAAAACAGCAACGCTTGTCCAACGATAACCAGCTCTCGACAACGCCAAAACATATCCACGTGTCGAGTATAAACTCGTTAGTAAGCTAAACAGTTGAAGCGAGAATGTATATTCGAGTTCTGTTGTCCTTTACACGGAATGCAAACATCGACGAAGCGAAATTCAGCAACAATCGTCGAAGTCACGCGCTGAAGTTTCGACGTTGAAACTTTTATGTATTACTAGCAGTCCGCTCCAACATCGTCTGGGTTAAACAATTACTTTTTTTACTCCATTAATAACTCTTATAGATAAAAAATTGACATCTTGGATGAGATTATTGGAATTTTCGTAGGGAACTCAAATTTCGAAAATAAAATATACCCTCTTTTACTCGCTGACAATGTACCTTTCTATAGTAGAATGTAATTTTTAAAATCAGTTAATCAGAATTTGAGTTTATTCATTACATAACATACCAGAGTCTAATCTTTTCTCTTTGTATTATTCGTATACATAATACTGAAGATATTAATGATTAGCAGCAAGTTCCAAATTTTGAACTAATTTAATCGAAGCAGTTTTTATATCTTTTAATTTTTTTTTAGTTATAAATATCCTATGTCACCCTTCCATTTGTTTCCACTCTTAAACTCCAGTTAATAAGAGGCTGCGTGTACTGACAAACCAATTCGAATTTATAATATTAGTATGCAATAAAAAGTTTAGGATGACACATTTTTTATTCAACATACGTATACAATACTTTTGTTTTTTTAATGTTATAGTTAGGCAGAGGAGAAATGGGCCACCTCATAACATCTTCATGATATATAGCTAAGAACCACCTCGCTCATATCAGGTCTCAAACAGAAAAAACCGGATCATCATCGGCCTATTCGTTTGGCAGTTACGATGTCACAGACAAACATACAGATACACTCATTAGTTTATACATTATAAGTTTTATAACACCCCTCTTTTAACGTCGTGGACTTAAAGGATAAACAGTGCAGGTGTGTGCAATCTATATCCTCACTCTTATAATCCGATTGGACGGTAATCCGAAACGATCCGGGGAAGATCGAACGCAGAACAACTTTATATGCTTTACGAGACACGGGAGCTTAATACTGCTGACTTCTCAACTCCGGAGCGTTACCGAGAATTTTGAACAGAACTTTATAATTAATCTTTTCTGGGATGGATTTGAACCTAGAACATTTTCACCGGACATTCAGACCATCAAGGCATAAGAATATTGTGTGTAGTATGTTACAAAATAAATATACTTTTTTATAAACATAGCTGTTCTTTATGCGACTGCTACTTATAATATGGATTTTCTTTTGTCCATTATTTTTAAATTATGCCCTCAAACGATTCTTTTAAAACCAACTCGAAGTAATCCGGGATTTACAAAGACAGTTTCAGACATTCGTTCGTGTGCAGCTGCCTCGAAGGGATATTGTTTTACCATATAATTGAAATGTAATACAGATGTAAATATAAATTTACTGAACCTGCATATTATCGTAAGAAACGATCTTATTGAATTTATTTTTTATTGAGAATTCATTCTCTTTGTCTTTTTTGCTGTATGTTTGCGATTTGGAGTCTACCAAACACTATTAACTTTTAATTTTACGCCAATAGAAGCAAAATTTTGCCTATCTACTATACAGTTCACTAATTAATTATGTGTCAGATGATATTAGTTATGAGTCAACATCTCTTTTTAATCTTTAGATATAGAAGACCAAAGAAATTCAAGGATACAAGGACATAAAACAAATACTAAAAAAAACCTTACACTTTACCTTAAAAATTAATTCCATTGCAATAACTTTTAAATGTAAGAAAACATAAAAAAAATTATATCATCAAATACCTTCACTTCTTTATCATTCATGCACGTACATAAATATAATCCTAAAAATTTTACGCGAAAACGGGATTTCTTTATCTGTTTTCCGAGTTCTATAAGCTCTTAGTCACATGACTCCGAAGAATAATTTAAAAGCGGCATGACGTAACAGAAGTCGAAGTTATCCATCAATTAGAATACGTGAATCTTAATTTATGATTCCAAAGTTCAAGCCCGAACAAGGTCTACTGAATTTTCATATGAATTTTCTACTTATAATTGATCTCGAGCTCGTAAAAGAAAAACATCGTGAGGAAACCTGCATATGCCAGAAGAAAAAACAGTCGCTTTGTGTCTACTAAAACTGATTGAAGCGTTGTGAAATAATCTCTAAACGGTCTTCTCAAAAAGAAAGACTTTAGTCTAACTTAGTCTAACTAAAGTGGGACATTTGCAGGCTGTTACTTAACAGATTTCACCCACTGCTGGGTTTCGATCTCAACTTATCTGTGCAATAAACATGGTCCAGAGTTAGTCTTAACCAGATTCCACTGACTGTTTCTGTAATGTCATGACCCTCTCAAGGGCAGAATTACCAATTAATTGTATTTTTCCGCAACACATTCTGAGAAAGAGCAATTTTACGAAAACGGTATGTCTTGTATTTCAGTTAGTATTAAAATAATCCCACACTAGTTAATTTATCTATCTATTTATATATCGAGTAACATTTATCGGTCCAGATAATTCAAACACAACCCATGGCAACGACATATAATAATATGTATAATTACAAAAAGTTATAGTTCGTATTGATATATTTTTTTAAGTGTGATACGTGTATAAAAATGGCTTTAACTGACAATGCCAATAAACCGTCACTTTTAGGTGACTAATTTATCTTTGTTTACTACTATGTAAAGTAAAGTAAAGTAATAGCCTGTTAATGTCCCACTGCTGGGTTAAGGCCTCCTCTCCCTTTTTGAGGAGAAGGTTTGTTATACTACTATGTATAGACATATAATATTATAATTGCATATTAGATATTTTTGGTAAAATGTCTGATAAAGTCTTACTAGCAGCATTTCATATATTATTATTAAAACCCAGCAGACGTTGTTTGAAAATTAATGCGCAATGCTAGCGGCGAGTTACAAAATAAATTGGGTATAAAAACTTCTCTATGAACAATATATATACATATGAGCCAACTTTCGTGGTTATTGTTCAAACTCTGTCAAAGTTTATTAATCTCAAGCAGATATATTAGCATCAATTCTTTTATACGAGTATATAGATTTCCATGTGAATTAACCCTAAGTTATTGTTTATCAGATAAGACCCTTGTTCGAGGAAAACTTCGGGGCGTAATATTTGAATTTGTTTACATGTGCAAAAATTCGATAGCTACAACAGTATTATTTGATTTCTCAGAATAAGTTTCAATCATCTTTTTGTTTTTATAGTTAGTTAATGGCGTTGTAATGCTTTTATTTTGCTTGTTAACTATTATCTGACGCGACAACCCTTAAAACACCTTCGCTTATAAAGTTGCGTTTTTTATTTTCTTTTTAGAATCGTTAGGCGGATGAGCACATGAGCCACCTGATGGTGAGTAGTCACCAACGCCCATAGACATTGGCATTGTAGGAAATGTTAACCATCGCTTGCATCGCCAATGCGCCACCAACCTTTCGAACTAAGATGTTTGGTCCCTTGTGCCTGTAATTACATTGCCTCACTCACCCTACAAACCGGAACACATCAATACCAAGTACTGCTGTTTTGGGGGTCACCCTACAAACCGGAACACATCAATACCAAGTACTGCTGTAGGTACCACCCACTCATATGAGTGGGTGGTACCTACCCAGACGAGTTTGCACAAAGCTTGATGCAATGCCACTTAGTAGCGAGATACAACAAGGTAAATAATTTTACAACCTATCATTATTATGATGTCAAAGTCAAGTAATAACTTGACTTTGACTTTGACTTGACTTTGACAAGTAATAACTTGACTTTGACTGATTCATCAGTCAAACTGTGTCGATTATTCTCAAACATGTCTGTTTTTTTACATTTATTTTTATAAAAAGATAAAATTTGGTAAATTTTATACTATTCAATTATAGTAAACTGTAGTTTATCATTAGTCATTTTTACTTTAGATGAACAAAAGAAAGTACTATTGCTCCATTGCGTATGTCAGTGGATATCGTTGAAATAATCGCAAGCATGCAGGCTCTCTTATAAGACATCTTTTGCTTTTTTTCTATACTTTATAATTCTGTATTCATTTCCTTAAAATAAAATTATTACGAAGCTGAAGAAAAGAACGTAGAAATTCATATTTACATACACAAACAAAAAAGACTTTCGTACTGAACATACACCTTAAAAAATCCATAGAAAAAAAATCCAGTTAAACAAGACTGCGATGTTATTTTAGCGCAGTAACGGCCATTAGAAAAGAAGTTTTGAATAAATTAAAACTCTACCAGAAACACTAAAGTTCTCGTTCTACTTTTTATTTCAGTTGGACTTTTACATAAAGAGTATAATGAACAGTATTATTTTAATGTTAGAATATCATGTTTCTTTATGAATCTACAAGCTTGCAAAGTGTACTTATTTTGTGCTGTACGGAGTTGGATGTTACATTTGTTTGCTTTTCCGAATTCGAATTTTCAAATTATGATTACCCTTTTAGCTTAGTGGCTAATTTATAAGGCTGCAGAATCCGTGGTCCGGGGTTCAAATCCGTGACCAGTGAAAATATTTTTCTGTCAGGATTTCTCAGTAAAATTCCGAGATTAGGGAAATACAGGTGGTACTATTCCCTGAAGGCACATAAAGCTCTTAGTTCTGCGTTTACCATTTCTCCTGGTAAATTCTACGACCGACGTTGGCTTATGACAGTGGGAATAGAGAGTACACTTGTGTTTGTGCACTCACTTGTACAATAAAATAAATTCCTTGCGCAGATAGATAATCTTCGAGACAGGCAGCCGTGGGGAAACATTTCTATGTTTATATTATTCTTGTCATTGTAATACGATACGAAACGATATCTTCAGTCCTGGCGTTCTTCTGATAAAATCTGGCGTAACTGTGACATATAGACTTACTTTTATATTGTGTACAATTTTATTCTTATTTTATACATCGACATGAAGCCTTAATTCTACTCGAGAAAAGTCGAAGCAATGCACTAAGAGCTTAATATTATTTTCTCTTTTTAAAAATGTTTCAAATCGACTCCCATCTGTGAATAATCACAAACATTCAATTCACGGTAAAAATAAATTCTAAAAGCTAAGTGCAATGTAAATAATTCAATCTTAAAAATCAATTTGTATTAAGTGAAGTCGTTTCCAACGTTTTTTGAATGGCGGGTCGTTTTTTCATTTGCAAACCTTATTGTTACACATTGAGGTCATAATAATAATAATAATAATATCCTGGGACATTTTTCACAAACGGCCATCTGATCCCAAATTAAGCTTGTACAAAGCTTGTGCTATGGAAACCAGACAACTGATATACTACACATACTACTTTTCTTTTGTAAATACATACTTATATAGATAATTACACCCAGACTCAAAACAAACAGACATGTTCATGCACACAAATGTCTGTCCTGGGTGGGAATCGAACCCACAACCTTCGGCCTCGTCAATATCATCTGATAGGGCTGTCAGTGATATTTTATAGATAATAATTATCCGCAAGTCCATTCACGTGGAATTATTACTTTTGATATGATACGTCAGGAGGATCTCAAATTTTCTCGAGTATCGTACAAGAAGAAGTCCAAAAATACGTATTAAAATTTTGATCTGTATCCGATATAGACCAGTGATTATAACGCGTGAATTTTAACCGAAGATCGCGGGATCTAAATCTGTCAAATACTTCTGATTTGTTACGTGCTTATTTACCGGCGCTTAGTATATATTCAAATTAGATTGCAACTAGACATTTTTTTTTCTTTCGGATGTTATAGCGATCACGAGAACACATCGTGCATTAAAAAATGAGATTCGAGTCAATGAGAGAAAAAAAAATCGATAACATTACGTCACATATGTCTTCATGGGTTCATAATACGAAAACATAAATATTAATTATTAATTTAAAATAAACAATTTGACAGAACTAGTATAAATAGGTTCCCATTAACTCTTCTACGCTTCGGACTGCTACTGCGAATCTTCGACAGAAAACCTCATTTTATTGGTCCGACCTGGGATTTGAACCTAGAACTTCGCGATTTGCAGTCTTATATCTAGCCACTAAACCAACGAGGTAGACAAAATATAAAGCAGAAGCTAAAACATGAAAATGCAGTTGGGCTCTTCTGGCTTTGAACCCGCGATCCTGGTTCATTTCACATTGAAATATTACAATATTGTGACCATTTTATTATTTATTACTATATACAAAAGCACAGCAAGCGGTAGTTTTGTACATAGAATAAAATATTCATACGTTGTTATTAAACTCGAAAATTCATTGTAAATTGGAAAAGCTAATCTCTATATATCTATAATATATACAAACGTTGAACACTAATAATACCGTTTGGATTTTAATTGAGGCTTTCCAAACAGCAAAGTATTTCCCGAATGCTTTAATGGCGTTATTATTTTTATTTTCTTATAATATTAAATATATAATCTCTCAATCTTTATATAAGCAAACGGCTCTAACGATTTTAATTATATTATGAAAAAAATTGTTATTACACAAAGATTGAACACAATAAAGGCAATTGACAAACTTACTCTCGGATCGATATTCGAATACTCGAAGGCTTATATAAATCCGAGTAGAAGGAAAAATGTATTCACATATTCATTTCTCAATTGACAGTTCACATTTCTTCTATTGTATGGATAATATGAATTTCTTATACGTGTACGTCATAGAAATTTCTCATGGTATGTATATACATATACGAATTGGTTCATAAATCGAAATTATTGATCGTAGTCAAGCGGAGACGTTTTGTTTTGTGATACTAACTACCCGTTCCGACAACGCATAGATAAAAAAAGGTTTTTCAAATAAATATTTGAAAGTACAAATAGGTTTTTTAAATAAATATTTGAAACTATCGTCTCGAATTTAAAACTCTAAAGGGCAACTTTAATTAACAGAAAACGGTATTATTGCGGCTCTACTGAGGACAGGAGGGTTAATTTTTTCGCCCATAGAATCGGAATTGTTATTCAAAGGGGCAATGCTGCTAGCATTCTTGCCACCATTCCACGCGGTCACAATTGGTGGTATTCCACTCGTTATATATTCACGTGAAAAATTAAAATCCTTAAAATCCATATAAAGACCAGCTGTCATCAATTTTAATTGCAGATTCTTACATTACAGGCACTATAAGTAAGTGTTTCTAGTAGAATCAATTCAATGAAACATTATAATAAAATAATAAAAAATTACTTGTTTCTGATTTATTCCTTTGTATTACCCAACCTATCTGGATGCCAAATTTGAACTTTCTAGGCCATCTGAAACTAGGTTAGAGTTTTGATCTATAGGTCAGTCAGTGATAAAAATGACGATTTTTAGACGTTAATATAAAAAAAAACCGTTTCAGGTGTGTTTATGAAATTTGGAGCACATATGTGTGTCGGAAGTCTCAATATATGAGCCAAATGTGACATGTTTATGTGAAATAGTTTTTGAGCTACGAGAGGATCAAAAGTGGCTCCAAATGGTTCACAGTGCTGCTCACCAGTTCTGTTAGCTTGAACTTTGCTTGACACGCTACCGCGTGTCTAGATAGTTTTATTTTTGCTTCGTAAGCGCCCGGACCGACAATTTCCTCTCCAACTACGAACTATATCTCAAACTATATCTCAAACTATATCTCAAAATTTGTACAACGTACAGACACACTATACGCCTAAGTCCGTCCTGATACTATAAACTAAAATATTATGGAATCACCATATCAATAGGATTAGAAATATTTGCACGAATCCGGCAAAACAAAACACGTATTTTTAATATTATTATGAAAGCGTTATTTACTAAAATACATGAAAAATCGCTGGGGCTCTTGAAACGGGGTCTCACTGGGGTTCCTTTGCGATTGCATTAATTGCTTTAAGGAAACCTGCACATGCCGAATGAAATTCTACCACGTATATATATCTACCCGGAAATGCGGTGACCTACTTCTATGTACCTATCCAGGCTTAATACGATAGTTTCACCATCAATGGGATATTTAAGGGCTTAATCGTACACGTGTGGATAGATACGATAAGATAACAACCACTTATATATTTATATATACTTATATATTATTTCTAGATCATTCTATCAATACTAGCGACATTCTCTATCATATCATTGTAAAACAAACTAATTCGTCTGAATTTGACATGTTATTGATTCAAGTCTTTGAACTGAACCCTTGGTCTATTTACCGAAACATTAGTACAAGCAAATGCAAAGACTTTACTGAACTCGTTAAAGTAATAACGCAAAAGGATAATATTAAAAATACACTTATGTAGGAGAATCTTAAAATATTAAAAACAATTAAATTATCAAAAGTTCTTATTAATAAAACGTTATGAATGTCACGACTTATCTGAATTTTGAATGAGAGTAGGATGAGGTAATTATTTTTGGATATAGGTACGTGTATTGCTTTGTCATTTAGTGATAGCCAATAAATGTCCCACTCTGGGCTAAGGCATCTTCTCATTTTAAACAAAAGAGTATTTCACGAAGCCGCTCCAATGCTCGTTGATGGTTCTATAACGATAAAACGCAGGTTTCTTGATGTTTTCTTTCACAGACGAGTATGAGATGAATTATGAACCCAATTCAATCGAATGAAAATAGATAAAAGAGATGGAGAAAAAGGGAACGAAAGGGACGAAAGCACACTGCGTTAGTTGGAACTAATTTTGAATTACAAGAGAAAACTCTGAGATTCCATATCGGTTCTTAGAGTTCAAACACATGAATCTTAATGTTCGCCTGCTTATATTTGTTCGTAACGTGCTTGGCGGTGAAAGAAAACATTGAAAAAACCGGATAAATTTCTACGATATCTATACCCATAAGCCACCGCAACTCACAGTTAAAAAAATGTGTTCAAATATGTGCAATATTTTTCATTAAAAGTGTAACTCTAGCAGTGAAACACTTATAAGTTATAACGATAATTTTACGGCTCGATACGAATTTACTTGAACCTTTAATATTTCACAGAAATAATTATCAAAAGCTTTCAAAAATACTTGGAAATTAAATTTGATATCCACATTTTCTGTAGAGATATAATATTTTAAAGACGCGATTAGGGTCGACTATAAGGAAAATACACTCTGAATTTTGATGTAAATGAAATTAATGAGATTTGCCGTTTTATTTCTTATTTACATCGTAATAGACCGTAAATATACCATGGCTGGGCAATCACGTCCTCTCTTTTTAAGGAAAACGTTTATAACAATAAACATTTGTGAATCTGACACGTACAGTTTCCTTCACGATATTAATAGACACGAGATGAATTATAAACGCATAAAATTTGAGCTCATAAAGACTTACGAGTAGTGAAGCTATTTGGATAAAATGATGATGAAACCACGATATTTGACGAAGATTCTGCCAATTAGAACACATTTATTAAAGAAATATTCCCACGATATAATCTTTGTGTGCATTTTTATATAGAATAAGTAGGTGGCCACATTGACACTGTAATAATTTAACCATCCCTCGCTGATGCGAGGATAATAATATTTATTACAATAATGTATCAACATTGCGCCACCAACCGTGGGAACTAAGATGTTATGTCCCTCGTGCCTGTAGCTGCACTGGCCCACTCAACGGAATACTAAATATTGTTTTGCGGTTGATTCTCTCGTCTAGTAGCTTGATGGAAGGCCCCAGACCCGGAGGTCCCGGGTTCAATTCCTAGGTCGAGCCAGTAAAAAGTTATTGGGTTTTTCTGACAGAAAATTCTCAGTAGCATCCCGGAGTCTAGAAGTTGGAAGTGTGTACACTCCTGTGCCTCGGAAAGCACTTAAAGCCGTTGATCCTGCGCCTGAACTCTTTCCGGTCGTGTCAGATTGCCATCCCATAGGATTATGAGAGTTAGGGAATAGAGAGTGCACTTGTGTTATTGAGTGCATATGTGATATTATTGTGCACATACTTGTGCACTATAATATCTCCTGCGTAGTTGGCTAATCTCTCTTAAGATTAGCCGCCGTGGCCGAAATCGGTCTGGAGGACATTATTATTAATGTTTTGCGGAACTATATCTAATGAGTGGGTGGTACCTATCCAGACAAGATTGCAAAAAGACACTGTGTTGTACCAGACCAGCAGGCTCACGTGCCTCTAGACAAATAAACAATTTGTTACAATGTCAAATAAAGGTCACAAATACAATTAGGATGTTCAATTTGTGTGTGACATGGAAATAAAATAAGTCTGGGTTTTTTTCAATATGTATCCCGCTTGTCTGTGGGCTTACGCTAACGTCAAAGAAGGAAAATGAGGTTTAGATTTAGACAAGCATTTATATGGTATCACGTAAAGCGGATACGTATCTCTTGTACGATTTGCAACTTTTAGACTCGTAAAACACAAAGGTTCTTGCGATAAAAATACTTTACATTTTGTCGCAAGATAAATAAGTACAAGTTTAAACATTATTATTATTAGTATTTTGGTGTCAGTTTTCGTTGATTTTCACTCGGGATAAAGAATATTTGATGTATACAATCATCAGGCATATAACTTACGCAAAACTTCAAGGGCTCTATTAAGAAATGTCACTAACTGTTCCTGAGAAGATATGTATTTAATACGTTCTTCCAAATTATGTCACGTGACCTCGTATTATAATGACACATGATTGGTCAATATTTGTTGACATCTATGTTTACACAAAACAACTATTTATTGTTGGTTATCAATACCTGAAATTATCAAGTCAAACATGTATATAGTACAATTGAAAATACCATTTCTACACTATTTGTTCCGAAATAGTTATTAAATTACGATAAGCTCTGTACGTAATGACGTACGATATTAAACATACATAAGCCCGTGAACTTGTATTTTAATTGCTATTATGTTTTCACAGGCGTGTACAAAGATGTCTGTTTGCTTTATTTCATTGTGGAGTTTCACTTAATATATTATGAAAGTATATTATATCAATGTTAATATTCATCATAAAGTCAAAATATATTTTGTTTAAGTAGGTTCTTACAAGCGCTTTTGAATCATTATTTACAATATTATCTTATTAAATTTAAATGTTATACTATTGAAGCTGCCTTTTTTATAAACCACTTAATATCTATTTAGTTAAGCACCGATTTCTCCTTCTCTGACGGGTTGGTAGATAATTGCCTTTACGCCGAAAGTCGTGGGTTCGATTCCCACCTAGGACAGATATTTGTGTGCATGAACATATCTATTTGTCCTGAGTCTGGGTGTAATAATCTATATAGGTGTGCATTTACAAAAGAAACGTAGTATATGTAGTATATCAGTTGTCTGGTTTCCATAGTACAAGCTCTGCTTAGCTTAGATCAGATGGCCGTGTGTGAATAATGTTATATAATAGGATATTATTATTATTATTATATTATTTTTGATTTGACATTCGATGAAGGCATATCATCAGCATTGTTTTAATAATAAACCGCTAAACTATGTTTATAGAACGTTTATCTGAGTAAAACTATATATATAAACTATTTATGTATTTCTGTTTTGGCTTTGTTTACGAGTAATGTAAATTACTTGATAGTTAATGTAATAAGTTTCGTATATAAGCTGTTAGATTACCTAATGAATAAATAAATAATGATGACGATGTTCTTCTGACCGAACTGGTCCACGAACATTCTCAAGGGAGACTAGCGAGCTATTATAATGAATAAATTGTGTGAGCAAATATATGTGCACTCTATTCCCTCACTCTCATAATCCGGAGGTTTGAACCGAGAACCCAAGACCTTGAGATTCAGGAAACAATCAGAATCAGAAATGATTACATCCCGAAAGAAATATTGGCATGGTCCACGTTGTTCATGTCGCCTTCTTATAAGGAACGTGTCGTTGAACCCAAATCCTCTTCTTATGTAGAACGTCACGTTTCTTGAGTAACTTTGACTATTTCACATCCAACAATGGCCAATATTGGCGTACGTCATTGTAATCATTGAACCATGATTCAATAGCCAACTTCTAATGTAAGTTTTCGGATTCGTTGTTGGCAGCCATTAGCCAAGTTATTTGCCTTTATATTGTGAACAAATAAACGTTGGTTGTTGTTGTGGATTAAAAAATATATAAGTTTTGTATATATACATTCATATTTCTACTGTATTTTATTCGTATACTGCCTTACTACTGTCACTGGTGGTAGGGCTTTGTGTAGTTTTTGTGGGTAGATACCACCCAATTAAAAGTAATTACAGGAACAAGGGACACAACATCTTAGTTCCCAAGGTTGGTGGCGCATTGGTGATGTAAGCGATTGGTTAACATTTCTTACAATGTCAATGTCTATGGGCGTTGGTGACCGCCTACCTATACTATAAAAAAATACATAGGTATTTTTATGTAACTTTTTTGTAATGATCGTATCATTTCACTTTTATAAATAACCTCAGGAACAGGGATTTCTAATGTATCATAAAACATATTAACCAAGTTATTTTAGCAAGATCCATTTTCAGATAATCACTAATATTTTAAAAATATTGGGATCGAATACGCGTCTTTAACATAGGCTCACCTCACCTCACCGCTACGCCATCTAGATTCTTATCTAGGTGACGTAGCGGTGAGCTATTTACATTGTTATATATACTGTGACAATTATATAGTGTTAAGTTGTGTCTATCACTTCTTATGTCTTTAGAGTTTAGTCACTTTAGCCGCGTAACGACGTACGGTTCAATAAGGATAAAATCACAAGATCCTTGCACTTACATATAAAAGGCGCACATAGTGATAAACACACAAATACATGCAGATAAAAAGAGAAAGATAAATATACATTCTTCTAACAGTCCGTCAGGTTGGTACCGAAACAGGTACAAAACAAACAAACTTTGTGTAAGCGTTATAATAAAAAAGACTGTATACATTGTGAAGTTTTTAGGGGGTGGATTGTTTTAAGCATCACACAATCATAATCTCTTGACTGAAATTATTGTAAAAATCTGGAATTCCACAAATTACAGGCACAAGGGACATAAAATCTTAGTTCCCAAGGTTAGTGGCGCATTGGCTATAAGCAATGGTTGACATTTCTTACAATGCCAATGTCTAAGGGCGTTTGGTGACCACTTACCATCAGGTGGCCCATATGCTCGTCTACCTTCCTATTCTATAAAAAAAAATCGCAAAGAATACAATAATTTCTAATCCGAAAATGTTTTTTTACAATTCGATTCCCACCAAGGACAGATATTTGTGTGCATGAACATGTCTGTTCGTCTTGAGTCTGGGTGCAATTATCTATATAAGTATGTATTTACAAAAGAAAAATAGTATATGTAGTATATCAGTTGTCTGGTCTGGCAGTGGTGGTGGTTCCATAGTACAAGCTCTGTACAAGCTTCATTTGGAATCAGATGGCCGTATGTGAAAAAAAATCCCCGGATATTATTATTATTATACTTGTGGATGTTTTAAAATGTAGTCCTGTAGGCTCATTCTGTGTCACGACCGCTTTACGTCTCGTTTTACGCTTTCCTCTTACTTACACCTTTTTATATTGTTTCTTTATTTCCTTTACGTCATTTATTATTGCCGTGTCCAATTTTTTTGTACAATTCATGTGGTAATATTGCGTTGAATTACAATACTATTTTCAAGGGAGTTTTACGAAGTGAAAATTCTTTTGGCACGATGTTATTAAGATTTTAAGGTCGTTTTTTTTGTTTGTGTTTTTTTTTTGTTGCGTGCACCTTTATGCTGATTAACGCAAAAACTACTTAACGAAAACTATTCCAAGTTCAAAAGTCAGATAATTACTAAAACCGGTCAGTTATAAATGTGTTACTGATTTTAAACTTATCAACGCAAATCCATTACGCCTTAGAGCGGCACCACACTCGTGACCCAATAAGCCGATGACACGGCGTGACAAGCTCATTGAGGTCACAAGGCTTTGCATCGAATATTAGAAAACGAAGCAAATTTTACGTAGTATGTATGTAGGCTTATCTGTGGATAGGAAATTTTCAACTATTTATTTCATTATAAATGGTTAATGTATTTGTAAATATCGTTCAAGTTATTTTTAAATAAAGACGAAATAGTTCATATTTCTACAGGTTGTGCTAATCAAATATTATTACCTGCCTTACTATGAAAAAGCAAATAAAAAATTTTTACATCAGCCTTATAAAACTACGACACTAGACCCAAGATTTTTTTTTATTACGTGTATGTTCATGGTGTCGTAATATGAGCAAAAAGCGCTACTGAGTGTCTATGTGCTAATTTGTGTTCATAATTTATCTCGCGTTTGACTGTGAAGGAAAACTTCGTAAGGAAACCTGCACGTCTCGGCTGGATTCTTTAAAATGTGTATTCAACAAACCGCATTGGTATAGTGTAGTTGTATGAGGTAAAAGTTATTAGAATAATAGAAGATAAAATATACAAATTGTACCAGCAATATATCGTAAACCAATGTACAATGTATATAATGCGAAATATGAACTATAAAGTGGAACGTGATTGTTTGGCGTTGCAGTAGTATGCGCAAGTGATCCCGTGACGTCCTCCGAAGGGACTGATTTTTAGTGTGTATTTCAGTGCTAGGTACTCCAGGCACCGGAAAGTCCCACAAGCCCTTTCCCCACTTCATGCGGGGGGAACACGTGATACGTTTTTCCACCGAAATAAAAAAAGAGAGTTTTGAGCACACATATATAACTAAATAGTACATAAGTACACACATCGCAATTAGACTTTTAACAACGTCCTTATTTCTGAATTGTCATTTAATATAATAGCTGTAACATAAACATTATTATACCATTATTATACATACATATTTATATCATAACGAAAAAAAAACAATTTTTAACGTATTTCCAAGCAAAGCAAACCAAGTCAATAGCACAAATATGAATACATTAAGCTCTTTTTAAATGGTTTGCGATCCGGACGTATCGTAACAGCGAATTCTGACGAAGCTGAGTCACACTGTTAATCCCTTAATGCCCCGGATACACGTGGACGTATGATAAGCGGTCGGCATATTCATGACCTAATAAACCTATGTCCAACCCTATGTAATTCGACTTAGCTTTGAGTTCATTTGCATATTAATAAGATGATGGACCTTAATTAGACCTTTTCTTTGCATAATTTTCCGGGTCAAGCGATACATACTTAAGTGTTCTTAACATAGTTAGTATATGTAATTTGTATATCATATACCAATTTTATGTTGTTGAATAACTGGCAATTATTTATGTAATTTTTGGTTTTTGTTTTCTTAACATCTATATCCAAAAAATATTCAACTTTCAACTTAGAAAACCCAATGATTTGTTTTTTTTTTCAATCACTGTTCAAAATTAAAGACCGAGTTCCAAAATTACGCATAAAAATATGATTTGCTAACGATTAAGCACAGCTTATATATACCACATAAAGATAAATAATAACTAAATAGTTTAGGAGTCATTGAAATAGTTTTACAGATGTCGAAGATATCGAGTAATGTGTACACAAGATGTGACGTTACCAAAAGTTTTCCACGATTGGAATCCAATTCCAATCCTTTCCCGACACAGATTTGGTTCAAATGTAACCCTCTTGGTATTATGTAGGTATAATGTACAACCTGTTCAATAAAAAGCACTATCAAAATCACTTCTGAGCGAAGACGTAACATTTTTTTATATGATAGGCAGGCAGACTAGCAAATGGGACACCTGATGGTAAGTGGTTACCACCGTCCATAGACATTGGCGATGTAAGAAATAATAACCATTCCTTACATCTCAAATGCGTCACCAACCTTGTGAACTGAGACGTTATGTCCTTTGTGTCCCTAATTACACTGGCTCACTAACCCTTCAAATCAGAACACAACAATACTATTGTATTGCTGCTGAGCGGCAGAATATCTGATGAGTGGGAGGTACCCACTCAGACGGATCTGCACAAAGTCCTACCACCAGGTGAACATATGTAAAAGTACGTTAATATACGGATCGATAAAATTTTTCTAAGTCTTTTTTCAAATCGACTATAATAAAATAATTATAATAATAATATCCTAGAACATTATTCACACACGGCCATCTGATCCTAAACTAAGCAGAGCTTGTACTATGGAAACCAGACAACTGATATACTACATATACTACTTTTCTTTTGTAAATACATACTTATATAGATAATTACACTCAGACTCAGGACCAAAAGATGTCTTTATGCACAGAAATGTCTGTCCTGGGTGGGAATCGAACCCACAACGGCGTAAAAGGCAAGTATGTACCAATCACGCCAACCCGCCCGTATTATTAACATAGACAATATTTATTTAGGATACAATTAATAGTAATGTAACGTGCGAAACTTTTATGGCGCAAAATGAGGCAACATTTATATATTATCATCATCATTTATTTTCATATACCGCTAAAATATTAACAGTTTGATAGGGTGAAGGTTTGTCTGACCGCGCCTCTATATTGTCTATTCTATGACTACGACTACGTTTTAAAAAGTTATTGAGTTTCTCTGACAAGTTATAATCTAGTAGTCTGAAATTGACATTGTTTATACTACTTTGCCTCGCAAAGTACGTGAAAACGTTACTCCTTCCGGCGGCTCTTGCGGCTTACTCTTTCCGGTCGTCGTTTCGGATTAATCAGATTATGAGAGCGAGGGAAGGTGCTCGCTTATATAATAAAATTATGCGAATACTTTTCCAATTAGTAAATGGAAATCATATGTTAAGAAAACTTTCATTATAATGAGTACAAAAAATGTGAGTATTCTTTAATTTCAATACAGTATAAATAATAATTTAATTGTATTTAATTAACTGATGTAATTTGATTCTCTAAAAAGGCCAACTATTGAATTTCTTAGCGGTTTTCTAAGTAGAATCTACTTTTCGAACCGGTTGTAACTTTAAATTTTAATTTGGTTCTATAATGAGTAATGTTACATTGTACAATTCAAAAGTCAATAGCAAAATCTACAAGAAAGATCATCAGGATTAAAAAAATAATGATAAAATGAAATGAATATAATAATTATAGGCAAACACATTTTTTATACTTTTCATACATAAATAAATATATGCATAGAAGTTTATTTATACAGACATATTAACGAAATACTTTAGGCGCCTTCAATAAAATTTACCAAAATTATTTTCTCGTAAAATCTTACGTCTAACAAGTAGAGCGGCTATCATACAATTAACTTGCAATTAACTGAGGTTACGTATTGAGGTCATGCTCGTATTTCTTTTTCATCGTACGCTTGAACCGATGCAGGTAGACTTACAAAATAATGGCTAAAACCGTTTACACAATTTTCTACAACTTGCTTCAATATTTTTTTTTGTAACAAAACTTTATAAGCGTCTCGTTTACTTTGGTTTTATTTCATGTTTAGATTAATATTTTTATGAACAATATGGGTTTTAGTTAAATTTTATAAATTGTCTCACTCATTACATTATACAAAACATATAAAATATGTGAAAGTTTCAAACAAACACATCGACAATTGCAAATGTTATAAGCTTGAAGGTGCTTAAGTTTTTCAAATGAGATAACTCAGCTTAGATATTTTTTCAATGAATTCTACAAATGAGGAATTTTCTACAAATAAAAATTGACTATATGTGATTATCGAAACTTTTCTGTACATATATACATTAAATATACATTCGTTTTAGTACGAGTAAAGTGAAGTCAAATGTCAGCCTGTAAATGTCCCACTGTTGGGCTAATACCTCGCTTTCTTTTGAAGAAAAGCTGGTAAGGTTAAGGTTATTCACCACGCTGCAAGCAGGTTAGCACATAACTTGATGACACGATTTTTTCTTTACCACCGAGCACGAGATGAATTATAAACAAAAGAACCGCCAGAAAATTCAACGGTGTTCAACACACAATCTTCGGTTGAGATTCACGTGTCTCCTGAATGGTATCGAATCTTTAGAATTAACATGATTTCGAACTTGTGAAACAATCATAATTTATAAACATATTTTTCTAGTTCACTAGGCATTATGTCGTCAAGCTACTGACTGTAATATTTTTTTAAACGTAGACTAAACATGAAACATTTTTTTATTCAAATAAAAAAAAAAAACAAACTTCGCTTCTGGATATGTTAAAAATACACTGAATTTTATAGAAACTGTCAGAATGATTACAAACGATAATCCACCTTCACATGTCATAAATGACTTGGCACCGTTCTGCAATATATAATATATATTTTGATAGATGAATAATATTTATCATGACGTTATGTGTATGTTGGTTATATTTGGTAATTGGTTATTTTTTTAAATGTATCCAAGGTTGAGGTGGAGTACCGGCTTAGAATAGTACTCCCCCAATCTCATCCCGTGGGTGTCGTAAGAGGCGACTGAGGGACGGGGAAAAGGGGGGATGGGCAGCAGCGTCCCCCCTCCCATAAACATCTTACCCCCTACTGCGCTCGCCAACACGCCTGCCCAGCGCGGCGAGTATGGGCAAACCACCTCCCTAAATGGCAGATGCGCCCAAAAAAAGGCCCCCAGTTACCGGCAAGCCCGCTAGGCCCGACCAAGGTAGCGGTCGCGGTATCGGCAGGGCAGGGGGTGCTAAGAATCACCGGTTCACGGCAGGCTACCGTATAAAACGACTGAAAATGGCAACGTATAATGGACGCTCGATGAGGCTGGACCATCACCTCGCCGAATTAGAAGTAGAGTTAAGTCATATAAACTGGCATATACTGGGGTTATCTGAAGTCCGAAGACAGGGGGAGGACACGATAACTCTAGAGTCCGGTAACTTACTCTACTTCCGCGAAGGTGATAACCTCTCCCAGGGTGGTGTCGGTTTTCTAGTCAAAAAGGATCTCATTAGCAGCATTGTGGAAATCAGTAGTGTGTCGAACCGGGTAGCGTACCTTGTCCTAAAACTTTCCGACAGGTACTCCCTGAAGGTTGTACAGGTATATGCGCCAACTTCGACATACTCTGATGATGTGGTCGAAGCGATGTACGAGGACATCGCAAAGGCCCTCAACGACACCTCGAGGGCCCACTACAATGTTGTTATGGGAGACTTTAATGCTAAAGTGGGAGTACAAGATAGCGGTGAATCGAAAGTCGGACCTTACGGCTTGGGCTGCAGAAATCACAGGGGGCAAATGCTGGTAAACTTCCTCGAAGCGCAGGGGCTTTTTTTGATGAATTCTTTCTTTCAAAAGAAGCCTCAGAGGAGGTGGACCTGGCGAAGCCCCGATAACGTGACAAGGAACGAGATAGACTTTATCATCTCGAATAAAAGGCACATATTTAGAGATGTTTCAGTGATCAACAGGTTTAATACCGGAAGTGATCACCGCTTGGTTCGAGGCACTCTAAATATCAACTTAAAAGCCGAAAGATCGAGAATGATGAGGTCTACTCTCCGACCTACCATGCTCCAAGCTGCTCAAGGCTCCGAAAAGTTCCAAATGGAACTTCAAAATCAATTCACCGCGTTGGAAACCATAAGCAGCATTGATGAGAGAACCGACACGCTGGTCAAAATACTGCAAAACACATCCCGCAAGTGTTTTCCGCCACAGAGAAGAGACAACGCACCAAAACTCTCTGCTGAGACACTCGAGCTCATGAGAAAACGACGAGAACTACCATCGTTTTTGTCAGATAAGGCCTTAAACCGAACAATAAAAACGCTGACGCGACGCGATCTCCGACGCTCCAATACCCGTGCCATCAAGGCTGCGATTGAGCAAAATCGGGGATCGAAAGTGTTCGCTCGCAAGTTTGGGAGGCCGCGTCTGACAAAACTTAAAACTGAAAATGGTGGGGTCGTTACCTCTAGGCCTGAGATTATCGGAGAAGTAGAGAGGTTTTATGGGCAGTTGTTCTCTTCAAGATCGGATAAACCCATGGGAATCAGTATTGATGACCAGCGCGCCCCTCTTATGCGCCATTACTCCGAGGAGCTCCCGGTCGTTGACCAAGGAGAGATTAGGGCGGCTCTAGAACAGCTTAAAAACAACAAATCTCCGGGAGATGACGGAATCACAACAGAGTTGCTTAAGGCAGGCGGGACTCCGGTCCTGAAAGAGCTAGCAAGCCTCTTTAATTCCGTCATCCAACATGGCAAGACCCCGGAAACGTGGAGCGGGAGTGAGGTGGTACTGTTTTTCAAGAAAGGTGATAAAACCCTCTTGAAAAACTACAGACCAATCTCCCTCCTGAGTCACGTGTATAAGCTGTTCTCAAGAGTCGTCACGAACCGTCTCGCCAGACGACTTGACGAGTTCCAGCCCCCAGAGCAAGCCGGCTTTCGATCAGGCTACAGCACCGTGGACCACATCCATACTGTTCGGCAGATTGTGCAGAAGACCGAAGAGTACAATCAGCCGCTGTGTATGGCATTTGTGGACTACGAGAAAGCCTTCGACTCCATCGAAACCTGGGCAGTGCTCGACTCATTGCAGAGATGTCATATCGATTGGAGATATATCGAGGTACTGAGATGTCTGTACAACGCCGCTACAATGACTGTCCACATCCAGGACTGTAAGACGAAGGCGATCCAATTGCGCAGAGGGGTGAGACAGGGGGATGTAATATCCCCGAAACTGTTCACCAACGCGTTGGAAGACGTTTTCAAAACGCTGGATTGGACTAGGTATGGAGTCAATGTAAACGGCGAGTACATCTCACACCTTCGATTTGCCGACGATATCGTCATCATAGCAGAGTCGCTGGAACAACTCACCGAAATGCTGCGTAGCCTAGGCGAGTCTTCCCGGTGTGTCGGTCTCGGCATGAACTTGGACAAGACCAAGGTCATGTTCAATAGGCATGTCGTGCCGGGACCGATATACGTCGAGGGCAAACCTCTCGAAGTTGTTAGTGAATATACCTACCTAGGACAGATTATACAAATCGGTAGGAACAACTTCGAGAAGGAAGCCGATCGAAGAATTCGCTTGGGATGGGCAGCATTTGGCAACCTTCGTCAAGTCCTCAAGTCGTCTATACCGCAATGTTTGAAGACGAAAGTCTTCAACCAATGCGTCTTACCTGCCATGACATACGGTGCCGAAACGTGGACACTAACTGCGGGACTAGTCCACAAATTCAAAGTCGCTCAGCGTGCTATGGAGCGAGCTATGCTCGGAGTATCTTTGAAGGATAAGATCAGAAATGAGATTATCCGGAAAAGAACCGGAGTCACCGACATAGCTTGCAAAATTATCAGGCTGAAGTGGCAGTGGGCTGGTCACGTATGTCGTAGGACCGATGGCCGTTGGAGCAAACGAGTCCTAGAGTGGAGACCGCGAATCGGCAAGCGCAGCGTAGGGCGCCCTCCAGCCAGGTGGACCGACGACCTTAAGAAGGTGGCGGGCACCAACTGGATGCGGAAGGCGGAGGACAGGGAGCTTTGGCGCACCTTGGGAGAGGCCTATGTTCAGCAGTGGACAACGATTGGCTGTTGATTGATTGATTGATCCAAGGTTATTATTATTTTTATATTTTATAAAATATTCATTCAAATTAAATAGTGTTTCAAATAAAATAATGTTTTGGTTTTTGACTGCCTCTTTGGTCTAATGGCTTGATATAAGGCCACAGACCCGGAGGTCCTGGGTTCAATTCCCAGGTCGGCCAATAAAAAGTCGTTGGGTTTTTCTATCAGAAAATTCTCAGTAGCAGCCCGGAGTGTGGAAGTTGGAAGTGTGTCCCGTGCGTCAAAAAGCGCGTAAAGCCGTTGGTCCTGCGCCTGAACTCTTTCTGGTCGTGTCGGATTGTCGTCCCATCGGATTATTAGAATTAGTGAATAGAGAGTGCACCTGTGTTTGCACACACACTTGTACACTACAATATCTCCTGTGTGATTGACCGCCATGGCTGAAATCAGTATGGAGGACATTATTATTAATATTTAGGTTCATTCTAATAACACATAAAAATTCGCAGTTAACACTCATGTGTTAGCTACTACTGGGCCACCTCTTACATATATATATTTACATATGTTCTTAAGTCATTAACTATGAAACAACAGTTTTGCCGACTTAAGACGGAATTATTAGGAAATGTAAATTGAGCCGTAAAGACGCCGTAAAGTTTTGTTCATAATGAGCATTTAACTAGTTAACTTAATATTTCTGATATGAATTATTCAGATATTCAAATCCTTTCAAGTCATTGTTGTAATCTTCAACAAAATAAAAAATTACCGCGCGTTTTCTTATGGCGTGAAAATCGGAAACGGTCAAATGATGCGAAAATATTATTTTGTAAAAAAATGTTTAATTTTTAATGTTGAATAAAAACATTATATTTTTTTTTACATTTTTTTTATATAATAGGAAGGCGGACAAGCATATGGGCCACCTGATGGTATGTGATCACCAACGCCCATAGACATTGGCATTGTAAGGAATGTTAACCATCTCTTACATCACCAATGCGCCACCAACCTTGGGAACTAAGATGTTATGTTCCTTGTGCCTGGAATTACACTGGGTCACTCACCCTTCAAACCGGAACACAACAATACCAAGTACTGCTGTTTTGCTGTAGAATATCTGATGAGTGGGTGGTACCTACCCAGACGAGCTTGCACAAAGCTTAAATTCGGGTTGGTAGAATACACATGTGACAGAATTTCAGTGAAATTAGATACATGCAGGTTTCCTTACAATACTTTCCTTCACCGTAAATCACGAGATGAATTATAAGCACATGAAAATTCAGTGGATCATCGGTTGAGATTCACGCGCTCTTACCACTGGGCCATTTCGGCTTATATAACTGTACTATTCACTTTTATTTAAGGGTAACCACCGAATGTCTTAGACTACGATCTCGTATTGAAGACTATACGTAATATACGTAATATCAGACTTCGGCGTAAACTTCCGATCTACGTACAACACAACTCAAAGCGACACCGGTAGATATCTTAACAGACGAGAGCAAAAGACAGTTCATCGATCAGTTTACGCTGCAATGATTCGAAATAACGCGATAGAGACGGGACGCGTTTGAACGCCGCTTACGAAGCCCATCCAAAATTAGCGTTTTAAAGAGACCATAACAGAACATTTCTATTGAAAGCATCATAAGGCAGCGTACGGTGTGACGCTATAAGCGGCCAATGGCGTTTATAGGAGACCATAGGCTCAGCATTCCTCTCGAATTCGAAATTTGAAACTAAATGACGATTCAAAAGTTCTTATTAACTTGAATAAAGGTAATTTCAATTTGGTTGATCTTTTTTTGAATAAAATATAAATACATACTTGAAAACTATGGTTGGCGTTATTGATGCTGCACTCTGCGAATATCGCGTCTTCTAGTTCATACTCGTCCCAAAGCTGACTCTAAAACAAAAAATAATACCATTAATATTTATTAAATAGTTCTAAATTAATCTTTAATTACGCAATAATATTAAATATTTTAATTTAAATGTTTAAAAAGTGGAAGGTTTAAGGTATATAAAACGGTTAAATAGCTTAGTTCAATTAATTTGATCTAGATAAATATTTTAAGCTGCATTTTAATTTTAATTGGATGAGGTGTTAAGAAATAAAGAAACAGCCAGTAAATATCATATGGTTCGGCTAAGGTCTCCTATCCCTTTGACGAGAAGGTTTGAATTTTATTCCACCATGCTGCTCCAATTTGGTGGTAACACATGTGGCAGAACTTCAGTGTAATTAGTCACATGCAGGTGTCCTCACGATGTTTTCCTTCACCAGCGAGCGCGAGGTGATTTCCAAACACAAATTAAGAACATGAAAATTCAGTGGTGCTCGCCTGGGTTTGAGCCCTTGCTCTAACCACTGGCCCATTTCGGCTTTGATTAAAAAAACAAACTGTATTTAATATTTGTTATTTTATCCGGGCTTTGTACATACCCGTTTGTACAAAACCCTACCATCAAGTAAACGAACACTTATTACGATTGCTTCAACTTTAATTGAAATTACTTATGAAGCCTCTTGATTTATTCTAAAGACCAAACTCGAAAGTCAATACGGAATCGCGAAATTATAGAAAGTGATACTATAATTATTCACGATATTCGTCCCGAACCGTATAGTCAGGATGGCCGAGCGGTCTAAGGCGCTGCGTTCAGGTCGCAGTCCACTTCTGTGGGCGTGGGTTCGAATCCCACTTCTGACAGGACTTTTTATTTTTACAAACAATATTTTTTCAATCCATTTTTTTGAGAAATCGTTTTCAATTTTACCTGATTATCTAAACAATTCTTGTATATTTATATTATTTATCGCATAAGCTTCTCGATAACGTTGCACCGTAAGTGGATTTTCAATACTTTACGAGTGGAATACGAGATGAACTCTTACACTTGAATTGAAATAATATAAATACTGGAATTTAAAAATCGATTCAGTTGTAGAAGACAGAATTGTGTATTCAAGGTAATGATGATGATGAAATATTTACTTACATTACAATATTTTTTAAATGGAAAGCATTATCTTAGCAATATTGATAATTCAATTGCCGCGTCGATTTAGTGGCCAGCCCATATGACTGAAGATCCGAGTTTCTGGGTTCAAAATTCTGAAGTTTGAAGGTGGGTAGTGTACACTGTTAAGCCTAGTTAAGCTAGTAAAGCCGTTACTGATTTTGCCGCCCGTGTCGAATTTGTCATTTCATCGAAATAATCCCATGCGAGTGAGGGTATAGAGAGTTGTGCACTATAATTTATCTGACGAAGTTAGCTAGTCTCTGTTGAGAATGGTCATAGCTACATGACCGAAAATATTCAGGATTTTTATGAATATGAAAAAACAGACAATAGTATGGCATAGAAGTCAATAATTTCGTGGAATGAAACATGGAACAGTAACAGTAACAGCCTGTGAATGTCCCACTGCTGGGCTGAGGTCTCCTCTCCTTTTTGAGGAGAAGGTTTGGCTTATTCCACCACGCTGCTTCGAAGCGGGTTGGTGGAATACACATGTGGTAGAATTTCAGTGAAATTATACACATGCAGGTTTCCTCAGGATGTTTTTCTTTACCGAGCACGATGAATTATAAACACAAATTAAGCAAATGAAAATTCAGTGGTGCTTAGCCGAGTTTGAACTCGCGATCATCGGTTAAGATTCACGCATTCTAACCATACTTGATATGGAATAGTTTTTATTTATTTATTTTTAATTAAAAAAATATATTTTGTAATTTAGTCGATCGGTGAAAGGCGTTAACATGTAAGAACAATGAATATGTAAATAAGCATTGAAAAATATTTGGATAAACGAAATGTAAAAATAATATAAGCATTCAAGTTTGGATCGATAAGAGATAATATATTAAAACCAAATATTTAAAAATAATACCGTATATCCGTAGAACACTTCGTAGCACGTAGTACTCTAACGCGTCTGTAGCAAGTGGCGTAGCATTGCTACGCCGAGTCTAACTAAACAATTGTCGTATGTACATTACAAATGACAATTATGCGATGGGAATAATTACTTTGTATCGATTTGTTATGAATTATTTATATTGACCAATAAAAAGCGACCCTTCTGCCGGTGTTAGCTAGTGCGTATACAATGTGCTGAACTCTCATTGGTTAACCTAACTACAAAGCGGTTAAAATATAATTCAAATGCTTTTACACAACCCTTTTCAGTAGTTACCGAAGCGTAAATTTCTGCACTTAAATTGTTAATTGAAGCGTAAAGATCCTTTGAATATCAGTATCAAATTATATGCTTTCCTTGATGTGATGATTCGTAAAATATTTTGTGATGCCATATTACATTGTCGTTATAAATTAATCGATATATTTTGAACTTGAATCCTAATATAAGGACCTCTATACTAATATTTTAAAGAGTAATGTTTTTCTTGTTGTTGTATGTAATTGATAAACTGTGAAACTAGCCGTTTAAATATATTTTTTTCAATACTAATAAGGCTCTTACGAGCACATACTAACTACAATATATATTCTAGCTGAAATTATATGAATATATTTTTTAATATTATTTTAATGTTTGATTCTATTGATGTTTTACAATTTTTATTTCTTTGTTTTTATGACGGATCCGACCAGTTGTGACGTAATGTAATCATTAATCACTACAAATTACAAAACAAATTGCCTCCGCCGCGTCTGTCTGTCTGTCTGAACACGATAAACTTAAAAAACAATTTTCGGAGGAATTCGCGAGGAAGGTTTAGGTGTTTAGTTAATTAAGGTTTTATATAAATTGGCTGAAATACGACGATTATTAAAGAAGGTGGAAAAATCATCGTAATTACGAGCTTTATAGTCTTGCGCCGCGTAAGCCAGTAGAGTTATATTATATATTACGATTAAAACGTTTTATATAGGAAATTATTCTATTTATGCAAGGCCGGAATCTAGTAGTAAAATAGAGACGACAAAGATGATCCCTCAAAGACGGCATATTCAGTTCAGATGCTTAGAATTTATCCTGTGTATAGTGAATTTCTATTGAAGTCAGTAATTTCGTTCCGTACTGTATGCAAAATGCTTTCAGCATTCGACTTGTGATTTTGCTTTCGAAATATCAAACGATGAATAAATAGAAAATTCATAGGAATATTATAACAAAAGTTTGAATAAAAATCACATATATTATTTAAGAAGGCACTCACAAGCGCAATTGAATCATGATTTTAGAATACGATAAATTGAATTTAAAGCTTTCAGATTTGGTATAAAGATAGATAGAATATTCTTCATTGTACAAAGATAAAAAGCACATTTAGGTACATAGCTTATTCGCCTTAACTAACAGCCTTATCGCTACATAGCGATCTCTTCCAGGAGACAACATGATAGATTTATTGATAGTTTGTCTGTTTAGCTTCTTTGTATAGAAACCAAAACAATTTGTACGCCTAAAGCAACCATATGACTGAAAATAACCAGAATGTATAAATCGATCTGTATCAAGTAACTGAATTTGTTTAAATTTCACATATTAAAATCTAAGGTCTTAATTAATTTATCGATCTAGTGATAAGTCGAGAAATCAAGTAAGTAAGAGTAAGAAAATCAAGAATTTATATAGGAAAAAAAAAACAAATGATAGTACATTTAATGTACAAGACATTCAAATGACTTACATAATGCATTAGGAAATAATTTAATCATTGATCTGATCTGGACTTTAAGATAACTTTATTAATTAATTTAAGGGATCAAAGTGAGAGGTTTAATTGATTTTCATTTGACTTGACTTCTCTAATAATTATTTTCACGGTCCACTTTAAAATGGTTGCTTAAATTTTAATATAATCTCCGAACAATTTGGAGTTGTTCCAAATACCGCGGACGGAAGGAATTCAATGAGAAAAGCTGACCTTAAAGATTGAAACTTAATTAAGACGTTAATTGTTCATACAAGTAATCCAATTAATGTTTTAGCACGTAGTCTGAGAGTTGTTTTATTAGGATTTTCTGTCAAAAAAAATCACAGTGGCAGTCCCGAGTCTGGAAGTTATAAGTGTGAACTCTCCCATAAAAAAACGTAACGCCATTGATATTGCTCCTGAACTCTTTCCGGTGGTGTCGGATCCCATAGAATTATGAGAGTGAAGGAATAGAGAGTGCACCAGTATTTGTGTACACACTTGTGCACAATACTCGTAATATGTCCTGCGCAGTTTGCTAATAATAAGTATAATTTAGTATCATTTAAGGTTATTTAGTTTCAGGTAAATATTAACTGAATCTTATAAGCAAACGTATTTATGAAGTTTAAACCAATTATTGACTTTTCAAAGTAAAGGGAAATCGATCAAAAATATTTTCAAACATTCATTATACATTCATGTTTCTGATGTTTTCTCTAAAGGGTTTCCCGAGCAAGGTCTCATAAGTCCTTATAACATTTTCAAAGGGAAATTTTGCTGTACCTTTTAAAATCTGTTTCGGGACCGCAACTTACTGAATAATTAATGCGAAGTAAAGTTCGCAGGATTTCGTCTTTAATGCCGACCTTTATCAAAGAACAAATTATTGTTATTATTTTAAATGAAATGAACATAGGTAGTGCTTAATGGTATTATAAATACAATTAAATTGAGAAATTGTAGCCAAACGCGGCCAAGCACCTAGGAAGTTTAATTTGTGTTTAATTTGTGTTAAAAATTCATCTCGGAAATCTGCATGTGCCGAATGAAAACCATGCACATGCGTATACACTAACCTGCATTAGAGCAGTATGATTAAAACCACTCCCCAAATGACATGTACAGATTTTTACTTGAAATTTAATAAGATATTCTGTCCTGAATGCTGTTATTTCAATCGAAGGGCAATGCAAAAATATTAATCAGCTCGCCCGTAAAAACAACAGATGGAATTTGCAGTGCTATTGTGTAAGAACTCATTACTCACCCGTGAAAAGTTGACAACCGACTTATGGTTGTATACTATTTTGATGCGTGTATTCTTGCAATATTATGATTATAATACTCAATATGGCATATCACTTTCTGACATTTTTCACGACGATTTCTGAGGTGAAATTCGAGAGAAAGATATTTAAAACATGCTTTAAGAAAACATATATAAATATGATTTTTATTATAAAATAAAAAATATTTATTACTTACCAAATTGAAAAAGGCAACCGAAATTAAAAAGAAGTTCAGTTTTCGGTATTAGATATATTGAATACTGTCAAATTACTTTGTAAGTTACATCGTTTTCAAGTAATTTCAAACGAGTTTACGATGTGAACAATATCAAAACTGTGAAACGAAAGTTGTATTGGCTTTTGTTGAAACAAAATAAGAGGTTTAAACTTCTTCGAATTGTTATTCTTCTTGTTATTCTTCTTAATAAATATTTCATACTTTTACATATAAATTCGGACTATTGTATTAATGCGGAGTTTCTGAGTTAAAAGATTTTACTTGTACGCCCAAAGGGAACAAGAAATCACAAAGATTGAAGCTATTATTTTTGACAGGATTATGAATTATTTTTGTTTTCCTTACAGAGATTTTAATACACGAGATTATGCCTGCGACTATAATCACGGACAACATTCAAGCTTGTATTAATTTAAACGTATTCGAAAAATAGAGGAGGTTATATATTGTATTTTTTTATCTGTGATCTATTATCTATTAAACATCTATTAGGTTACTTTAGGGCTAAAACGACTCTTATGCCTTGATGGCAAACATCATGAAGCTCTTTATACCGTGATGCCCTCTGTATACTTTGTCGCTATCTGTTATGATAATAATAATAACAAAAATACACTTATTTTAAAGATACATATAGTTTCGATATCGACTAGATTCGTTATAAGCAAAGTGCCTGTAGGTACACTGGCTTATACGCCATTCAAACCGGAACACAGAAATAGTACTAGTAATAAAGTATTGATGTTAGTCATAGAATAAGTTATAAGTGGATAAGTAATGACCAAATGAATTATTCTACAATTATGTAAATCGCCTTTTATCGACTACTTGTTCAAACATCAGCTTGAATTAGCATTTCATTGCTTAGTAATTACGAAGACTCGTTAAAGATACAACGAATAGAATGAACTTGAAACGTAACCGTGCGAATCTAATGAATATTCAAAAGAAACTAATCTAAAAACGAAATTCGAAGCGATTATAAAACATTTATATTAAATACTAGTTGGTAACACAATCGATTTTAAATGTAATTTTCGCATTATTATCAGCAAGTTCAAAGCTATAACGAGACAAATTTAAGTATATGTTTACCGTTTTTCCTAACCTAATATTATATATTTTTGAAGTGAAAACTTCTTTAGGCGTGTTGCGCTGGTTTATCGTAGCGGATAGACTCGTAGCTTCGCGTCACCGGCATGCTAATGTTAATATAATAAAATCGTTGAAAGTACAAATAATTTAAGTATTTTGGAAATTATTGAGAATAATAATGATTGAAATTTATGTGTATATACTAATAGTATATACAAATAATACAAGTGTATTTTAACTATTATTTATTTAAATTAAGCTGTATTAATATTTTATACCGAGTTTGCGACATACTGTGTATTTTAATGAATAAAAAGCTATATGAAAAAAGGGATAGAATTATTACTTGGAGTGACAATATACGTGGAAATTGGACAAATATATTTAACATTTTTCCCTATGACTGTTTATTATGTTTAAGATCCGAGACGATCCGTTGGCTAGAACACCTGAATCTTAACCGAATATTGCAAGCTCTAGCCCAGGCAAGCACTTATTCATTTTCATATGCTTAATTTGTAATTTCATCTCGTGCTTTGTAGTGAAAGAAAACATCGTGGTGTTTGTAGTTTTGCGGTAGAAAAAAATAAAGTGAAGAAAAACAAGAAAATGTGACACATTGTAAAATACCACATACCTACTGGTGGTAGGGCTTTGTGCAAGCCCGTCTGGGTAGGTACCACCCACTCATCAGATATTCTACCGCAAAACAGCAATACTTGATATTGTTGTGTTCCGGTTTGAAGGGTGAGTGAGCCAGTGTAATTACAGGCACAAGGGACATAAAATCTTAGTTCCCAAGGTTGGTGGCGCATTGGCTATAAGCGATGGTTGACATTTCTTACAATGCCAATGTCTAAGGGCGTTTGGTGACCACTTACCATCAGGTGGCCCATATGCTCGTCCACCTTCCTATTCTATAAAAAAAAAAAAAAAACCAACCCGCGTTGGTAAGGAACAATACATAATATATGGCAGAGTTATTAATTGGCTTGCATTATTATTATCTTTTAGTACATATTTAAATCTTAATCGCAATTTCTTAACAATATAATATATTGTATAGGTAATATACATTAAATTTAAATATCAAAGAATATCGCTATAGAGACTATGACAGTATGACGCGCAAGCTAAATGTCAATTTTCGTGTCACTCTAAATTGTAACGTATGCAACCTATTATATATTGAAATTAGGCCATTAGCCTCGCGTTCTCGTTCAAAACCTTTACGCAGTTTTGACGCGAAACAAAAACCATTTATATATTTATGTTCGCCTGCGTTTATGTATATATAAGGTAGTCTGTATAGTACTGTATAGAACAATAATCTTAACTAATAAAAATATTAAAGTTTTTTTATGTTATAAAAACCTACTAAATAAATATACATAAACCTTACACTAGAAGATGCAGCGCGTTTCAGAGACGGTTTTAGTGTACAATATTATTATGTAACATGCTGCGCTTGACAGTTTCACTCGCGTAAAATTTTAACTACTGGCGTGACAAGCGTGAATTTTATGTTCTTGTAATTTATATTTATAATTATATTATTATCTCAACCTTAAAGGCTACGTCATCTGCTGAGGAGATTCATAGTGTAATATTGTTATCCTCGCAGTGCAAAAGGACGGTAATTCGACACGGCCGCAGATGAATCAAGCGCAGAAACAATGATTTTACGTGTTATCCGAGGCACAGGAATGTGAAAATGCTAATTACCCGAAGTCTACTGAGAATTTCTTAGCAGAAAAAGCCAATAACTTTGATTTCATTGGATTTCATCTAGAAACTTGAGGTCTTTAGTGTTTTAAGGTAGCACTAAACTATCAACGCAGTTATAAAAAAATATAATTGTGATATTAAGCCAATTGAATATAGATAGCCTGTTTCCAATAATTTGCAATTCCGTTTCACGAAAAAAGAATTAACTTAATTATGCTTAACTAAGGCAGCAAGATGAGTACTTAAGCTTTTCTATTTTTTTCTTAAAGTGATCTACAAAACTATTTTTTTTAGTTTCAGAAAAAAATATACTGAATAAGGTAAAAGTGAGGAACTTGTATGTTTCTTAAATAGATTTAAAGAAATAATGTTGGCTAATAATATCTAAATATTTTCATTACCCAGAATTTTAAATTATTGTACAACGACTTCGATTATAATTTTGTGCTAAGCTAAAATTTCCGAACAGCGCTCACGTAGATAAAAAAATTACTTTCCTAAAAAAAAGTGATAAAAATGTATGTATATAAAGCCAATGGATGGTTGGATGTAATAAAACTCTGTGTTATAGTTGGCACGGCTTTTATGTATGTATTACGAGAGATTAAGCTCCCAAAGCTTCAAAAATCAAAAGCTACGCGAACAAAATTGCGCATAGCTCGTATAAAAATAATTGCAAGGCACAAAAACAAAAGATAACGAACCAAAATGCTGGCATTGCATCAATTCCAGTACAGCTGCGAATAAAAAGCCTTTAAATATCGCAATGATTGGGAAAAAACTCTCCTCTTGAGGAGAAAATTTGAAATTTATTCCACCGCGGTGCTCCAATGCGATTCGGTGGAGACACTATAATTATTCATAGCTTAATTAGTATTTCTGTTTGTATCAACCTAATAAATATTAATAGCGATCTAAATGCAAATCAGAATTGTTGTTAATAATTGATTAATAAATGAAATTGTATTGCTAACGCCCATTTAAAAATCTAACAGCTTTTTTTCATTATCTCTAAAGTGGTGGTGGTAGTGCGAGTTTTTTTTTACTTTTCGAAAGCATTATGGAATAAAAACAGCCGTCTACTGTACTGCGACACAATAGTCGAAAATTACATAAATACAGCAGTTCTCTAGTAATTAAAAAACCATTAAAATTCCACAATTGGCTCTATGCCACAAGGTCGGCTGAAATTGCTAATGTAGCCATAAGACAGCCTGTTGCATTTACTGAAACTTCGTATGTATTATGTTTTGTTAATTAGATTGGAATAAAGCATATATACATTAATATGCAAACCTATTAAAACGTGAAACTTTACCTCAGTTTGTGTAATGTACACTTTATACGTCAATAATTCATTTAAAGTAAAGCGGGACTATGTCAACCGCGTTTTGCTAGTAAAATATAACATTGATCGTAGTTAATAATAGTGTCTTTAGGACCGATTTCGGCCACGGCGGCAATCTCAAGAGAGATTAGCCAACTACGCAGGAGATATTATAGTGCACAAGTGTGTGCGCAAATACAGGTACACTCTCTATTCCCTAACTCTCATAATACGATGGGGCGGCAATCCGATTAGACCGAAAAGAGTTCAGGCGCAGGACCAAGAGCTTTAGGTAATTTCCGAGGCACGGGATTGTACACACTTCCAACTTCCAGATTCTGGGCTGCTATTTAGAATTTCGACAGAAAAACCCAGTAACTTTTTTATTGGCCCGACCGAATCCAGGGCCTCCGGGTCTTTTTTTTATAGAATAGGAAGGTGGACGAGCATATGGGCCACCTGATGGTAAGTGGTCACCAAACGCCCTTAGACATTGGCATTGTAAGAAATGTCAACCATCGCTTATAGCCAATGCGCTACCAACCTTGGGAACTAAGATTTTATGTCCCTTGTGCCTGTAATTACACTGGCTCACTCACCCTTCAAACCGGAACACAACAATATCAAGTATTGCTGTTTTGCGGTAGAATATCTGATGAGTGGGTGGTGCCTACCCAGACGAGCTTGCACAAAGCCCTACCACCAGTAGGGCTTTGTGCAACCAGTCTGCGGCCTTACATCTAGCCACTAGATAAAACGAGAAAGTCGATAATAATAACAATGGATGTAGGATTTAAAGTCAATATCGCAATAGTTTACTGGCGCCTTGCAATGTAAAAGTCGCAGGTTTAAGTGACTTCTTGAGTCGCGCAATCAGTTAATTGTATGTGTTAATTAAATGAACCTGTTGATTAAATTTTTAACTCAGGTTATTGTCTACACAATAATGTATTTGAAATGTTATTCGTTTTATTACAACTTTATCATCATCTCCAGACAATCGTTATCCACTGTTAGACCTTAGGTGTCAGAGCTCTCGATTCTCCGCCTTAAAGATAATAAAATCCGCATAAGATAATAAAATAAGTGCTTATTTAAAAAAAAAAAGGTTTTCATTACTGATTAATTATTACACAGCTTATAAATATATTCACAATTATCAAAATATTTATTCCGCATATTTGTTTAAATCAAATCAAATCACACAAATTTCGTATATATTTCGTAGTGTTATTTTAAAAGTTGAAAAGCAGTCTTAAATATTATAATTGCATATAATGTTATCAATCTTCTCAATTAAAAGTTAAATGAATATCTATAGAATACGAAATAGTATCTTTGACATGCTTTCAAAAATCGAACAAAACAAACAGACCCCTTATAAGCAAACGTCTGAATAAAACGTTGATATTTCTTATCATTTAAAATTAAACACGTATCAATTCAATCGTCTCGTCGGTAGTAAATATAAAGGCGTCTGATATTCTGAGCACGTAATCGCAAGGTCGCAGTAGTGAATAGTAACCTTGGCATTGTAGGCGTTCCCTGGCGTAGCGTGCCCTATTGCGTACGTACGCTGTCGGGCGTGGGAGTCAGCGTGAATTTAATCTTTCAACTCGATAACGTAGTGTATCCGTTGCAATAGTTTTCTATGATGGAACGTTATCGTGTTATGGACTTTACACACTTCACAGCATTTAAGCGACAGTATAATTAAACAAAAACGTAGTATGATTTATTCTGCCCACGCTTAAATAATTCACTAAAATAATAGTCATCAAAAGTTCAGAAGCAATGTGAACGATAATGACTGAAATAGTATAAAACTGTAACGCACTTACTTACGCCCGACAACAAAGCGACATTTCTCTGGTATTACAAAACATTGTTAATTGCACAAATTTAAAGAAAAGAAAAAAAAATACACGATAGAATTAACTAATTACAAAATTAAAATACTTTGAAAATACTATTAACCTTCTTTTTTGTTTTTGTTTAATGAAGGTACAGAAGGTCACACCCGTCAAAGTACTACCAACTTTGGGCTCTAAGATGTTATGTTCCTTGTGTTTTCTAATGAAACGCTTTCAATGACAATATTGATCTACGTTTTTTTTTTGTAAATATACGGAATCGGTCAAAAAAAAAAAACAAATAAAACCAAACTCGAGAAGGCAACTATTCCACCGCCAAACAGTAATCTTGCCGGTTCAAGTTCAAAGAATAAGTGAGCAGCAGCTTATATCAGTAGCAGTGCTTATATCACTTAGCATTTTACTATCAGGAGGCCAATTAGTTATGTGCTTTCAAAAAAAAATTAAATAAACTTGAAAGCACTAAGTAAATATGATTTATATAAATATGAGCTTATATAAAAAAAACACTGAGGATCACTTTATTTAATTAGTCTAAATAAATACCAAGCAAAGTTAACCCATTAGCACTAATTAGGTAAATTATTTCCATATAATAAATATTTAGAACATCACTACATATTAATACACATGTGGCAGAATTTCAATGAAATTAGACACATGCCGGTTTCCTCACGATGTTTACCTTCACCGTCATGCACGAGATGAATTATAAACACAGATTAAGCATATGAAAATTTAGTGGTGCTTGCCCGGGTTTGAACTCACGATCATCGGTTAAGATTCACGCGTTCTAACCACTAGGCCATCTCGGCTTTTAGGCCATCTTGTTTTTATGTGAATAAGTAAATAAATATGTATTAATAAACATCTTATGTAGATCCTTATTCTACTCGTGCGAAGCCGGAATGGATAGCTAGTGAATAAAAAAAATGGCCAAGTAGAAAAAACATTATAAGTCCGCCTACCTATTACATAAAAAAACACGTCAGTTTAAGCACTGCCATCTTCAAATCACCGGGCTACTGTGAATTTAATCAAAGAAAAACCCAGTAACCTTTTACTGTTCCGTCCCGGATTTGAACTTAGAACCACTGGATCTACAGTTTTATAAACCAGTAACTAAATATGTCATTATGTCAGTTTACACAATATATGTGATTATAATGTTGTTATTTTATATATATAATGTTTAAAATATCATAAGCTCCTCACTTGGACCAGAGTTAACCGCATTCGCTGACATCGCGTGCCCCCTTTTATTATCGAGCGTTGCTTAAATTTCCTCGGGGATTGGCTCGTTAGGTTTCCGCTGGCGATGTAAACAAGGCTTTGTAGGGAAACATTGAGGTATTGCTGATTGCGGTGTAAAACGCTTACTAGATAGTCCTGTAGTTATATAAAGTTATGACGTCTGATATTATGAGTCATTTAAAATAATCGAAAACGGATTTAAATAATAAAATATAATAAAATATAATCGCCATGGTTTACCATGGCGATTATATTTTATTATTTAATTGATATTAATTTATTAATATTAACATTTTAAGTGTCTTCTATATAAAAGCAAAGGCAAAACAATTCAGTAACATGTTTTCCACTAATTATCAACTGATTTACTTTTCCTTTAGTGTTGAAAAAAATTTGGAATAAAGACTTAATGTTCAAAACGTGAAAACGTTTTGTAGCTCTCCAAGTCTTAACTGCTGAAAAAGGCCATCGTCTCTCCTTAAGGAGAAGGTACAGCTTATTCCACTACTAAGCATGACTTGCTCGATAATGTGCCAGAATTTTATCCTACACATGCAGGTTATCTCATAATTGTTTCCTTTTATGAGTATGAGCACGAAATTATATATAAACACAAGTTAAGTAGTAGTTTCCACTAATAGTTGAGTTATGGAATAGGAATCCGGACGAGCATATAGGCCACCTGATGGTAAGTGGTCACCAACGCCCATAGACATTGGCAATGTAATAAATATTAACCATCGCTTACATTGCCAATGCGCTACAAACCTTGGGAACTAAGATCCCTTGTGCCTGATATTCAGATATTATACTACAAGGGAGATAACATTTTAGTTTCTAAAGTTGGTGGTGCATTAGCAATGTAGAGAATAGTTAATATTTCTTATATTTATTTATTTATTTATTAGGGAAACATACAGCATATCGTATATTACAACTTAATATAATAATCATATTTTAACACTTATGCCAGTTAAGTTTCCACTACTGTTTTAACAGGGAAGTGGACTAATTTTGATGTTACATAAAATATAACTATTTATGACAAAGTAAAATTTTAACGTAAATATGGTTATGGTTAATTACTAATAAGTATTTTTCACAAGATTGTAAAATTTACTTAAACTATTTTTAAACAGATCAATGTGGTTGTATTTTCTATTATGACTATTACAAGATCTTAGAATAAAAGAATTTATGAAATAATTAGTTTTATAAATGGGTATTGAAAAAGTATCCTGAGAGCGAACGTTAAAACGAGGACACTTAAATAAAATCTCACTGAGCAGATATGGAGAATCAATTAAATTATTTAATATTTTGTAAAGAAACATTTGGTCTCTTTGTTCTCTACGTTCTTCAAGTGGCATAAAAACAGAGTCAGGAAAAGTAAATTTGTATCGCAACCTCCTGATAAATTTGTTTTGTATATTTTCAATTAAGTTGACATATTTTGCATATTGTGGATTCCAAACAGTTGACGCATACTCTAAATGTGATCTAACGAAAGCATTGTACAAAATTACAAAGGTATGAATATTTTTAAAATCTGCCCCTTGCCGAAAGATAAATCCAAGCATTTTATACGACTTCATCACTATTTCCTCAATATGCTTATCGAATATAAGTTTGTTGTCTAGTTGTACCCCAAGGTCTCTCACCTCGGTTACCCTTTTTAATTTAGTACTAAATATGGAATAGTCAAAAATTATTTGTTCTTTTTTTTTCGAAAATGTAATTACACAGCACTTGTCAACATTAAGCTGCAAATTATTAGCAATGCAATATTGTCCTAATTTATTTAAATCCTCTTGTAAATGAAAACAGTCTTGATTATTTTTTATTATCTTAAAAATTTTAGTGTCATCATAGTATAATAAAACTTGAGAATTTTTGAAACAATTAGTTACGTCATTAATAAAAATGTTAAAAAGTAAAGGGCCAAGGTGAGAACCTTGTGGTACACCCGATGTTACAGGAATAAAACTAGACGTATATCCTTTAATAGCAACGGCTTGAGATCTTTCGCGGAGATAAGATGTAAGCCAACGTAGAAGGTCACCATGTATACCGATGTTGTTAAGTTTTTGTAATAACAAATTGTGCGATATCTTATCAAATGCTTTCGAGTAATCAGTGTATACGACATCTACCTGGAAACCAACTTCCATAGCACTCAATACTGTATGCAAGAACTCACACAGATTGGACTCAGTGGATCGCTTATTAATAAAACCATGTTGGTTACAGGTAAGTAGAGGCCTTAATAATGGAAATATCGTATCATAGACAATCTTTTCAAAAAGTTTTGGAATAACTGACAATTTAGAAATACCGCGATAGTTTTTTATATCGTTTTTATTTCCAGACTTATAAATCGGCGTAATTAAAGATTTTTTCCAAGTAGTTGGTAATAATCCGTTGTCCAATGATTTTTTGAAAAGCATTGTTAAAGGCACACATAACACTTTACTGCAGTTTTTTAGGAAAATGGGATGTATTCCATCTGGACCATAACCCTTGGATGTATCTATGTTCGATAAATATCGTTCTACTTTTTTGTCAACAATCTCGATAGAGCTGATGATAGTCTGATTTGCGCTAGTAGAATAGTGATCCATTGTTTGATTTCCACTATTATCCTCAAAAACTGAATGAAAATAAGAATTAAACATATTTGCTATATCGTGTCCACTGTATCCAACTTGAGAGTTAAAATACATTACATTAGGTACAGATGTATGACCTTTTTTAGTCTTTATATAGGACCAAAACTGTTTTGAGCTAAAACGAATATTATTCTCTGCTCGTTCCAGAAACTCATTATAACACGTTCCTTCTAAGTTTTTTGATTGTAGTCGTAATTCAGAGAACTTGTTATAATCGTTTTGTTGGCCATAAATTTTCCATTTTTTGTGGAATTTTAATTTTTTATTAATTAATTTTATCAAGGGTCGCGTAAACCAGCGTGGATATTTATTGATCTCATTTATACACTTAGACGGGACAAATGTCTCTATAATATGATTTACGATAAGATAGAACGTATCAACTGCCTGACTAATATCTTTGTTTTTAAATTCGTGTTGCCAGTTAACTTTAGCTAATTCAAAATTAATTTTATCATAATCAGAGCTGTAAAAGCGACGTACAACACGAATAGCTGGATTTAAATTTCGCTCAATGGTATTCATATCAACTTTAATACAAAGGGAAGGATGATGATCATCTTCAGGTTCTGATAAAGGGTCCACACGAGATATGTTACAATTCAGATTGGAAAGTACTAAGTCTAAGAGCCTGTTATTTAAGTTAAGAATATAATTTAATTGTTGTAATCCAGTAAAATTCATAAAAACAAATATTTGATGTACAAGGAGACATTCCGAGGGATTTAAAATATAAATTGAATTATTATTATTTAATGACCAAACAGCATCTCGTATATTAAAATCACCTGTAATAATTATATCATCTTGTGAATTTTCTATAATCAAATCAGATATAAATTCAAAAAAATTAAGCTGTGAATCCGTTTGAGAATTATTCTGTGGAAAGTAACAACAAAAAAGATGCAGAATTTTCCTAATAATACCGCGTTTAGTTATAATTTTTATATAAGTGACTTCAGCACTAGGAAAATTAGGCAACTGAACATTTCTCACATCAACATCAATTTCGCGACGGACCGCTATCAGAGTACCACCTCCCTTTGTCATTTCTAACTGCTCGTAATCACGGTCGTTACGATAAACATTATATCGAGCATCAAATAATTCACTGTCAAAGATTCCAGGTAAAAGCCAAGTTTCTGTTAGGCAAATAATGTCATAATCGCAATTAAGCACGTTTTTATAAAATTGATTAGTTTTAATCCGTAAACCTCGGACGTTTTGATAAAAAATATTTAAGAACATGTTGAATACTTAAAACACAAATAATAATTGTATATATTACATATCTGTAATAAAAATTCCTTCATAGTTTCTATTTCTAATAAGTCATAAATAAATGATTCCCGCAATGAACGCTGCTCAGATAAAACGAATAAAATCATAAAAGAATATACAACACTAACAATAAAATAATAACTAAAAAAGTCATGAAAATGGACATTAACTAAAATCCGTCAATAATCCGTCAATAATCTAACTAAATTATAAAAAAGCTAGTATTATTAATATATGTATAATACATGTATTATATGTATTATATTAAACACGTGAATCTAAGAATTAATTTTATTGAAATAGAAGCTGTATTTTATGCGTAACAAATTCTAAACACAGTGTAAACTTTTGGTAACGGAAGCCGAGATAACGATTTCATCAAACAATGTCGTTCAAACTTGTACCTTTAATAATGAAGGCGTAATGTCACCAAAAGTTGCTTGATAAGATTATTGTTTGACTTTGATATTTAGTGAATCGGACGTCTCATTAAATCAACCTGTTAAAAAGTTTACTTGACGAGAGTTTTTAATTCTGATTTTATATATTTTTTAAAAAAACATTTACGTTAGTACAAAGAATGTTTTGTTTACGATACTGGGTTGTAAGATTCTGTGATTCTGCGTTGAATTTATACAAAATTGCGCGCGTTGTGGATCCAACAGCGGCACTAGGACGAAAAACAAAGGTATAACTTTGTGTGTGAATAAAGGACGCTCGACTGCATTAATCTCTCTCATGATCGTCGACGTGTGTGTACGAGTACAACGATATAGCCGTTGTTACGTTGCGGCTGGTTTGGTAGAACTTAATTCTGATATTGACATGCGAGGCAAATATCAAAGGGTTGCACAAATACCCACAACCAAGCGGAACGGGAACCGAGAATCCTGATATAAAAAACGAACATGACTTTATTGCGCAAGTGTGCCTGAATTTTGAGTTGTAGCGAGATATGTTTTAAATGACTCGTCATTCGTTGTTTTTTCACATCTAGAGGTTATCCTGATACGAAATTTCAATTAGTCTTTCAGAAATATCCTTCGGTATAATAAAGCGTAGTAAACAAAGAAAAACTAATTCAAAATCAACAACGCCTTAGGTTAACGAATGTTGTGCTATTGTATTTGATTAAATTCTCTTGACATGTGTAATTTTAGTCCAGACATCAAACGATGCCCATGAAATGTTCATGCCGACTTGATTTAATATGTAGCAATAAATGTTATGTAGTTTCAGAATATTGTACGTATAATATACGAGGCAATTTGCTGTTTGAAAGTTTAGTTTCTTTGACATGTAACGTTTATTAATACACAAGGATCTTTCGAATGCATTATAAGGCTACACGTATATTTGTCCAAGATCTTAGGGGTGACAAGTTAGAGAAGGAAAGCCACGAATAGGTCGGACTGGAGAGCTGGCTGGTCTATTTCAAATCAATTTCCCTTTAACAAAGCTTAATAATTTTTATTTACTCAGGCCAGTATCAGAACCTAGTTGTAGATACAATATATAAATGTATATACTCATGGATCGCCGTATATATACTACACTGTCTCAACACTAAAATTCACACACTAACAAACGCTGTGTATGAGTGTGTGTATTATATAGATATAGTAAACAAATAAAATATTTTGTGTAAATACAACACAATCATTTTGTTCACGAGCAATAAATTTATATTAATTTTGACTTTTGAAACTTATCATTGTGTTATAATTAATAAATCGCTACAAAATTGTACATTATATCGAACATCCCGCATTTGATTATACTTTAAACATATTATGATTGCAAATGTATTTCCCAATTACCTCGCTTAAATACAATGAAATAATTAATTATCTTTTCTTTGTATTTCGAATGACCCGTATACAAATTCAATTGATTTTTTTGTGTCATCTGTACACATAAGTAATTGAAATGTCTGTCTGTGATTTCAAAATAAGTGCTGTTTTTAAATATGATATGGATATTTGCAAGTTTAAAAAACTGAAAAAAACATTCGCTTCTATTTCTTTCTGTTTGTCTGTTTGAACGTAGTAATCTCCAAAACGGGTGAAACAATGAAAGTATTATACATTTAGTCTATAAATCATCATAATCGGTTCAGTCTATCAAAAGTATAATAAACAAAAACTTTAAGTTGACGTAAATTTTTATTTAAAATAGGTACGCAGACTGACAAATGTTCCATCTGATGGAAAGTTTTTACCACCATCCATATACATTGGACTTTAAGAGATATTAACCATCCCTAGCATTGTCAATGCACTAACAACCTAGGTATTACCATATGCCTCAATTGCTAAAAAAAAATTAAAGGAACGCTTGTGTGCTAAACGTTATTATACAATTAATGAATTAATGGATGATAGCACACCTTTGGAATGTGACGATCGCCGCATGGTTATTTTTGTTTTTTTTTTTTTTTTTGTAAACGAAACATGATATATATATTAAAATAAACCCGCTGAGTTTCTTTCGCCGGTTCTTCTCAGGGCTGGGTGTTTCTTTTTCGAACCGATACTAGTTTCTAGTTTGTCTATTAATAAGCAAGTGTAATGCTTCAATGTTGAATAAAGCATTTTTATTTTGATTAAGATTTTATGTCCCTTGTACACATAGTTACACTGGCTCACGCAATTTTAAAACCGGAACAGAAAAATACTAAATAGTGCTATTTATCACAATATTGTATAATAATACAAGTGGTTGGTTGGTATTTTTATTGGTTATTCAGTTATAATGCAAATTTAACGCGAGCAGAACCGAGGTGCATAACTAGTTTTAAATATGAATGTACCAAAGGAGCCTTTATCGATAAAATTGAAATATTGCCATATACATATATGGTGTAATTGCAATTATACCGTGACCTTAATATATATCAATACATATACGTATAATCGTAATTAGAGTAGCCGAGAACTCCACACGGTTAAACATCACTGAAGCAGTGATGTTTAACCGTGTGGAGTTCTCGGCTGCGCAAACCGGTATGCACGAGTAAACGTTTACTCGTGCATACCAGTTTGCGCCAGTAAACGCGTGCGAAAATTACGGTAAATTACTCATTTTGACATGTACGGCTTCTTGTTGTGACCACTAAAGATTTGTTATATTGACAACGTCTTTGATAGTTATTGCTATAGTATTAACTATATTACTATTCGAAATGTAGTTCAGCTTAGACACATAATGATTAGTTGCGCTCATTTAGTTCGAAAAGCTGGCTACGGTGACACATTAAACAGCGAACAATGTAGGGTCTGTAGCGGTTAACAATGGATAATTTAAATTAGAAATATTGATCGTATGTTTCCTATGTGTTTGTTCACTACCCGTGCACAGGTAGGAAAACCATCAATTGTTCTGTCACTAGAACTCATACTTGTGCACTATAATATCTCCTATATAAATGGCTAGACTTTTAAATTGACCAAATTAACGGACATTCGATCAGGAAATTCGAGAAAAACTAATGACCTATGATGCCTTCATAGGTCATTAGTTACTACCTACAAAAAACAATCAATTTATCATGTCTGTTATGTTCTTCACAATTGGAACTTGTATTGTGTCAAGATGTTGTTCATTTATAAAAATGATGATATTGATTTCCTCATACTTTTTCTTATATTCGTGTTATGGTGTTGTGGAAGCCCTTCTGAAAAGCCTAACTAATAAAATTAATTTAATTTATCAACGCGTAAATCATAATAATATGAAATTTGAGCACAATAGAACGTTCCCGAAGGAATCCGTAGAATATCACAATTGTAAAATTATCCCTCCACGGAGAGCGATGTGAACATTATTGAGTTTGTTAATAATTGTGGCTATTTACATTCATTTTTACGTTATAGAAATGGACGGCCAAGAGTATTATCTGGAGGGTTGAGATCCTAGTTACGAGTAATTAATGTAGGAGAGCAGAGCGTAATATGATTAATTAATGTTGTTACTTTGATTAATAACGGACGTACTTTATTTATGATAATTTAATTTAACATAAATTAATTGCCTCAACAATATAATTTTGCAGTCAAATGATAAATTTATTTAATAAACTTATATAGATTAAAAAAATGCTTTTGCATTATGTATTCGATTCTTTAGATGCCGATGGTTAAAAAAAGTGCATTTTCAATGCGACACGGTTGACTAAAAACAAAAGTTCATACGACTACATTTTATATTTTCAAGACTAGCACTTGAAATGTGTCGATTAGGTAATGGAGAAAAGCAATCGCATCCATTAAAATCAAAATTCACAAATGTCATTTTTAGTATAACTAGGAAACGCAGGTCCCCGAAATTTCAGGTCTTTAAATAAAATAGAAATAGGATGTATGTTAATAGATTGATCTATTCTTGACTAATTGAGTCAGATTAAAATCGATAAATTAAATTAAATAACACATTATTATATTATATTAATACTTTATTCAAATAAGCTCTCACAAGCACTTCTGTATAATACATTTACAAAATAAATTAATTTTAAAACTGTTATCGGTTCGGAGCATATATTGCATAATGCTTTAATGTAGACTATTATTTCGATTTATATACATATTTAATTGTCTTCGTTGAAGCCTCGCGACTGAGGGTCGTGACTACCAGAAGTCGCTCCAAGTTGTAGTGTACTCCAGGACGACCGATCTTCTGCCATCTTTATCGATCCCTGAAACTTGGTGCGTGTAACCTCCTCAATCGCGTCAAACCAGCGGGTGGGTATTCTGTCTCTGGTCCTCTTTCCTTCCACCTGGCCGACGAAGGTTAGATTTTCAATGAAACGGGATGATCCGATACAAATGGAATGAGTTCAGGCACAGGGCCGAAATATTTACAAGAGTGTAAATACTATCAAATTCCAAACACCAGGCTGCTAATGAAAATTTCTCGATAGACAAACTTAGTAAATTTTTAATATTCCGCCCTGGAGTTTGACCAGAGGACCTCGGGATTTTCAGCCTTGTGGCTCGCTACTAGACCAAAAAACAGACAATTAGATTTATTTTAATTATTGGCATTCAATTATAATATAATCATAATTACCTTCACTTTGATAGATAATTTTAATTATTATATAATTAGTTAATAAGTAATAATGCATTTGAAATAAAATAATAAGCAGTGTAAACCTCTGATAAACTAATAATTATGTAATTGAGTTGTAATTTTAACAGTAAATACGTGTGTTATTTACGCTATAAGCGAAACAGATCATGCATATCAATTCGGATGCAAATTGACAAACCTATTAGCATATTAATCGCCATGCGATATTGTTGCATTTGCCGCAATTGTAGCGTCGATTTGTGTAGATTTCATTAAAATAATTACTAAGCTAATAATAAAAACAAATTTATATATTTTGTGATAATTTTTAATGAAAAATAGCTAATTTCTTACAATGCCAATGTCTATGGGTGTTGGTGACCACTTACCATCAGTTGGCCCATATGCCCGTCCGCCTTCCTATTCTATAAAAAAAAATCTGCAAGTAAAAACCAATGATCGGAATTCCATTCTTTATTGGTCGATATTTTGTAACAATTAGGATATTTGATTGTATAAGTAATAGTTTAACGAACATAACTAGACATATTATGTCTATGTATTACATAAAAAGAGCATCAGATCTACCTACGTCTTCAGCTTCAGTCAATTGTTATATCATTGTTGAATAGTCATTGTAGAATGCCAAAGTCTGACAAAACACCCAGTTATAGGCGTCCCAAATCTACCACCACGTCGGGTACCACCAGCTTCTTCAGGTTATCTATCCACCTGGTTGTAGGGTAACCTGGTTTGACGAGCCGCGGTTTCCACTCTAGGATTTGTATGCTCTAACGGTCAATGTATGTTTTGTAATAAGTTTTCCGTATATTAGTAAATATAGTTTTTACAATGGCTTTAGTGGATAGTTGTTTTATAAACCAAAGACGGAGAACACAACAATATATGTATGCAATAAACTCTTATGTAGGTATCTTATATTTTATATCTTAATCGCTATTTTTTAGTTTTAATTATGTTTGTGTATATGATTCATCTCGCGCTCGACGGTGAAGGAAAACATCGTGAGGAAACCTGCATGTGTCTTATTTCATTGAAACTCTGCTGCATGTGTATCTACCAACTACCGCATTGGAGCAGCGTGGTGGAATAAGCTCCAAACCTTCTCCTCAAAATGGAGAGGAGGCCTTACCCCAGCAGTGGGACACTGACAGGATGTTACTGTACTATACTATATTGTAGTTATGTTTATATACATACAGCAACAAACAGCGGAAAAAACGCAAATGCAGTCTTTCAGCTAATTAACAGCCCACCTTGATGAGGATACCGGAGTGACGCAGATTTACTTTCTTCATCGTCACAATTTTAATATGTTTTTAAAATACATATAAATAAGAACAACAAATTCACGCTTGTCACATAAATATTATAGTTTAAATTTAAAGCGGGTGAAAGTAGCTGACGAAGCGCAGCTACTTACATGTACTTGTATAATGACATTAATTATTAAATCCTTCTCCGAAACTCGCTGCATTTTCTGGTATAAGTTATATTAAGTAGTTAAGTATATTATAACTAGATTTCGCTTGCATATTAGGTATAGAAAAGTAGCGTTTGTCCTTCCTTGGGGTTCAAGCTTGATTTATCTAAAATTCTCTAAAATCGATTCAATACTTTAGCCGTGAAACCGTATCGTTGCTTATTCCATCACGCTGCTCAACTGCGGTGGTTTACTGTCTCAGAATTTCATCCAATACAGTCATTGCAGGCTTCCTCACGATTATTTTCCGTCACCATCGAGCATGAGTTGAATCTTTCTTTATAAATATAAATGAATGTTCGTTTGTTCTCCTAAAACATCTGGTTGTGCTGATACTTTAATTAGGTGTTCTGCATGCGCTAGCACTGTGTTGTATGTCTGTCTGTGTCTATATTGTTAAATCCGTGCAAATCCGGAACAGGTAACTAAAAAAGGTTAAGGTAGTTGACAATATACTAACAATATTATTTATAATTAGAACCTGCAGTTATAGATTAACGCACCATTGAGGCATTACTGTGCTTCACCTTTGCCTATTCATAAAATTAAAAAATAATTTAAATAATAAAAAATACATTATTACTTAAAACCATCGTCTTAATATTTTCAACAACAAAGGCGTGGATAATTACGAAGTTTGGACAGCATATTGTTAACTAAAAAGCGATGCGGAACCTTTTTCTTTACTTTATATTTGCCGGCGAAATTTTAAATTTTAATTTTTTACCGTAAATATTCTATGCAAATGCTATAGCTTAATTATAATAATAAGATTGTATTGTTTTTACAATTCGACGATAAAAAGAAAAACAAAATGCAACGAACGTAACTAATATTATAAATGTGAAAGTAAGTTTATTTATTTGTTTCTTCACGCCTCAACTACTCATTCGATCATCATGATTTTTTTACACGCGTTTCTGGCTAAAATATGTAGATAGGGATACTAGTTAATTATATATTTGTATGTGACTGTCTCGTTAGTCCAGTGGCTACATGTAACTCCGGAAGCCATGGGTCCCAGGTCGGGCCAATAAAAAGTAATTGAGTTTTTCCGTCGAAAATTCTCAGTAGCAGCCTGGAGTCTGGAAGTTTGAAGTATGTCACGTGGCTCGAAAAGCACGTAAAGCGCCTGAACTCTTTCCGGTCGTGTTGGATTACCGTCCCATCGGATTATGAGAGAGTGCACCTGAGTTTGCACAAAAACTTGAGCGCTATAATCTGTCCTGCACAGTTGGCTAATCTCTTTTGAGCCGTGGCCGAAATCAGTCTGGTCTTATTATTATTCTTTTATTGTGAGTGTTTCGTGGAGACTGTTGGTGTATTATATCTACATTAACAAATAGCTGGCGTTGTCTGAAATTCGGCTTAACTTTGGAGTTCATCTTTGTGATTACAATGTACATGCTCTGCTATAATTATTAACAAAGTTTCAAAACAGTCCCTTTATTCTCATCTCTTGTTATTTCAACGATAGGAGCGTGTTGTTTTGTAAATATTTTATATTTTGTCTGTGTAAGTTTCTGAAAAGAAAGAAAATTTATAGATTTTCATGATTTTTATACAGAGATGATTTTTTTTGGTTGCGGCAACCCACTTACAATAAAAAAAGGAAACTACGGATATGATATTATAGTATAGATTGTTCTTAAAAATATTTGTACTCTCATAACCCGAGAACAACAGATTTACGTACTCTTCGAGGCACTGAACTGTAGAAACTGTCGACTTTCAAACACCGAAATGCTATTAAGAATTTCTCAAAGGATACATCCATTAAATTTATATTGGCATGACCTAGGGTTTGTCTGAATAAAAAATAGGCCAGCTGGTGGTAAGCGGTCACCATTGGCCGAAGACATTGGCGCTGTAAAAAGTAATCATTCCTTACATTACCAATGCGCCACCAACGTCTTGAACTAAGATGTTACGTGTTGGTCCGTGAGTTACACTAGATATGCTTGCCCACTTACACTTCAAATCAGAATAAATCAATACTAAGTATTGCTGTTTGGCGGTAGAATCAAATAAAATTGATAACAAAGGTTAAGGTTAACGATTAAACTAGAAGGTATATTATAATATTCCTTTAAAATTCGTATAAAGTCGTATAACATCATAAGTATGGACCAAAATCACACCCAACGCAGATATTTCCGATAAATGTTATTCCACGCACTTGAATTCGCTTTAGTGCCCCATAAAAACTTTTATTACGGCTTAAGAGAGAACTATTGCCATAAACAATGCGCTTTATTATCACTTGTCGGCTTGTCCGATGAATTTTCAGTGGTCCGTAGCAGTTTGGCTACATTTGTTCATGCGCCATTGAATATTTAGGTACGAGTACCTTATGAAAATTTTATTCAGTATCGTAATATCATTGAACTTAGCATGAAAACGGGAGGTATTCTGTGTTTCTTTATATTTACAACATATGAAATTATTTATCGGATAAGAACTACGCGCATATTTAATAACTATAAAAAAGAGGCAAGAATTAAAATATCAAAAGTAAATAATAGAAGATATTAAATAATCAGTGATATATTACTGGTGGTAGGGCTTTATGCAAGCTCGTCTGGGTGGGTACCACCCACCCATCAGATATTCTATCGCAAAACAGCAGTACTTGGTATTGTTGTGTTCCAGTTTGAAGGGTGAGTTAGCCAGTGTAATTACAGGCACAAGGGACATAACATCTTAGTTCCCAAGGTTTGTGACGATTTGGCGATGTAAGCGATGTTTAACATTTCTTAAAAGAAAAGAACTATCGGGTGAGTTCTTTTTTCATAGTACAAGTATGTCTGTAATTTCGGTTCTTTTCCGGATAATCTCATTTCTAATTTTATTATTCTAAGATATTGTGAGCCTGGCGCATTCCATAGCGTGCTAAGCGATTTTAAATTTGTTGTTGAGTTCCGTAATTAATGCCTACGTTCCGGCACCCAAGCCATGGCATGTCAGACGCATCGTTTGAGATCTTTTGTACTCAAACATTATGGTATTGGTGACGTAGATACTTGACGAAGATTACCAAATTCTGCTCATATATAACCATTGCTCTGTGAATATATACCATTAGTTAATTGAGACTCTTCAATTCATCTCAATCTATCAATTAACCTATTCATGTCAGCATTGATTGATGTATGAATAATCGTGTTAATGGAATGTCCATATTAGTAACCTGGGATTAATTCGAAATAAAAAAAAATATATATTGATGAGCCGGTTGGCGTGGTTGGTAGACACTTGCCCTTCACGCCGAATGTTGTGGGTTCGATTCCCATCCAGTACAGACATTTGTGTGCATAAACATATCTGTTTGTCCTGAGTCTGCGTCTAATTATCTATATAAGTATGTATTTACAAAAGAAAAGTAGTATATGTAGTATATCAGTTGTCTGGTTTCCATAGTACAAGCTCTGCTTAGTTTGGGATCAGATGGCCGTGTGTGAATAATGTCCCAGGGTATTATTATTAAAATAAACTCTAGTGTTACTACGTACATAATATTTACATCGCACCGTCTGACTTCCTATGAGTATAATTATAGTTTTAAGCATTTTCTTATTACATACAAACCGGCTCGAACATTGCACAGACAAAATTACAATATTAATAATTAGTATTCAGCGAGGCGATCTATCCATTTGTACTGTAAATACATACATATTTCCACATAATCTACGTTTTTTTTAATGTGTATATAATATATCAAATCATCTTACTATTGAGTATTTGTAACAAAAGTTTTGGTGTCAATAAACTCTCGGACAATTATATATCATTATATAATATTAAATTATATAACTACTACTTTCATCTTAAATATTTAATGTAGAACATATTATTTCATCATCAGCTCTCGCGTAAGAAAAATAATTAATGTGTTGGTCAACGGTGAGATGGCGAAGCAGACGGTGGCAAACAATCGTATGTTTCAAACGGAAAAGGGAGCTGTTGAGCCAACTTCTTCGAGAGGTATGTCTCAAAATTTAGAACTAATATAATATGATGAGCCACCGCTCACACATAAAAGCCTTAGACAGAACTCCTACATTATTACCTACGTAATATCTACCAAGATATAAAATCATTCAATCCATACGAAGTCGGAACGGGCCGCTAGTTATTAATAAATGAGTTAGTTATATATATTCTAAGCTTTACAATTTCGTTGTGACCAACTTTGTAAAACGCGAATACATTATTCAAAGACACGTGCAGATTGCAAATAGTTGTAAATATCAAGATGAAACCGTTCTATACGTTGATCTCAACAATATTGGCGGTCCGAAGTTTTTACGATCCGCTATAAGAGATTGCTACGATGGTTTTATGTGAAAATTGACATTAAAATTATTATTTATAACGTCCTCGGCGAACGCCAACGAGGGCCATTGGACTCTTTATAGATGACAAGTATTCGCCGCGGCTTCGGTATGTCACATTCTAGCCCTAAGCCCGCCATTATTTTAAGTAATTTATTTGCCCTTATCCTATTTATTTGGGTACGAGGGATCTGGCTTTTGCCTGACACTAACCCTCCTATAAATGCTTTTTCTGGTAGACTGTTTCCTTACCACCATACGAGCGGTTACGATGCTTTCACGCTTGATACAAGCTCTTAACAAATGTTAGTATGGCCTGGGTCTAAGCCAAAATTGGCTTCATTTCATAAACTACGTTTGAAATAGCATCGATTGTGAAAGTGAGTCAAAGTAAAATAATCCAACGTAAACACCGTAACATTAATAATATCTTTTTAATATGATTTTCAATTGAACCGGAAGAGTATTTAACAATATACATATTTTTGGAGCAGTCCAGTTTTAAACTGTTCTATATTTATTATTCCTCTGTTTGCAAGTAAAGCAATCATCGTGACGCAACATCCATGTATTGAAACTTGAAGAAATATACAGGTGAATTTTACAAGAGTGCGTGGATGGCCAAACTACAATAGCAACAAATATTCCAAGCTTACTTTGAATTAACTAGATATTTTCCTTTTTTGAGTATCCCAGGAATTTATTATTAATGGTCAGTTTTATTAATATACGTATTTGCATACGTATGCTTAATATATACGTACGTATACATACATAGTATTTTTTCTCGCATATTTTTAAAACAAATGATGATCAAGCCGATTAACAGGCGATAATAAACATTTTTTGATCTGAAAGTGAATTATTCACTTTAAGATCAAATATACGTATTCCAGTGAGGACTGGTAGATGACGAAACACACGCGGCAGAATTATACATGCACGTTTCTTCACGATATTACCACTATACTGTCTTGTACAAAATTATAGCTTATTCGTTTCCAAAAATAGAACACATCGCCTTCAGTTTTTTTTCTTTGGCTTTCAATTTACGAAAAAAAACGTCATAATTTTGAATTCATAAATAGAATCACCCTTTTTAAAAAAAAATCAAATTATTTACTTTCCGCATTCACCGGATAAGCGATTCCACTTTGTGCGACACCCGCCCTGAATCTGTAAAAAGATACTCGTTTTATCCAAGCCTGTCACGAACTCGTAAGTCTTAGCTTGTACTACTCAGCGTTCATTTACGATGTTAAGCTATTTTCTATACTTCAAAGACATCGTCAATGATATTATTCTATTGTTATATTGTTGATAGTATGTGTTACACGGTTTATTTGCCGATTCTGACCCAATTTTCACTACTTCTAATTGGAAGGATAGATAGGATTCTCACACATAGAAGTAATAAAATATATGTATACTATACGCGCCACGCACACCTAAGGAGTAGATAACAGCAGAGAGTGGACATGATGGCCTAAGAGAGCGTCATGTCGTTTGCCTTTATATCTATCGAGTCGGTATTACTCCTACCGCTCAAGGCACACCAATAGATGTGTCACATTAAAATATAATTGATTCTTTTATACATATTACTTAATTGTATTTGTCAAAAGCTTGTAGGTCCGATTGATATAAGATTACGAAAATCGTTAAAAATCAATCTCGCATAGAAATATCAAGTAAACATAGATGACTTGGCGATAGGTAAACTTTTGTATTCAAAAGACAAAATACTGCGAGTTGCAGATAAATAATCCCCTGTTAAAATACCTTTATTTAGCTATAGACGCTTGAGTACGAGCAGTTATATAAAATCTTATAAATAGACTAATCATATTTTATATAAAGTATAAATTATATGTATACACAACCTGTGATCGCAATTGTATTTTATCATTCAAATATAAACCACCAATTTTAGTAAATTTGAAATTAAGAAACATTTAAAATAAAGGCTTATCTTATCTTAGGAACAGTTTTTAAAATAATAAATAATCAGCAGACGAGCAAATGTACCACCGGATGATATGGTCGTGTTCGTCCGTAAACATTTTTTTTAAATTTTTTTTTTATAGAATAGGAAGGTGGACGAGCATATGGGCCACCTGATGGTAAATGGTCACCAAACGCCCTTAGACATTGGCATTGTAAGAAATGTCAACCATCGCTTATAGCCAATGCGCCACCAACCTTGGGAACTAAGATGTTATGTCCCTTGTGCCTGTAATTACACTGGCTCACTCACCCTTCAAACCGGAACACAACAATATCAAGTATTGCTGTTTTGCGGTAGAATATCTGATGAGTGGGTGGTACCTACCCAGACGAGCTTGCACAAAGCCCTACCACCAGTAAACTCGAAACTGCAAGAAATATCAACAACACTTTACACCATAAATACATTGCTAACCAAAGAATCTAAACGTTTGTACCCAATGTATATACCATATAATAATAATAATAATAATAATAATAATAATAATAATAATAATAATAATAATAATAATAATAATAATAATAATAATATCTTGGGATATTATCCACACACAGCCATCTGATCCCAAACTGAGCAGAGCTTGTACTATGGAAACCAGACAACTGACTACATATACTACTTTTCTTTTGTAAATACATACTTATATAGATAATTACACCCAGAATCAGGACAAACAGACATGTTCATGCACACGAATGTCCGTCCTGGGTGGGAATCGAACCCACAACCTTCGGAAAGGCAAGTATCTACCAACCACGTCAACCGGTCCGCCAAACAATAATATTGGGTCATTCACCCTTTAAACCAGAACACACCACGTTCAAAGTCCCACGTTTATTGACCACTTAAATAGGCACTTGAGACAACTGAGGTTCTTTTTTAGTAAAGCATGTATATAGGGCGATTAAATTAATATAATATTTTTAAAATTCATATAGATATTTTACGCTACATATATCCAATAGAACAGAACCCTTATACCGATACTGTCCCGTCACGATTCATAGAACTTTCTGAATAAATGTAGCTCAACAAAGTGCACAAATATTAATTACTTTAGTATTTAACTAAATTAAAACAAAAAACAAAAAATATTTGCAAATTAAACAAGCATTTTAGACATTAGCGATGTTTGTTTTTAATGTAATCGTTATGTCATAAACTAATCTGTAGTGCCATTCTGTAAGAACTCACTTCATTACCCGTGAAATGTTGACAACTATACACAAATATACTATTTTGATGAGTGTATTTTTGAAATGTTATAATGATTATGGTCAATGTCCCATTCCGACCGTTTTCTGCAGTGAGTTTCGAGTTTGTTCTTACAGATTAGATAAGCTGTAAAGCGGTTTGCGATAACCTTACTAATTACAGCGATGTCAGCTGCAGAATCTTTGTAGAAAAAGTCGCAAAAAAGAAACCGCTAACCAATATTTATTATATTATAAGTTAGCTTAATAATTTATTATATTTAATAGATAGATAGAAAAAAAAAATAGTATTTAATATTGAAAAAAAAAAAACACAACTACATATATACACCACCTTTCACGCCGAAGGTTGTGGGTTGTTTCGATTCCCACCCAGGACAGACATTTGTGTGCATGAACATGTCTGTTTGTCCTGAGTCTGGGTGTAATTATCTATATAAGTATGTATTTACAAAAAGAAAAGTAGTATATGTAGTATATCAATTGTCTGGTTTCCATAGCACAAGCTTTGTACAAGCTTAATTTGGGATCAGATGGCCGTGTGTGAAAAATGTCCCCGGATATTATTATTATATACAGCAAAGTAATTCTAATAGACCAAATTATTTTATGCTTGTATTACTAATGTAATTGTAACACTAATTGCTTAATAAATAATATTAAATATTAAAACATATCTCTATATGTACTGTAGTATATGTGTGTGTGCGTAAATGTGTGACTGTGTATTTGAATTTCATTGTAGAAATTAATTTGCTTATGACGTTTTTAAATCTACAATTCCTGAACTAGTCATGAAAGCATTGGAATAATTTTATTCTCAGCTAAACTGGGCGCAAAAGTAACTTTAGCTTTAAAGACTTTTTTATTACGATTCTATATTTAGGACGGATTAAACTCGAACGAAATACCTCATACGAAAACAAACACTATTTTGTCTTGAATAATGTCAATTTCAGTAGTATTTCTATGAACACATTTCTGTTGAAGGTCATTGCTCTCTTGTTGCTTTAAATTTACAGTTTGATTCGTTATTTATAATACATCAGCTATAACATACAATCAAAATCCAAACACTCCCCTTTGTTTTGTATCAACACGTGCACCATAATTGAGTCGATACCGGGTTCAATTACGGGCAAACACCTCCGACTCGTTATGGACGCTTTATTGTTTACAAAAAATTTTGTTTTTGAAACACGATAACAGTCAAACAATACCTGCATTATCTGCGATATTTGTATAGATTTAGTCAAACATTTACGGGTTACGAACACGTATATATATCAGTTTGGAGACGGTTTTGCGTTTGTAGTAGTGTTATTCATACAGTGACTAAAACATGAATAAACCCGTTAGAGCTAGCTACCATGTGCCTCTAATACGTTTGTTAATTTATCTGATGACGATGCACTTGAGTTTAAAGCACACGAGATTTGAGTGTAAGCAATTATATACAAATATTTAAATATATAAGCCTTTGATTCGCTCAGTTTTATAACGTTACTATGCCGTCGAACACAGGTTGAAGGTATATACTCTATAACATTTTTAAAAAAACACTAATAGTTCCTGAGTCAGTAGAAATCTGTATCAAAATGGCCGCTTAGATAAAAAAGTTAGTATTTTTTAGATGTTATATTTATTTGAAAATGAAATAGCGTTTACCATTATTTTATTAAAATTCTTTATTCATGATTCTTGTATGTTGTTGTTGCTTTGAAAAATATAGTAAACTGCCACGGAACAAACGATCAAATAAAACATTCAACAGAGTAACATAAAAGTAATATATAAATATTATTTACGATTATATTTTAAATATCGCTAGTTATATATATATACTAACCTTTACTCGCCCACTTCCCTCGGTGTATTTTTTATGATCAACTAGTTTTTCTCCGCGGTTTCGCCCGCGTGGTATCAGTGTAAAAAAGTAGCCGATAAATTTAATCAAAATTGGTTCAGTGTTTTAGACTATATACTCAGTTTCTATATAGCCTGTCTGTTACGCTATTAAAGCGTAAGACTAACTCTGACTAAATCCGAAATGGCCTGAACGCGTGAATCTTAACCGATGCTCGTGGGTTCAAACCCGGGCAAGCACCACTGAATTTTCATTTGCTTAATTTGTGAAAACATCGTGAGGAAACCTGCATGTGTCTAATTTCACTGAAATTCTGCCACATGTGTATTCCACCAACCCGCACTGGAGCAGCGTGGTGGAACAAGCTCCTAACCTTCTCCTCAAAAAAGGGAAAGGAGGCCTTTAGCCCAGCAGTGGGACATTCACAGGCTGTTACGGTAGACAGACTATATAGATTATTAATTATAAAAATCGGTTTCGAGAAATGAGAGAACACGCCTATATGAAAACCTACGTGTGAAACAGAATCATCTCCTGTTTTGAAATCAATAATATATTTATATTAAAAGTTTATATTTTTTGATTGACATTTTAACGAATAAACTGAAAGTGTTTCCATTAGAATGTAATTTATTCTACTAAAAGTAGTTTATTATTGACAATTAATAGGATCAGTAAGGCTATTCTGTAAGAGCAAACTCGAAAATTACCGCAGAAAACGGTCGTATAATGTCAAAGTGATATAACGACATTGGCCATAATCATTACATTTCAAGAATATCCGCATCAAAATAGTATATCGACATAAGTCGGATGTCAACATTTCACGGGTGATTAATGAAGTGTGTTCTTACAGAATACCACTGCTGGTTCATACTACGCCGGAGTAAAACTTTACTGGTGGTAGGGCTTTGTGCAAGCTCATCCGGGTAGGTACCACCCACTCATCAGATATTCTACCGCAAAACAGCAAAACTTGATATTGTTGTGTTCCGGTTTGAAGGGTGAGTGAGCCAGTGTAATTACGGGCACAAGGGACATAAAATCTTAGTTTCCAAGGTTGGTGGCGCATTGGCTATAAGCGATGGTTGATATTTCTTACAATGCCAATGTCTAAGGGCGTTTGGTGACCACTTACCATCAGGTGGCCCATATGCTCGTCCACCTTCCTATTCTATAAAAAAAAAAATTACTTCTTATAGGTACTAGACCTATAAGTAGAATAATTTGGTACTCCAGTTTAATGGTACTCGTTGCGTAAATTAATTCAAAGTATTTTACCATTTTAATTTGAATTAGAGCAACAAACAGACACAAACAATTGTAAAACATGCGAATTAGAAGGATTCAACTTTTCTATGTATTGGAAATACGTCAATTTATGATATATCAATAAATACAATATTTCATCACAAGATTAATGACACATAAAATAAAAAAAAATATTTTAGTTACGTACAGAAAATTATAAAAACAGAATCGAATCGTATTAAATATCAAATACGTTCAGAAATCACTTAAACGCGCTCACACATTTCAACCATTCTATCAACATTTGCAAAATATAAACCATAGGTAAATAAAATACAAATATAAAAATAAGAAGTCCATTGTTCGGGAGTTCATTGCACTGTTTATAAAGAAAAAAAAAACTTTACGCTCTTCGATCCTCGTAAGCACAGATATTAGGCTACGTAAACATACAGTTTTAGAACGAAGATCATGTACTCTTAACAACCAATTATACAATAACATTCGCCTGGAAACGAATCGAATATTTTGTGTAGATGTGTTCTTGATGAATGAATCATTTTTATTATCAACATTCAACAGCTCCCGGCATCGCTCGAGTTTCCTTTTTTTAATTATTTAGTTTTTGTTATACGTAGTTTTTTTAATTTAAAACAAACAAATCGTTCATAAATCATATAACTTTATCGGTTGCACGATTCCTTCCGATCGATATTGATATATATATACAATAGAAGCTTCTTTAACAAAATATTCATAAATGTTATTCCTAAGCCTGTCTCGTTAATCAATCTGCTTGTGGGTAAAAATGGAATGAAAAGCCACTCAGTTTCAGTCAGATTAAGTGAACATAGAATGACGAAGCGAGAAAGTTCTCCTAATATAGATTTTTCAATTATCTAGATCACATTTTCTAGTTTCAACTTAATTTTTTTCCATTTTAATAAAAACTGTATAAAAAATAGCTAATAATACTTTGTTGAATTAAATTTTTTTACTAATTTTCATAAATTAATTTAATACTTGCCGATTTTAATATACAAATATATAATATTTGTTCATTTCACGAATCAAATTTCAGTAATTAGAAATTAATTACTAATAGTTGTATTTCATATAAAGCTGGGATGGCCTAGTGGTAAGAACGCGTAAATCTTAACCGATAAACGTGGGTTCAAGCCCGGGTAAGCACTTCTGAATTTTCATGTGCTTAATTTCTGTTTATTCATCTCGTGCTTTTCGGTGAAGGAAAACATCGTGAGGAAACCAGCATGTGTCTAATTTGACTGAAATTCTGCCACATGTGTATTCTCCTAACCCGCATTAGAGCAGCATGGTGGAATAAGCTCCAAACCTTCTCCTCAAAAAATGGGAGAAGAGGCCTTAGCCCAGAAGTGGGACATTTACAGGCTGTTACTGTATTTTATTTGAATAACATGATACTTTAATAACTATTTACTTGACTTTTGTTTAAAAAAAATAACATGGATCAGCAAGCGATCAAAAAATGTCAACAAAAATTTATACGGAATATGCTTTATAATAAACATTTTATATCGTACCCGAAATGCTAAAGTGATTATTGAGTTTAGAATTGAACTTTTTAAGTACTCTAAAGTTTTATTATATTATTAGTAACAGCTTGTTAATGTCCCACTGATGGGCTAAGGCCTCCTCTCATTTTGAGGAGACGGGTTTGAGCGTTTTCCATCACACTGCTCCAGATGCTTTGGCAAATTTTATTCGATCCGCGTTTGCCTCACGATGTTTCACTGATGTCTTCACTGCTAAGCAGTAGAAGAATTATAAATACAAATATTTCCATAATTATTTAAACAAAAAACATTTAATAAAAAAAAATGTCAACTCGTCACTTTTTATTTTCTTGTTCTCAGTTGATCTCAGATAACTTTAATATTAGGAAAATTACTACATATAAATACAATACATTTTCCTTGGAGTCATTCCTATGGAATTATTAACACTATGTAAAAGGCGATGAAACGTAACAAGCAGACTTTATAAATTTTAAAACACATTAGATTACTTTTTACAGTAGAAACGTTTTATTTATACACGATAGTATGATAGATAAAGATGTCCTTTTCACTTTTTATGGCCTGTTTCATCTGACATGACCGCGAAAAAAAAAAGGGCTTTACGTGCTTTCTGTGGCACAAGCGTCAAAACCTGTGAATTTTCTTAATCCCAGCTGCTATTTAGAAACTCATAACAGAAAAATAAATGTATTGACCAGAGCCTAAATTAAAATCTGAAACCTCATAATTTACAGCCATAAAACTAGCTACTAACAGGGCTGATATTGAAACGTTAGCAGCCTCGCATGCAATGAACAATTGGAAATTAATTCAGATCAACTCGTCAAATGTATACAAAATTTGTGTTAGCATTTCGTACCGAAATTGCATTATGGTTCCGACATCGTTCGTTCTATAATATGGACAAACATAGCAAATTCAATGTTTACATTATTCTACCTTTTAAAGTAGAAAAATATTGGATGGAAAATGAAAATATTTGCGCTCTTTCTTTTCGCTATCACAAACATTTTCATAATATCATCAATAAAGATTCCGTTGGTCTATTGGGTACGCAATAAAATTCTGCACTTAAAAGTTGTATAAGCGAAATGAAAAGTCTAGAAGCTTTATGCAAACGACTTCTTATCAATTTTCCGCTAGTTTTGTTAAATGAAAATTCGTATATTAAAATGTATGAGATTGATAAAAAAGATAACATGTATGAAGTCCAACGCTAAAAGAAAATATCTGGCCAACAATTTATTCTAATCGACGACATGTTACATTTACGGCTAGGTGTTTAAAAATCACCCCAATTTTAGATCTTTGAGTAGGATTTGGATTAGTACAACGAAGTTTTTTTTTTATAGAACATATGGGCCACCAGATAGTATGTGGTCACCAACGCCCATAGACATTGGAATTGTAAGAAATGTTAACCATCGCTTACATCACCAATGCGCCACCAACCTTGGAAACTAAGGTGTTATGTCCCTTGTGCCTGTAATTACACTGGCTCACTTACCCTTCAAATCGGAACACAACAATACCAAGTACTGCTGTTTTGCGGTAGAATATCTGATGAGTGGGTGGTGCCTACCTAGGCGAGCGTGCACAAAGCTCTACCACCAGAATATTGAAGAAATGACATATACATTTGACTATCTGCTCTATAAAACGTTACGATTCCATTACCGTGGGTCGAAGCGTGAATTAATATTTCTCAAAAACTGGACTATTAAGTACAAAATGTTATTTTTTCAAGGCTGCCTGTTAATTCCAGAGAGTAGCGCATTCAAATACACGAACTCTTCAGCTTTATTATATATGTGATAAAATAATTCAGAACGGTACGTTTACCACTCCGTATCACACTCGTGAAATATTGAATTGACGTACGGTGATCGCTATTCTTATGCATTGCTATCATTGCTTTACTATAAACACATATAGCTGTCGAAAACCTAATTTTAAATTCTAATTACTTTCACTTCGGATATACAAATGTATTACTTCGTACTATAATCCAATCACCGGAATGTGTCGAAACTATAATGACACCGTTGTGATAATCTATCTTTTCCCCCATAAATTGTATCGGGTTAAAAAAAAATTTGAAGCTATTTTTTACTAAATACTTTTTTTTTTGTTTTCTGAATTACTCACTCAATGTTTATTTATTTTTATGTCATTATTATTATAATTTTCAATTAATAGTGCCGTACGCACTGAAATATTGTAATCTATATTTATTTTTGTACAATAATGTATTGCTTTTCCTGACTATAATCAGTTGTGTGCGTAAAACCAGCTAGTAATACCAGCTAGTAGTACTAGTAGTAGTAATTACCAGCTCACGTGTTCCCCTCCTCTTACAACCCGGGTTCCTTCAAACGAGGCGTGACGAGGCATCATGCGGGCCGGCAAGGCGAAGGCGGCTAGTGCAGAACGTTTTTCCCGTCTGTACTGGCCGTCGTCTCGTTTGGACTCTACTACCACTTACCATCAGGTGGAGTAGAGTCATTTGCCCTCCCAGCGAATATAAAAAAAATAATAAATAAATAAATAATTATTATAGCCAATGTAGCAAATAAGTTTCTCATATTATATATTACATACGTATTCTACGGTGAGTTTCAAGTTTGTTCTTACAGAATAGCCCTTCTGGCATAAAACGTGGTAACTTAAAAGGGGACAAGCCTTGCTGAGATTTTCTTCAACGGCAATCTCAATTTGACGTTCTTATAAAGATCAAAAGACTTATAACTCACAAGAGTTTAAAGATTTAACAAAAACGCGAATATATTTCATTTATATTATATGAAAAAGACGTTTTCTACTAATGTGCCTCCTTATTAAAAAATAGTGATTTTTGTAATTCAGGTGGATATATATCTTATAATATTTATAGCTATCCAAACCAGCTTTACACGGGTAACGTCATAATATTAACCAATATTACAAATACCAGTTTTCTAGATTTCGTAGTTTAGGTTATACTTTGATAGTTAGTTAGGACGAAATTTTATATATATATATATACAAACAGTATTTTAACTACTGCATTCTGTAAGCATAGCGGTTAACTTTTGTGTTCGCAATGACCAACCTATATAGCATAGCTTCCTGAACAACGACAGAGCTGACCAAACTTTTGGATCAACTTAGTGCCGCTTGTTGTGCAATTAAATTAACTTCGAACTACGAGTACTAGGAAACAAGCAGTATGAATAATATCCGAACACAATATTACTACATAAATATCTTTTTACCTTATATAAAAACTGTTCCATCCAATGATTTTAATATATAATTACTACTAGCTTAGAATAGCTTAAACGAATGATTTATGTACATACTCCTAATTCGGTACTGGTGGTAGAGCTTTGTGCAAGCTCGTCTGGGTAGGTACCACCCACTCATCAGATATTCTACCGCAAAACAGCAGTACTTGGTATTGTTGTGTTCCGGTTTGAAGGGTGAGTGAGTCAGTGAAATTACAGGCACAAGGGATATAATATCTTAGTTAGTGGTCTCAAGGTTAGTGGCGCATTGGCGATGTGAGGGATGGTTTATATTTCTTACAATGCCAATGTCTATGGGCGTTGGTGACCAATTACCATCAGGTGGCCCATATGCTCGTCCGCCTCCATATTCTATAAAAAAAATCTCTGCATTCATGACTGATTCGTTGATGCGCTTTCTATCGACTGTATCACGGCGAGTGCTCTGAGGAATTATTCTCTCTAATTCCTGCTTCCCCCTTCCTTCTTAAGTCCACGCGAGTTGGTTCTCGATGTCACCGCCTAACTGTGACATCAATTCCATCGCGAACAAAGAAATTTGGCAACTCCTTTCTTTGTCGCACTTCCAAAAAATGGAATTCCTTACCAGCTCACGTATTCCCCTCCTCTTACAACCCGGGTTCCTTCAAACGAGGCGTGAAGAGGCATCTTGCGGGCCGGCAAGGCGAAGGCGGCTAGTGCAGAACGTTTTTCCCGTCTGTACTGGCCGTCGTCGCGTTTGGACTCTACTACCACTTACCATCAGGTGGAGTAGAGTCATTTGCCCTCCCGGCGATATAAAAAAAAAAAAAAATCGCGATTAATTGATTTTTTTAATGAAGGAAATTAGGTGAAAAGTATAGAATTATATTTAGACTTATCTCCTAAAATTTATTATGTACATTATTATGTATATAATATATAATTGTATTTATTTATAATATAGGTAGGTAGACTTACAGACCCACTTGATGATAAGTGGTCACCCACTGCCGATAGACATTGACGTCGTTAGAAATATTAACCATTCCTTATGTACGTTTCATTCTGATATGTATGTTTCTTTTTTAAATTATCGCACTAATCTCATTAACTAATGGACCGACTAATGCGATTTCGTGCGGTAGGTATCTCTAAGTAAGTAGGAAAGGTGATTCAGATAATTTGATAACCTTCGTGTCCACGGGAAAAATATTTTAATATTTTATTTCATTTCCGCCATTACCAACTCGCGTTTTCACTGTTTAAATATTCACTGTTTATTAAACAGTGTATAACATTTATTACTATGACATGATACCTTATCTCACCTATTTTTGTCTATCGACATTTGATAGAACCATCCAGTTCATGCAATTTTCCTCACGATCAGTAGCAAGTAATTAATAGATTTTACAACGAATCTAATCTAATTTGACTCCCGTCCCGAGTCTGCGTGTATTATGTATAAAATTTGTTATTTATTTAAATATTCATTTCGAATTATTTATATAAATATGTATATATGAGTGGACTGTTACCAATAACACTGGCATTAAGTTGCTTACCTTTAAAACAGACGACATAGTGTGTAAAAAAAATATCTATTATTATATCTTTCTATCTAAATCTAAATGAAGGATTTCGATGAATCTTATCATCGTAGTAAGCGGTTGACAAGTCAGAGCCTGTAAGCGTCCTACTGCTGGGTACCGGCCCCTCAACTTTCAGGATAAGGTCTGGAACTCATTGCAACTTGATTACGGTTGCGTGTATGAGTCATACAGTGGATGCAAAATGTAGGGTTCTTAAGTAAGCAAACTGATTAGAACCCGCTATCGTCGGTTAACATCAAGACGATTTCATTCACTGTACCATGTTGGTTCTCACGTTCGATATACATAAATCAATGTAATTTTAAGTTATGGTTTTTCGCCAATATGACGTAGGATGGAATCGACACGAAGGAGATTTATCGGCGTGGCTGAGATTACTTAGTCGATTTTATATATAATGATATTTTTTATCCAGAGAAATGACTCCTAGAGGAAATATCCTCACAATAACTCCCTATTAATATCTTAGTTCCCATTTGCGATGTAGAGGATGGTTAATATATCAAAAATGAAACAATATTTAAGTATATAAATGTCACAACCAATACACTTCAAATCAATCTCATTTCTTGTATAGGAAAACTGGGTCGTAACCCAATTCTCAAGCAAAGTAACACAAAATTATTTGCTAAGCGGAAATAACTAAAATTAAATTGAAATTTTAAATAACATCCGACTCCTAAACAGATCTTTGATCACACCAGTTACTAATATTCATAAAGGAAAAGCATAATCGACTATATACACTTAAGTTTATATGTCCTGTATGGATATCAAAGTATACTTCGAACTACAAACTCAAAGCTTCATTTTCATTGTCGATAGATTAAGAAAATTAACCAATTTATCAATTTAATGTGATATACAAAACTGTATATTAAATATCTAAGAACTAAGACATTTAAAAAAATATATTCTATAATATATTATTCGAAATATAACTGGTCATATTAATTATGCCTGTGACCGCTGTTTTATATTTTAATGGCTGAATAAACACTGAAATCTCTAACATTATACAAAGCCGCTAATTAAGCATAAAAAAGTTACGTCTCATTGTGGAGTTTCATACGGGCGTAATCGTTAACTGAGCCATCAAATTTCCAAAACGTGATAAGTAATGAAACATTTTAAAGGAAAGTAATTTTTATTATGACGAAATAAATTACTTAATTCATTAACGGAATAAGGAGGATGTGTAATCGTGTGTGGTCCGTACATAGGTCGTAAACGCGACGCAAAGATTGCCCTATAAAGTTTATTTACGATCAATTTAACGCGAACGACTATCTATATAGAGTTGTGCGTCTAATGCACTTTATTGTTGTGAAAATTAAACATTATGTATATATAACTAAGTATATTAATTATATTGTTTAATCATTTGTATGTATTGTACGTATTTTCATTTTTTAAATAACAATAAACAGACGTATATATATGACGTATTACAAGGCGTCTTTCCATAATTAACTATCTACAAGCATTTGAGACAAGGGAGGTACACTAAAGATATGTAAGTCGACGAGGTACAGACAATTTTACATTACCCAATAACTAAACATACAATTTATGTTATTAAATAAGACTTATTATACTGTACAGGATTATATAAACGATATAAGAGCTTGAAAATAGTATTCGTTGATGTTTATACAGGATATATAAATGTAATTGTATAATATGATTATATATTTTCGGATGTTAAAAAAGTAACGTCTTAGTTTCTCGCCAATTATTTTCGGTGGAATCTGTATTCTGAAGCGGTAATACCTTTATATTAAAGTTAAATTGTAAAATGACGATTTTACGAGCACTTGCTCGTGAAAGCATACTTGAATAATGTGTATCTTGAAATTGCCTTTGTATGCTTTTGTATGTAGAGACGAAGCTATCTTTATATAGCATGAATTTAGGAATATATTGTATCCATAAAGTATTCTCTTATATCGTGAGAATTTAAACCTAAATTATATATTAATAAAGTTACGAGGATTGATATTTTTACTTAACAAGCCTTTGTGCAAGCTGGGTGAAACTCGAATTATAGTGATTCGGAAGTTTGAGTAAGCCAGTGTAACTACAGGCACAAGGGACATAACATCTTACTTCCCAAAGTCGGCGAAGTATTGGCGATGTATGGAATGGTTAATACTTCTTACAGTGCCAATATCTATGGGCGGTGTTGACCACGTACCTATTTAAGAAAGAAAAAAATTGTCTCGTCCATGTATCGGGCATGACGAGCTAGAGACGAGCTGTAAGTCAAACCTTCCTAATCCTCACCACAAGCTTACTAATGTGACTCGTTCGTCCATCCGATGACAGTCATTTAGATGTTCATAGAATAGGTATAATTGTTTTGGAAAACTTTAAATTTAAGCAAAGAATTAAAACCATTAAAAATATCGAGAATTAATCAGATTCCTAAGTTTCTTTCAAAGTTATTTTCGTCAACAAACAAGAATTAAGGTGTATGATAGGAATCCAATAATCCCGTGGACTGGTACGCGGGTTGAATTAAAAACAAGTGGCGTCTTATCCAACATTATATTTATGCGTAGAGTTTACTTCATTTTTTCTCATTATATATTCAAGACTCACAAAATCTGGTCAAAGTTCCATCGTTAAAAAGTCAGCACTTTTTTCTCAGTAGGTATAATTTGAGTTTTTATATTTGTATGAATTTGAAACATTCTAAAGACAAAAACATATATTTTATAGTTTTGAATGACTTCCGTTGTTCCGTTGACGAATGACGTTATATGAAGCCATCAAAGCATTTCGTTTAAACTGTTAAATAAAATACCAAATAGTTTTTTTTTAAAATCGTATTAAAAAAATACATTCATTTAAAAAAAGAACAATTCTTAATTTATATTACCCAAGGAAACCCAATACCAACTAAGTTTCTTTAAAACTTCAAAATATGTAAACAAAGCGCTTCAAGGACCAGAACGTTGAAAGGCCTGATACCAGGGCTAACTATGTACGCTTAAATTATTATTGGAAATTCCAATGGAAGGTGAGATAAGAGCGGCTTAGACGAAGTTAGATGAAAGAAATAGTTTTATCGTGAGATCAAAGAAAATTAAATAATAGTCGTATATGAACATCAGAACATTCAAGTAAATATTATTATTATGTTTTAATTTGATTAGGCGCCTAAAACACATTTTAGGTCACAATATGTGCTACCAGCACATTGACAATTTAAGGAATGGGTAATATTACAGCGCCAATGTCTATGGGCGATGTTGACCATTTACCATCAGGTGGCTCATTTGCCCGTCCGTCCGTTTTTCCTATTTCATAAAAATAAAAATAAAACATTGTCTCGGAAACATCCCGTTAGAGGTTTATTTCATTTAATGTCTGTTCCACAAAAGCCTGATTAAAAGGTGATTTCTAAAGCTATTCAAAAGATAACAGCTTCTCCTATTCACTTTCATGAGATGTTATTTTAAATTTCCCGAAACTGAGTCAAGATAACTCATCGTATACAACTTAACTGAAGAATTCAAGTTCAAATCAGGCAAGTATCGTTGAATTTTTATGCGATTTCTTTGTTATTTATCTGGTGCACGGCGATTAAGGAAATTATCGTGAGGTAATCTACATGGGTCGAATGATGTTCTGCTACATGTAAATCCATTAATTTTAACAGGATAGTGCAACAATCTTCGAAGCTTCTCATTCAAGGGGATGCCTTCTGTATCTGTTCCTTACACTTCTAATCCCAAATACAGGAAATACATGCTATGTATTTCTGTATTTCGCTTTAAACGGTTATCAGCCTAGTGTTATCATAGATAAGAGTTATATAGCATCTGGTAGAGGATCTGTTCTTACAATACGATTTTTTAATTTTAATTTACAAAAGAATATTAAAGTCACGCTTGTCACTTCAATAAATTTATGGATTAAGTTAGGCTTTCCAAAAAAAAAACGTCTTCTCGTTTATTACTAGTATTGTGTAAATTTATATTCGTTATTCAAGTAGCAAATATTTTCAATTACGATTATAAGGTCTATTCATTATCCTAATAATATCCTCTTCAATTTGATCTTTTCCAAGAATTCTGAAATATCAAGCGTGTCCAGGTTTTATTTTTCATACAATTCGTAGAACGACGGAATTGTAAAGTATTTGAGAATCATAAGTTATATCGAAAAGGTCAATCCCATTTATATCAATAGCCCGGAAATATCACAATGCTGGTCTTGTAGTCGACATCATCTCGCGGTGTCGAGAAAAAAAAAACAAGAGAAATGTTATTTTAATATTTAATTATTATTAATCATTAAAACACAGTTGTTCTTTCAACTATTTGAAAACGCGATCTTCTGAATAAGATTTACGTATTCTATTCACTAAGCTATCTTGGTTGAAAATCTATTAATTAAAGTTTTTTTTGTTATACAGCCGAGATGACCCAGTGGTAAGAACGCCTGAATCTTAGCCGATGATCGTGGGTTCAAAACCGGGCAAGCACCAGTGAGTTTGTGCTTAATTTGTGTTTATAATTCAACTCGTGCTTTACGGTGACGGAAAACATCGTAAGGAAACCTGCATGTGTCTAATTTCACTGAAATTCTGCCATATGTGTATTCCACAAACCCGCATTGGAGCTGCATGGTGGAATAAGCTCTATACCTTCTCCTTAAAAAAAGGGAGAGGAGACCTTAGCCCAGCAGTGGGACATTCACAGACTGTTACTATAAAGTTTTTTTAATGTACGTGTGTATCTAAACTGAATAATTGATACTAGGAGATTTTATATATGGTTTACATTAAAATATAGCCTGCTACGCGTAGTCTTAGATTCATAAGATATTCTTCGTATGCAAAATATAGCCTCTACGTAGCACCAACGACTGCACATAAATACAGGCTGAACTAAATTGCTTTCTTTGATATCGTATTCCTAGCAAACGGAATTAAAAGCTTATGAGTTCATTTATTTAAATGGCACAGGTAAGATTATGATTTCTATTTTTAAAGCAAATCTATATAAGCGAAATACCACTCATCACGATATTTCCTAAATTATTCGCTCTTAACTTGAAATTATTCACAGTTACTCCGTCCCCGACGTAGACGCTCACTAGGGACGGATTTTACGCAAATCCTATCCAAAATATTTGTTTCTTCTTATCTACCCGTGCGAAGCCGGGACGATTGGCTAGTATTATTATGAAATAAGTAGTGAGTCGACCATATTATTAACGCAAGGAAATCCTTCTTCAGGTACCCGGGCCGCGGGATTAAGCGGATTATGTTAGACGTACTATTTAACTTCTTTCGGTGGTCGTCATCACAGATCAGAGAGGCTGCGAGACCGTTCCGATATACCCGCCAGCCTACCCAGTGCTAATAGAAGTACCCACTAACCCTTTTTTGTATTTTTTATTATTTATGCTAATATTATGAAGAGATATGATTTGATTTTTTTGTATCTTTGCTTGTAATTGATAAACTCAACAACTCCAAAACCGATTTTAAAAATTGTTTCACCTACAGAAATGTACATTTTTAGGTAGTTATATAGACTGAATTTTATTTAAAAAAAATATAGAGATCATTATGAAAACAGCAATAATTTAAGCCTAAAAATAAATTTTTGCATCTGTGGTAGGTTCAAAAATTTTCCTAACAACATTACAGTACAGTAACAGTAACAACCTATGAATGTCCCACTGCTGGGCTAAGGCCTCCTCTCCCTTTTTGAGGAGAAGGTTTGGAGCTTATTCCACCACGCTGCTCCAATGCGGGTTGGTGGAATACACATGTGGCAGAATTTCAGTGAAATTCGACACATGCAGGTTTCCTCACGATGTTTTCCTTCACCGTAAAGCACGAGATGAATACCTGTTTTTGTTGTCATTTCCTAACAACAGAACAGGTAATTAATTGTTCAACCATGGCGATGTCGGGGTATATAAACTATCACTATATATAACTATCTGTTGGAAAATAATTACCTCTCATATAAATAATAGTACTGACATTTGCAGTAAAAAGTAATAAAAATGCATAAAATATATTTTAAGAAATCGAAAATCCTCACAATGAATATTTTCTGGAAGTAATTGTTGGAAGCAAAAGGATTGACTCTATGTAGCATCCTTAATTTTAACCAAAATAGTATAATATATAAATAAAAAAGGATCATGCAAAAAAAACTATTATAATCTGATACTTAATATCCATATCCATAAAAATAAATATTAGGTACAAGAATTGGAATTCAAATCGTAATACAAACAGAACTATCATAAATTCTTAATAAATAATAAAATATATTTTAAGATGCCTTCTTTTCTTTTTTGAGGATAAGGTTCGGAACTTATTTGTCCATTCTTCTCCACTGCGGGTTGGTTTTGACAGCGGATTCAAAAACGGAGTAAAAATGAAGAATTAAAATATTATAATATGAAGCAGCATTAAAGTCCTTCTTTTTAAATACATTCCCAAAGTACTGGTGGTAGGGCTTTGTGCAAGCTCGTCTTACACAATGGTACCACCCACTCATTAGATAATCTACCGCAAAACAGCAGTACTTGGTATTGTTGTGTTCCGGTTTGAAGGGTGAGTGAGTGAGCCAGAGACATAAAATCTTAGTTCCCAAGGTTGGTGGCGCATTGGCGATGTAAGCGATGGTTAACATTTGTTACAATACCAATGTCTATGGGCGTTGGTGACCACTTACAGGCTTATATGCTCGTCCGCCTACCTATTCAATAAAAAAAAAAACAAAAGCAGTCCCACAAGGAAGACCGTCATAACAGCTTTAGGTAAACACACATATATGTATACGTATCGTTATACAAGTGCATTAAAAGGGTCTAATGTGATTCTGACGATGGCCCCTACGGGTTCTAACCCCTGTTGACCCCATTCTGGCATAATGCCAGAGATCTAATGCGATCCTTCTCACGTTAAATTTTTTATTAGCGGCCATAACTCGCGCTTTCATCTCTATACTAAAACCGCTTCAATATTTTAGATATTTTGTTTTGTCATAAAACTTGATTATGTTCAGGTGACCATTATTTAATTATCATTTGTTGTCGTCTTTTATTAAAATTAAATTTACAAAAATATTAAAATTAGATATCAATTATAAGATAGCTTGGATCAAGAATTATTAATTAATTTATTTTATTAATTTTTCTTAATAAAGAAAATCTATACAAGAATATATAATTCAAGCTTTTCATGTCAAAATTTAAAGCTGATGAAATTGCGAGGTGCATCTGCATGCATATATGATAATATTATATACTAGTACATTCTCTTTAACACACTGCATCGTCTAGTATAAATTTTCAGTATATTGGATAAGTAGTTTTTTTTCAATTAGTCTATTATTTAAATATAAAAATTTGTTCTAATAAGTAGCCGTTTTAGATGTAATAGAAAAAAAGAGCCATTACTTTCCGTAAAATAAACCATCTCTTATGGGACACTATTATTACCTGTCTACATCACCTACACAGCTCGCCTTGAATCGTTGAAATGACCTAAATCACTAATGAGGTAAAATATTTTTTTATTCTTACGAGAACACGACGAGCTTGCAAAAAAAAAAACCACAAATAAATCAGCAACGTAATATTATTTGTAACATATTTTATTAATAGAAATGATTTATTTTTTGTTCATAGTAGATATACAGGTTCCTGGAAAAGCGTACGGTTTAAAGTGGTCGAGATTTGATCCAAGCACTTGTGAATTTTTTTTTTTTCTTTTTTATTATAAAGACAATTTAACTTAATGCTTCGACCGGTTCGAGAAGTGACTACAGCGAATGACATATACAAGATATATATATATATATATATACTAACGAATATTCATTTGACTTTTTTTATTATCAACTGCATTTTTTAAATAAAAAATGAATTTGTCTTAAAATCTGAATTTTTACCTTACCTTATCTTATTCAAGTGTATACCTTTTTCAATAGTTACATTTTAAATTACCGCAAAAACTCACTAATTGAAGTTAAACCTCAGTGTAGCGACGCGGCGCATCGCCTGCGGAACAGCATGGTAGGATAAATAATATTTCTATTGATTTCTATGACCCAAACCGCATTGCACCGACCTGACGCGGCCCTGGAGAATAATTTAAGATACAACGCCGTTTCGCCACTGCTATTGCGACATGGTAGGCACGACACAGCAATATATGAGTTGTAGAAAATTATCCACTCAGATCTTGTAACCAAGATCACCCCTTCAGCATTGCACTGCATTTTTTCAGTTCGGAAAAATTAGGGACTTTACCGACAGTTGAAAAATTCCATCGCGTACTATCCACGCCGCTTCTAAACAGCGACGCGTCGCTCCGCCGCCGCAGGCTTTCAAGTTAAAAGTTCAAGTATTAAAAGTTTCAAGTGCGGCTAATTATGAATGAATATTATATTAACGAATACTAACTCCACGTATATTGTTTTAAAATTTATTACTTGAATATAAAACTTAAATAATAGAACAATACGTGCATTCACCGTCTACTAATTAATATTTTCATTGAATTCAATATCTCAAACAAGCATAATGATATAATAACATCATTAAACAAAATTACATTATAATACTATTCACTAATTAATATTTAAATCAAAATTCAGTTATTTATTTTGTTATTAAAATTTTTGTTGTTAATTTTTTGTTTTTCGTTAATAAGATTTTTTTTTTCAATGTCAAGTTAGCCTATAACTGTCATATATTTTGTTACAATGTTTTTATACATACAATAAGACATCTTTTTTCTTTATTATGTAACGTTAGCTTCCTTTTTGATAAAATAAAATAAAATAAAATATTGTCGTGAAATAGGATATAAGGATTATGTTATTTACAAAAGAAAAAGTTATGTTATTTACAAAAGAAAAGGAAAGCTATTACGAGCTATAGTTTGAGTTATTTAGTTTAGATTTTATTAATTCAGTACAGTAACAGTACAGTAACAGCCTGTGAATGTCCCACTGCTGGGCTAAGGCCTCCTCTCCCTTTTTGAGGAGAAGGTTTGGAGCTTATTCCACCACGCTGCTCCAATGCGGGTTGGTGAAATACACATGTGGCAGAATTTCAGTGAAATTCGACACATGCAGGTTTCCTCACGATGTTTTCTTTCACCGTCAAGCACGAGATGAATTATAATAACAAATTAAGCACATGAAAATTCAGTGGTGCTTACCCGGGTTTGAACCCACGATCATCGGTTAAGATTCACGCGATCTTACCCCTGGGCCATCTCGGCTTTTATTAATTCATATCATAATATTCTATTTTTTTTAAAAACAACTATCACTAAGTATCATCCTTTCTTATTTTTATTATTATATTGAAATACGTATAGTTGGATATAAATATTTATATTGTAATAGCAACAATGTCCGCTCATATCCAGACACTATACCAATTATGTTAAAATATCTCATCGCACGCACTACGTATTCGTTATTTTAATATAGATATACAAAAACTATCAAATAAAAAAATAAAGGTTCTCCAGACCGATTTCGGTCAAGGCGACCAATCTCAAGAGAGATTAGAGCTGCGCAGGAGATATTATAGTACACGAGAGTGTGCGCAAACATAGGTGCATTCTCTATTCCGTAACTCTCATAATCCGATGGGACGGCAATCCGACCAAAGAAGAGTTCAGGCGTAAGACCAACGGTTTCCGAAACACGGGAATGTACGCAATTTCAGCTTTCAGACTCCGGGCTGTTACTGAATCTTTGGCCTGGGGTTTGAACCCAAGACTTCGGAAATTACGGCCTTATATCTAAGCCAACGAGACATTCTACTATATACGCTCAACAAATGGATTCCCGGCTTTCTCACACCCAGTATTAGACCTTACGCCGTTTATCTGCACTGTACACGGTACATTATAAGATACGTCGCGTTCCGGTTACTCTATTTTAAAGTAGGTCGATCGATTCGGTCGCTTTTGAAAAATGTCATTGTTTGGTGTAAACTAAGCTCGGTATTGCTCGGGGGTACGACCAACTCGTGAGCCGTGACGACTCGTGAGACGAAACGGCATAACGCTCTCTTATGACGTCACGTCGTCTCTCCACCGCAGCTTAGTAATAAATAAACCTTTCTCGTTACGAGGAAACGAGTCATTTATTACTGCTATAATAAGTTATCGACTATGCTCGGGCTGATATAGTATCCAGATATTATAATAACAGAAACAATTAAACATACATTTATCCTGGGACATTTTTTTTCACACACGGTCATCTGATCCCAAATTAAGCTTGTACAAAGCTTGTGCTATGGAAACCAGACAACTGATATACTACATATACTACTTTTCTTTTTTTAAATACATACTTATATAGATAATTACACCCAGACTCTGGACAAACAGACATGTTCATGCACACAAATGTCTGTCCTGGGTGGGAATCGAACCCACAACCTTCGGCGTGAAAGGCAAGTGTTCTACCAACCACGCCAACCGGCTCGTCAAAAATCCTAAATCATTAAATATATTATCAACTAATCAAGGCCATATCAAAACTAATAAGTGTCATTGACAAGTAAAAGAGTTTATTTAACGACGTTATAAATACTCCATCGAGCGAAAAGTAAATAGCGCTACACCGTAAGAATAAACACGAGACTCGCCGCAGAAAACGGTCGTTAAATGCCAGAAAGTGACATGCGACATTGACCATAATAATCATAACATTTCAAGAATAAAGTAACAGCCTGTAAATGTCCCACTGCTGGGCCAAGGCCTCCTCTCCCTATTTGAGGAGAAGGTTTGGAGCTTATTCCACCACGCTGCTCCAATGCGGGTTGGTGGAATACACATGTGGCAGAATTTCGATGAAATTAGACACATGCAGGTTTCGTCACGATGTTTTCCTTCACCGAAAAGCACGAGATGAATTATAAACAGAAATTAAGCACATGAAAATTCAGAGGTGCTTGCCCGGGCTTGAACCCACGTTCATCGGTTAATTCACGCGTTCTTACCACTGGGCCATCTCGACTTCTTCCTTCCTTCTTCAAGAATACACGCATCAAAATAGTATATCATAATAAGTCGGTTGTCAACATTTCACAGGTGCGTAATGAAGTGACTTCGTTTCTGTACGAAGCACTGCTGTTTAATATCGAGTGCGGTCACGAGTACCACTAAGGGGTATGGACTTAATTACATTTGGGATGAGTTATGTGTTCCATCAACATACTATTATGAACATTCTAGAACGTACCTAATGAAGAAATTTAAATTTAGAACAGTAATATTATAGGTCAATTGCCTTTGCCGCCACTTAGCGACGTCAAAGTAACAATATTTGAAAACATGATGTTTTTTTATATTAACATTTATATATATTATGAAATAATAATTGTTTAGTAGATATCTTTACTTTACAGTGAAATAAGCTGCTTGATTCGAGCGTCTCAAAAAATAGAGAAATATAATAAAATCGACAGATTGTAGTAGAAAATGTTTAAAAAACATTTTTTTGTGATTCAACCAGTTATAGATAAAAATTCAAGTTAATCTATGGTAAATTTTATGCTTAAAAAAAAAAAAACGAAATATGACGTTGTTAATAAAAATAAATCAACACATAAGAAATATTTTTCCTACTGAACAAGCGTGTGCACAAACGTGACTCACTATTCTCTCTCGTGATCAGATACGACGATAAATCCCTCACGACCGTTGAAAACAGTTCAAGCGCACGACCGACCACTTTAAACCTTTTCGAGAAACGAATCCAAACTTCGGGCAACTATTGAGAATTTTCGACAGAAACCCCAATAACTATATTAGTCTGCCAAGGACCCTCGAGAGAAGAATATTTGAATTTCAAGCTCTGCAAAGGATAAGTTAGCCACTAGAACAGCGAGGCAGTCAAAAAGTTATATACAGAACACTCAGGATAAGTTCTACAAGTCATTACATATTAAATATAATTTTCGATTCAGAAAATGAAATGAATGTAACAACGTAAGTTAACATTATTTACGGCGTCTAGACAACCACAGTTGCGTTATTACATCCGATATTGGGTTAAATTATCCGTTTGACGTTTAAATATCTATATTATTTTAAAATCCTGAATAAAATTGTTTAAGGAAAGAAGTATTCAATACAATAGAGCCGATTGCGAACGGCCAGAAATAAATAATTTTTTTGATTAATCTCTTCTTCCGTTCGTGGATTCTACGCGTTTTTTTTTATATTCGCCGGGAGGGCAAATGACTACTCCACCTGATGGTAAGTGGTAGTAGAGTCCAAACGCGACGACGGCCAGTACAGATGGGAAAAACGTTCTGCACTAGCCGCCTTCGCCTTGCCGGCCCGCAAGATGCCTCTTCACGCTCAATTGTTTTAAGTTTATACTTTTAAGAGTTATGAAATCAATTACACATTCGTGAACAAATATTAAATTAAAATAAAACTGAACACGGTAATTTATAACAAAAGTATCAATATATTTTTTACATGTTACCGATTGCCACTATCTCTATTACGTCACTATCAGCGACGGCAAAGTTATGACACTGTTTTTTAATATTTATACGTATGTTTTATACAAACTACATTCTTATTGAATTTATGTTGTATATTTGTGTGTGTGTGCGTTACGATTTAAATATTGTCTTAAAATTTATTATTTATTTCTGTATATATGATGATCACAGATGACGAAAATTTTATCCAAAGAAATTTTATCCGACGTGTCTATTCCGCGTTATATGATGCTATCTGTCTATAGAATTGACTTTAGACAATTTTAGTAAAAATAAGTACAGCAATGCTTGCCGGATATAAACCAGTTAATACCTGACACGGAGGATGTGACACAACAATATATCCTAATATTATAAAATATATTGTTGTTTACGGAACAATACATTTCGTTTTATAACAGTCGTAAGTGACACTTGGTTATAACCACGGTTGCCCTCTGAATACCACTGCGTAACAGATGACGCAAAAGTAGAAATTAATTACTTTTTTTTAAATGACGTCTCCCGCTTTGCTTATTTTGGAAGTTGTGTAGTAAACAAATGTAAAACACACATAAAATAAACATGGATCGTTTTATTCCTTTACGTAGTATAATCGTGTCAAAGCCACAGACTCTCGCAGTCTTAAAAGAAAATATTCTTAAAGAAATACGAGTAAGTAACCTATCGCCGGGAGCATTACGACAGCTTATGGAAATTTTGATAAATAGGGTTCAAATGTTCATCAAGTCTAAAAGTCACCATTTAAAATACATTCTTTTCAAACCTATTGGGACGAAATCGCATGACCTAAACATATATATATGTCGGCGGCAGCGACGGCTGAGCGATAGAGCTGTCTTTGTCTATGTTCGGTGGTACGGGGTCCATCACGATATTGTATCAAAAATAAACTCGATGTAGGTATAACCAAGGATTTATTATTGCAAATCACAATCCACTATAATTAGGTATAGGTACTAGGTAGGTAAACCGACAGTATCGCCTTGGAGGTGTGGACTGGTCGGCTTCTCAAACGCAAGTGTTTGTTACACAATCCCCCCACTTTCCAACACGACTCTGTCCACGTGACTTCAATTACAAATGACGTCACTGCGTTTACCCGTTACTACTATAATCAAGTCAGCAACTTAATTAAAATTATTGTTTTTCCACGACATATAGAAAAATAAAATAATTATTTTTAAATTAAGAAGACAAGTTGAACCAAATACATTAACTTAAAATGTATGTGTATGTTTATAGATAAGATTGTCAGATACGAATATTTTTTTGGTGGTTAGTTTTTAAGATTTTTTTATAATTAAAAAATATTTTATTAAAGGTTCTAGATGTTTAAATTGCTTAGATATTAAACAATGTCCCTACTGAAGTTGAAGGCAATCCGAAATACGCAAACAACGTCAGCAAGTCTTATCATTAGGGATGCAGACTGTGTACATTTATAATCGGTAAATAGAGTCAACCGCTAAGTTATTTCCATATTAATTTTATAATAGCTTTCTTCATACCAATATAAATATGTAAAAATGTAATTACGATTTTTTGTTCTCGCAATATATCTGCAATATTTTATTTATGATAAAAAAACAAGAAATACCGGTCTCATACAAACCAAGCAACTGAATTACAAATAATTATATCAAAATTATTTCTTCCGATGTTTTCTAAATATTTATTTATTTTACATAACACAAAATATTTCATTACATTGTTTTACAGATTACCGCGATGAAATGAATTTCAAATCATAAATGTATTGACACGCAACCCTTATGTCATCCATCAGTATTACCAACATCCATGATAGATGCATTTATATGTATGTCATAATTAAAGACATTGACCAATGTTATGACGGCTTTGCATGTTCGAATACTTATTTCTTTTCCGCGCTAAAACGAGTTGCACGATTTTAATGATAAGTGACATAAAGCACATCTTGTCGTAGAATAGGAAATGACGATGAATGGAAGGGTGAGTTAGGCTGTGTAATTACAGGTACATAATAATAATAATAATAATAAATTTTTATTTACACCCAAAAGAATCATGTACACAATTCGTTTGCAGTATCATCTAAATCTAGGGTTTTTATTTACATTAGTAACACTGGTGGTGGACCTCTGACTCCGAAACTAATATAAATTGTACATAGGACATAATATCTTAGTTCCCAAGGTTGGTGGCGCATTGGTGATGTAAGCGATGATTAACATTTCTTACAATGCCAATGTCTAAAGGCGTTAGTAACCACTTACGATCAGGTGGTACATTTTTTTTTATAGAATAGATAGGTTGACGAGCATATGGGCCACCTGATGGTAAGTGGTCACCAAACGCTCTTAGACATTGGCATTGTAAGAAATGTCAACCATCGCTTATAGCCAATGCGCCACCACCCTTGGGAACTAAGACTTTATGTCCCTTGTGCCTGTAATTACACTGGCTCACTCACCCTTCAAACCGGAACACAACAATATCAAGTATTGCTGTTTTGCGGTAGAATATCTGATGAGTGGGTGGTACCTACCCAGACGGGCTTGCACAAAGCCCTACCACCAGTATACATTTGCTATACTCCAACAAGAACAGCTCGTTGCTCTTAACGAGGCTACAAATAATCATCAAATAGAAACAAGATACTTAACGTCGAAAGAAAACTGTGTTTCTTTCGACTAAAAGCACCAATCAAATCATTTTTAAAGTACATCATAGTTGATTTTATTGGTATAATCCATTATATTATAGGACGAAGAGTACCTTGAACCTGCTCCTCCTCACCTGATAAAACCGCGGGTGGAAAGTAGTCAAACATATATTATTATTTCTAGATGTAGGCCAGATTACTTCCATGCTTTTGTGAGCAGGTCATTGCTTTGTTTTGGTAGAACGCAGGAGACAATTGTAGTGAGATCCCTTGAAGCCGTTTCCGATAACAATTACCCTAGGACTTGAGGTCTGGGCCTAAAGAAAGGCCTAAACCCTGACCCCCTTGTGGTAAAGCGATGGATACTTACACAGTCGAGTCGCAAATGAGACGCTAATAACCAATTGTTATAATAGAAATCTCGAGATGTAATCGAATGATTCTATTGGCATCTCATGATAACGTGATTACAATTAACCGGGAATTAAAATCGAAAAGATGATACCATGTTACATTTTCAATGGTTGCAAAACTAGAATCTGGTATGGTCAAAATTCGCTTTGAAATAAATGTAATTTTGTAAGTAACTTGAATAAGTAAATATAACTGCTTAAACAACCTGCTTAAATATTTTAATGAAGAAGATTTTACGAGAGGTGTTTACTTTTAAAGTTTTATATAACTTTGAGTATCAATAAATCTCAGTATGGATTATAAATAGCAGAGATTAATGGAGAGCTGTTCGAGAAGAAAAAAGTTATCACTAAATTTAACTTTTAAAAGATATTAAAGTCCAAAGAAGTCCAAATTCCAATGCCACCTAATTTCCAATAGGATTTAAAACAAAATTAAAAAGTTTGGAAGGTAAGAATCTTTATTTAATAGCGACATCATATCATAGAGACTTAAGGAAGCATCGCATTCGTAACACAGTGAATAATGTCTCGCGATTTCTTTATCCCCGTCCAAGATCGAGCCAGGGACCTACGCAGCTGCTATTTTGGCAAAATGCGATCGGGAGTTTTACGGATCATGCCCAAATATTCGTGTAAACATACCCTTATAATCTGTTTTGTAAGAACAAATTCGAATATCGCTTCAGAACAAGATCGTGAAATACCAATGTAATATGCGAAATTGACTGTAACAACTTTAATATTTAAAGGATACACGTACCGAAATAGCGTATCACAATAAGTCGATTTTCGACATTTCGACAGTACGAAGTGAGCTATTTCATATTCAAAAACATTTTATTTAAATATACAATGTATTTTAATGTTAGTTAGGATTTACATTACAAAATGAACACCATATCAAATTCATTGAATTGTTATACATTTTCTATAACACTTATGCTTGCCTGCCAAATTGCTGACACATAAAAAAGCATGACGTCAATCATATGCAATCGTCGAGTATTTTCAAACAAAATGCAGAGCATTTTTAAAATAAATACGTTCGCCAAAAAGTAAATCAATACTATCTTTGCCGCATTATTGCATATTTGGTTACGCAATAAAACTAAGGCAGAACAAGTATCCCGCGGGATATTATGCCAAATACAGAATTCAACTTTCTCAATAATTAACGTTCAACATCGATGATTTATAGTGAGGATCACCAAGCTAGATAAAAAATAATAATTTTAACATAATTCTAGACGGAAGAAGCTGTCCATCGTCTTGCAATTTACGACTCAATAGCAACATACCGGTCACAAAAATCAATAGGATTTTTTTTAATTTGAAATATGCAGGCAGACTTACAAATGAGCTGATTGCAAGTATTCACCACCGCCCATAGACATTTATACTGTAAGAAATATTAACCGTCCCTTACATCATCATGCATCATGTGTCTGTAGTTCGTATTGCCTATACTTACACTGGCTCACTCACCCTTCACCCTTAGTGGTACTTGTTTGACTAAACCTAGGATCTTCGATAGGGATTAACATATTCCAGCCACTGAGCTATCTCGTCTCTTAACATTACTAATAATTAAAATCTTACATCAACCTTGGCAGCATATCGCGTTGCGTCCAGGCTTAAAGGTTAATTAAAGTTGATTACAGCTACACAACGCTCTTTTATTAAACAAAGCCTTGAGGAAGCTTGCGACTCAAACAACTACCTTTCAAGAAAGTTATGTCCAGAAAATTTTAATACCTTGTAATATTGAAGAAAAAATATGTAGCGTCAACATAAATATATATAAACATAGTTTTATTAAAAAAAATGATTATACGTACACATTACTGTTGGTAGAGCTTTGTGCAAGCTCGTCTAAGTAGGTACCACCCACTCATCAGATATTCTACCACAAAACAACAATACTTAGTATTGTTGTGTTACGGTTTGAAGGGTGAGTGAGCCAGTGTAATTACAGACACAAGAGACGTAACATCTTAGTTCCCAAGGTTGGTGGCGCATTGGTGATGTATGCGATGATTAATATTTCTTACAATGCCAATATCTATGAGCCTTAGTGACCACTTACCATCAGTTGGCCCATATGCTCGTCCGCCTTCCCATTCTATAAAAAATAGAAAACATTATACGAATAAGGTAATTGAGCATACGAGGTAAGAGAGCAAACGAGATCGTCATGTCGTTTGTCGTCACGGTGTACGAGTCAGTCTTCCCGCAAAGCGTACCAGTAGATGTTTCAGACCAAAAATATTAAAAAAAAAAAAGTATGCTTTATTGAAGTATGCCTTTGAATCGTTACCACATTAATATTGAAGGCCAGCCTAATTTTAAAAGATATTAAAATCATGATTGTATACATCAGTGTAAGATAAATCGAGACAGACAACATTTCTAATATAATATATATTAGACCATTTTAAAACAAACCGTTGCAATAAATTATATCTAAAAATGCAGTTGGGGTTGTACTTCTACAAGACTAGCACCCAGACATTACTATCGTAAAAGTAGCTAATAAACCGAGTCTGCATTGAACTGGTTGTGAAGAAAAATGAGGACTCGCCAGAAGCGCCGTCGCGACGCTTGTTAGAAACACGAACCAACTTAATGGCTACAATTAGTCGCAACGGGATACTGAGGGACGAGACGCACGTGTATCTTAAAATAAAAACCATTCCTTCCTTTGTCTTATAAATTTCGCTATCTGCCTCACACATTCGCGCGGTTACAATTATTATGGTAGTGTATTACGTACCTATTATTACTTTTTATCTATACCTTTATATATATTTTTGTATAATCTGTAGTCTTAGAGCCAGCGAAAATGTGGCGAATTGTAGAGCGAAGTATACTCGCGTAGGTTGTATGCTCGAAAAAGTTTGGGCCTCATTAAAATTAATTTATTTAGAAGCCTAAGCCAACGTTGTCTTTCTAACCGATTACAGCCACGGCAATTTATATACGCGCGCGCATATAATATAGTCATTGATATATAAAAAACGTTAAAAGTTTAAAGCTTAAAATTTCATATAATAAGTAAAACATTGTCAGAAAACCAGCATGTGTCTAATTTCACTTAAATTCTACCCCATGTGTATTCCACCAATCCATATTGAAGCAGCGTGGTGGAATAAGCTCCAAACCTTCTTCTCAAAAAGGAGAGGAGGCCTTAGCCCAGCTGTGGGACATTTACAGGCTGTTACTTACTTACTACATTTAATGATCTTTAATATAATACGATATACGAATAAATAAAACGAAGCAAATGTGCGCCTTTAGGGAGAATTTAGCCTCACATAAATTACTAGTAACCATTAAATAGTTCCCCTAATTACCTCCTAGCCCTATCTTCAGATCGGCACGATGATAACAAATAACTGTTCTCGTATCGAAGTTTCAAATCGATACAACAAATAAAAGTTTTTTCCAATCGAATTCCTAAAAGTCATTACGTAACTAATGACTTTGTTAGTTACTACTGCAAGTGAAGTTAATATTAAGAATGTAAAAATGTATTTAAAAACAAACAAAAAAATGGAAACTATAATTTCTTAATATAACATTTTTGATAATTTAGACTTTTGTATAAATGTTTATCAAGGCGGCGTTATTATTATTATAGGCACTGTTCAAACATATCGAAAGTCAAATGCTGACAGGGCATTCGTCGAAAACGTTCGAAGCCTCAGTCGTATGTCAGTACGTCTTCTTAGAATAACAATCCATATCACAACCGATCATCGTGAAATTACATAAAACATGTATGGATACAGAAAAGAACATAGGGTACCCAGGGTAGTACCTAGCACATCCACCTCTCAGACGCGGGCAAAGCTGTTACCGGAAACTACTATTTACATAAAGGTCACCGTTTCCTCAATTACATGGCTTCAACGCTGTCTATTAGTGATCTATTAATAAAACATAATAAGAAAACACGAGACCAGAAGACGCACGTGCAATCGGAAACTCATCTACTAATGGACTAGAGAAATTACTGCAATTACGACTAAGAAATGCAAATTTTACTTGTGTGAAAACTCACGTGGGAAATACACGTGTAAACAATAAATACAAATGTTATTATTAAACTAGCAAAAATAATAAAAATATTTATAAAATGTCTAGGAATCAATCCTAGTGTGTAATCATAAATATTATTAATAAATATTATCAACCAAAAAAAGCATTTTCATCGAAACTGAAACAACGGCAACGTGTAAAATGTCAACTCTGTAACAAGTAGTTTTAATTCGTCTTATAAGATTTGAACCAAACAAACTAACAGACATTGCAAGTTAAATAAAAGTTTGTTTTACACAAAGATAGTGCAACTGAGAAATATCAAAACTCTAATTTGATCGACGTTGAAATTTTATTCATGGTGTCCAGAGAAGCTTTAATTATTATTATTTTGTTAATCAGTGATATTGGTTCATATAAATTATTTTATATTGTATGATTATTTTATGTTTCATTTATTTGCTACGTGGTTCTTGTACGTGGAATTTGCCATTTTATATCGGAGTGAATGAGCAATGTAGACAAAACAAAGTAATTATTTAATTCATTGTATACCAGTTCAATTTATTTTGTAAAACTATCCGATATCACTTGCACACCTCTGTTATCATATATTTCTATAATAAATATATAAGTTACTAGTTTTTGCCCGCGTCTTGGTGCGTGTTTGGGTTGGGAGGTGGGTGTTGGTTATAAATTTATCCGTAAAAGCTTAAAAGACGGACATACAGAGTTACTTTCACATTTACAATATTAACTATGGATTATTATGTAAATATACTTGTTAATTATTTATCTCCTTTTTAATATTAGATAACTACTATTTTCGACATATAAGTAAATAATCATAGTCATTAAAACTTCTTATAAGATTCCACCACCGAATAGCAATACTTCTTTTATTGTGTTTATAGAATAATATTTTTTTTAGTAATCTTGTGTTCCGGTTTGAAGGGTGTGTGAGCCAGTTTAACTAAAGTTGGAGGCATTGACGTTGTAAGGTATGGAAAATATTTCTTACATTGCCAATGTTTGTGGGCACTGGTCACCATATACCATTAGGTGGCCAATTTGCTATTCCACCTTCTTCATTTGAATTAAAAAAAAAAAACAAAATAAAACGCATTATTTTGCTTCTTCTTATAGAGCTATTACTGAAATAAATATGGACGGTAAGTACACCATTATCATCTTAAGCTGTATCGTAGTTAAGTTAAAAATAGATATGGAACTTCCATTATCCCATCTATTAAGTTTGCTTACCTTAGAAGCAAGTTTATTCGAATTCAGTCTCAAGTTACTAAGTAATTCTTGCTGAAATGGCCACTTGCAAGTAATACTGCACTTAGTTCGCAGCAAGCCGCACCGTGATTTATCTTAAAATAATTTTACAGACATTAATTTAATGATTCACGTGTAAAATTATTGGGTGAACGATTTTTAACACGTTTTAGCAAAAAAATATGACGATACCAAATCAAATCAATCAACAAAATATAGTTTATTCAAGAAAGCCTTGCGAGCAATTTTATCTACTAAATCAAATTAAAAGCTACTACCGGTTCGGTAAGCACTAAACCTTCTCCTCAAATGTCAATTCGATGTCACCGCCTAACTGTGACATCAATTCCATCGCGCACAAAGAAATTTGGCAACTCCTTTCTTTGTCGCACTACCAAAAAATGGAATTCCTTACCAGCTCACGTGTTCCCCTCCTCTTACAACCCGGGTTCTTTCAAACGAGGCGTGAAGAGGCATCTTGCGGGCCGGCAAGGCGGTGACGGCTAGTACAGAACATTCTTCCCGACTGTACTGGCCGTCGTCGCGTTTGGACTCTACTACTACTTACCATCAGGTGGAGTAGAGTCATTTGCCATCCCGGACATATATAAAAAAAAAGGGAGATGAGGCCTTAGCCCAGCAGTGGGGCATTAACAGGCTGTTACTGTACCGGTTCGGAACGTAAATTCTACCGAAAATAACCAGCATGAAAACCATTAGTGACTCTATTTCGACGATCAAGTTACATAGATAATTAAATAAAATTGAATCATTATTTATCCTGTATGGAAATCAACGAATGCTATCTCCAAACATTTTTTATCAACTATATAACGCTGTATTATTAAAAGTTGTCTTCACAGATGATGTAATATTTAATAATTGGCAAAGTTGGTATTGAGGAATTTTATTATTTAAATAAAAATATATATATATACGGCGTGTTTTTGCTTTAAATTTGTAATGAGTATTTTGTTCTTTCTTTTTATTTCAATTTTGTATATTATAAAAATATCTGTACATAGTTTCTAAAATTAATAAACAAGATTTTTTATTTATATTATTATATATTTTATTACATAAAATGTCAAAAAAGAACTACACTCATTATTATTATTAATAGAATTTATAGCCAGTGTCATTCGGGATGATGTAAATATACTAACGATACCTCATACATCCAAATTTGTGCAGGCATTTAAAAGCTACGATGGAAAATTAAACTTACCCTGAAAATATTACACTCGTTTTTTGGGCAGTAGTAGTAGTTTTCCCAAAGCTCCACTACCAAAAATGTTAAATGTTTCTCTACTCATAGTATAATTAAAAAAACTAGTTTGTATATTAAATTCAATATCATTTTCGATATTTGATACATTTTAAATTACTAGTAAATAATAAAATATTCGTAAAGAAAATATTAAACATAACGATATTCGAAATACATTAAATTTTATACTCTATAAACGAAGTTACTTCGTTTTATTTACATTTTATACAACTTCAATTAGATTGAGTAATGAACTTAAGATAATAATTATTTTAATTAACGTAGCTCGCAGACTGTTACGAAGTTTTTAATCTGTTTCATTTCGTTTGTAATTAACACTTTTTATAAAACCACTTCTAGTATATGACGTGTATTAAAATATTATTCTATAATTGTGCCCATCTTAATAAAAACGCTAAAAAAAAATATTTAGAAGAGTTTTATTGTTTGAACGTCTAAGTATCTTGAACTATCAGACAGATTTGCAGTCTTCTTGCATTTCATAAAACATTTTTTTAGGAAGGTTATAGATTATATGATATAATGTTTTAGGCCACGAAGGTGAACAGGGACGTTAACCGGGTGTGAAATCACGCGAAGCAGCTAGTGTCCCATATAGTGAGTAATCGAATGTACTATAATATTTCTTTAACCTGTTCCTTGCAGAGTTAAAGTGTGGTTGGCGGCGGAGTCAGTCTGTTGATCCGCCGCGGGGCTTCAAGCCCTGACGCCCAGCCTCCAGTGGCGGACTCGGGGGAGTCCGTCACGTAACAGGACGGAGGCACAGAGAGGAGGGAGGCGCGCCCTAACATCCTGGCGCGCTCTCGAGATGGGTCGCCTTATGGCGACGACCGCTGGCGGGGTTGCGGTTGTAAGTCACAACGTTCCCGTGACCCCGCCGCCTTGCGGAGAGGCGGAAATCCGGGGAGGTTTTAGTGGGTAGGACGGTGGCCCTCTGCCCCGTGAGTCCCACATACCCGTCCCGGTCCCCCGGACCGGGCGGCAGGCGTAAATGCCTTACCTCCTCGAAAAAAAAAAAAAAAAAAAAAAAAAAAAAAAAAAAAAAAAAAAAAAAAAAAAAAAAAAAAAAAAAAAAAATTGTCCTGTTGTCAAACATCGGGTAAGGGCAATAAAAAAGTTATTGGGTTTCCTGTCGAAGATTCTCGGTAGCAGCTCTGAGTCTGGAAGTTGGAAGTGTGTACATTCCGCGCCGTTGATCCTACGCCCGATATTTTGCCGGTCGTGTCAAGCCTTCGTCCCATCGGATTATTAAAGTGAGGGAATATAGAGAGCATCTGTGTTTGCGGAAATACTTGTGCAGTATAATATGACCAGCACAGTTGAGATATCTCAAGATAAATAAACCTTTGTGGCCGAAATTTCTTAGGAAGACATCATTTGTCTTTTTCCTGTATTCCTGTATTCTTGAAATGTTATAATCATTATCGTCAATTTCGCATATCACTATCTAACATTTCATGATGGATTTCTGCGGCGAGTTTGTTATAACAGAATAGCCCTACAGATATATTTTTGGTCAGGTATGAGTCAGGCGTCAGGTAAATAAAAAAAGATTATTACATCACACGTGAAATATGCCGTGACATGAATAGGGATATCAAGTTTAAAATTCGATTTGAATACTAAAGGAATTTGTTTTCGGATTGAATAAAAAAAATCATAATTTCAATTAAAAAAATATTCCTTAGAAATCAATGCGGCGATAAAATTCCTTCAAACATAAAACTGCGTTACCAAAAAAGAAAAATTGGCTATTTTGGTGTTGATAACGCGCGATGGTGAAATTTTTTTTTTAATTATTTTAATTATGCTTCAAACAATATTAATATATTGTTACTATAGTATTTTGTTTTGTATCTTTTTGATTACTTCTGTATAATTGCAAGCAATTGCAAATGAACATTGATGAAACAATATGAACAATTTGACTTTAAATTAAATAACATCTTCAATGGATTGTCATATATAATAAGAATTACATAATATTATAATATATGACAAATCTAAGTATGGATAGACTTAGAATATTTTTCATTATAATAACGTATGAAAAAATATTTGAATTGCGTTCACGATTTATTATAAACTAGCAAAACTTTCATTATAAACTAGCAAGTTTAACTTGTACTTCGTAATTCGTAGTTCGTAGTCGTACTAATTCGTACTTCGTACCTATACCTATTCTAATTATACAGACAAAATATCTAAATTATTAGGTAGCAGAGACATAATACTTTAAAAGTCGACTGTTATTTTGAAATTTCGGAAAGACAATTTATTCAAATAAATAAATTTAAAGTGGTTGAGCTTTGTGCAAGTCCATCTAGATAGGATGATCATCATATATTCTCCCACCAAACAGCAATACTTATTATTGCGATATTCCGGTTTGCAAGGTGAGTGAGCCAGTGTAATAACAGTAACAAGATACATTCAATACCTATTTTATTTATGCTATCTATTTTTGTGAGGTACCATATATTTAAACAAACGTATTAAATAGTACAAATAACATACTGAATCTCGTAATATTTATAACACTGATTATTCACTTTGTATAGTAATACCGATGCACACCCTGATTTATCAATGTTTCTTAAAAAAAAATATTTATCTCTAAGGATATTACATTTATAATAGGCTCACCATACCTGGCTCGTTGGTATAGTAGTTTGATGTAAGGCCGCAGACCCGGAGGTCCTGGGTTCAATTCCCAGGACGGGACAATAAAAAGTTATTGGGTTTTTCTATCAGAAAATTCACAGTAGCAGCCTGGAGTCTGGAAGTATGTACACTCCCTTGCCTCGAAATGCACGTAAAGCCGTTGGTCCTGCACCTGAACTCTTTCCGATCGTGTCGGATTGCCGTCCTATCGGATTATGAGAGCTAAGGAAGAGAGAATGCACCTGTGTTTGCGCACACACTTCTGCACTATAATATTTCTTGCGTAGTTGGCTAATGTCTCTTGAGATTGGCCGCCGTGGCCGAAATCGGTCTGGAGGACTTTATTAATTGGCTCACCTAATAAACGTTTATGAGTAATTTGATTTACCTTCAAAATAATCTAATTTAATAACAATTACAACGCCGCTGTCCATTCGAACATACAATATATCATGAATGTTATGAAATACACCAAGTACAACTAAACATTGACGAAAATTGGAAACTCCGTCGATGCAATACCGGATGCTGACATGGAGTGACGAAGGTAATCCAGTAAAATTCTCTACCTACGCGAAAATTACGTCACAACATCTTGTACAGAAAATACCCCTTTATCGTTGAGGTATAAAGACTAAATTCCCATACAACATCAAAATCATTTAACCACATACAACCAACACATCTTTTGATTTCGAAAACTTTGCTGTTTCTTAAGTCAAGGGAATAAAAACGAAAATCAGTTGAATTGAAGGTTTGATTCGCAAACGATAATGTTGAAATTGGTATGACCCATTTGTGTCGTTTAATATTACTTTTGATTATACGCGGCTTAACGCGTCACAGGATTATGTGTTAAATGTCTTCTTGGAGCGTCGATCGACTTTTCAATATATTACAAGCTTCTGTCTCGTTAGTCATTGCATCTCTTTATTTTTACAAACTAAACGGGCAAATTGGATTCCCGACGGAGAGGCACGCATCACACATAGGCGCTGTAAGAAATTTTACCCAACGACAACACATCGCCAACGCCAATCACGGCAAAGACGACAAAGATGCTTTTTTTATAGAATAGTTAGGCGGACAAGCATATGGGCCACCTGATGGTAAGTGGTCACCAACGCCCATAGACATTGAAATTGTTAGAAATGTTAAGCATCGCTTACTTCGCCAATGCGCCACCAACCTTGGGAACTGAGATGTTATGACCCTTGTGCCTGTAATTACGCTGGCTCACTCACCCTTGAAACCGGAACACAACAATACCAAGTACTGCTGTTTAGCGTTAGAATATCTGATGAGTGGTTGGTACCAATCCAGACGATCTTGCACAAAGCTCTACCACCAGATAAAAAAATGTTATGTCCCTTGTGCCTGTACACTGGCTCACTCATCCTTAATACACAACACATAAACAATATTGTTGTTTTGTGGTAAAACCACCTTATCTATTTCCGTTCGTATTGGATCGGTCGGACATCGACATCGGACTATGAGACTGAAGGTTGTAATAGAGAGTGCACATATGTTTAGGTATACAATTATGCACTACAATATTTAGTTTGCAGTTTGCCTCTGTTTGGTCATTATTTATTGTTTGCTTCCCCTTTGTTGTACATCTTTAATTTGTCCCTCACAACCTGTCGGTACCCAGATGTGTGGAAAATCACACGTGTGGTTCCGGTACTTAAGAATAATTTCGGAACAAACGTAAGTGATTATAGGCCGGTAGCTGTACTGTCAGTATTTGGCAAGTTGTTTGAAAGTATCTTACATCGCTTGATAAGTGTACAGGTTGAAATACAACTGTCAGATGCCCAGCACGGATTCAGAGTTGGTCGCTCGACTACGAGTAACTTATTATTATTTTACTCATACACTGCTATGGCGGTGGATAGGGGCTTTCAAGTTGACACTGCATATTTTGATTTCCGGAAGGCGTTGGATACGGTCGATAACGACTTATTGCTCCGTAAATTTGCAGCCACCGGATTTACTCCTGCCTTGTTACAATTTTTCTCCTGCTACCTCCGTAACCGGAGGCAGTTTGTGCAGTTTAATGGACAACTCTCAGAACCGTATTTTACGTTTTCCGGAATAAGTCAAGGTTCCAATTTAGGGCCTCTTGTGTTTCTGAATTTTATTAACGATTTGCCTGATGCTGTTAGTGCAGCTTATAGTTTGTTATTTGCAGATGATTTGAAATTATTCTTAAAAATCAAAACACCATCGGATTGCTTGATGTTACAAAAAGACATCCAAATGTTGAAGAATGGAGTAAGCGGAATAGGCTTAAGTTTAATGATGGAAAGTGCTCTATAATATCATTCACACGCGCAAACATCCCAGTCAAATACGACTATCGTTTAAACGACGTTGTTCTAGGGCGGCAATCTGCTATCAAAGACTTAGGAGTCTTGATGAGTGATAACCTGAGCTTTACCGACCATGTTTACAATATTACAAAAACGGCATACAAATCTCTAGGTTTTGTTTTGAGGCAGTCAAAATACCTTGAAAGTGATGCTGCGGTCAAAATTTTGTACAACTGTTTCGTCAGAAGCACGTTAGAAAGTAACTCAGTTATTTGGAGTCCACATGAGGTAAAATACAAACTCATGGTGGAGAAACTCCAAAAGAAATTCTTGAGGTGGCTTTACCACAAGCAATACGGATTCTTCGTAGGGTATCCTTATTGTTATCCTAGTTTATTTATACAAGGAATGACAGGATATGATTCCCTCGAAGTGCGACGACATATGGCCTTGCTAAGCTATTACTTCCTGTTACTCAGGGGTACCATTTTCAACCCCTCAGTGTTAGAGCTAATATCATTGAACGTTCCTGACAAATACACTCGCGCTCATCGACACAAGCTATTTGCGGTGCCTGGCTGTCGATTGGTACTGGTGAGCGAGTCACCTTTGATACGCGCGTTGACTTTGCTCAATGGTGTCCTGGCCTGGAATCCAAGCCTCGACTTGTTTAACTCATCACCTGCTGTATTTCGCAAAACGGCAGCGGAATACATACAAACAATAATAATTAAGGAATAAGTGTATTAATTAAATAAGTAAATGCTTTAGGTTAAACCTGTAATGTTTACTTATATTTTTTAAATAAATAAATTCCATATTGATTGAATGACCGAAAAATCGATATTCTCAAATTACGCTCTACTAATATGCATAAAATTTATAAAATTCACCACCACACCACCACCATCACCACAGACACCAGGTCAAAATCCAAAGCCAATGTCTGTTTCTTTCACGGCTTCATTCGCATAATTATTGACACAAACACTACACATATGTATACGTAAATATATGTAATTCCAAAAATCATAAGCAAAACTCTATAAAAATACATAAACTATGGAATTATGGACTAAAAATATCACATTTATTAGTCCATAATTACACAACATTAAAAAAAAGTACAAGCTTTAATAATTACAAATAATATTTTACCAGAGAGTATATTATCATGTGTAATTATCACGTTTAATGATCTTTATTATTACTATTTATCGTGTGACAAAAACATAGCATCTAACATTTTCCGACAAAACCGACTGTGGGTGGCGAGCCAATATTACAATATAACAAAGTTATTACATTGTATAAATTATATGGCAAACGTTATACTGTATCGCGGCGGTGTTTTGATAAAACTACCCACACTTATATATATTCTATTCAACCAAACGACGAAAAATAAAGTTAAGAATAATAATAATTATAAAAATAAGTCTCATTTTAGTGTTTCTACTGTTGGTAGAGATTTGTGCAAGCTCGTCTTGGTAGGTACCACCCACTCATCAGATATTCTAACGCTAAACAGCAGTACTTGGTATTGTTGTGTTCCGGTTTGAAGGGTGAGTGAGCCAGTGTAATTACAGACACAAGGGACACAAGCCTTAGTTCCCAAGGTTGGTGGCGTATTGGTGATTTAAGAGATGGTTAACATTTCTTACAATGCCAATGTCTATGGGCGTTGGTGATCATTTACCATCAGGTGGTCCATATGCTCATCCACCTTCAAAGCATCAGGAAGCTTTTCCTATAAAAAAAAGTGTATATTGTTGATGGTTGGTGATGTATTTGTTTATTGGAAATAATTTTTAATTATTATTATTATCTTTAATGTAAAGAGTTAATATTTAATAAAAAAAATGTGTATTTTTAGTTTTTTAATAAATAATAATAAAAGTAAACTAAAGTTAAATGTCCCACAGCCTTCCAGGGTTGATGCCTTCTTTTTACGGAGAAAATTTGAAGCTTACTCCAGCATGCTGCTTCATAATATTTCCTCACGATATTATTCTTCACCACCGAGCACGAAATGTATTACAAAAATAAATTACGCACATGTTCAAGCAATATAATCGGTTAAGATTCTTATCTTGTAACATCACGGCTGTCATTTTTTAATAAAATAAGTGAATTTGTAGCAATTAAGAGACTAACAATTTTTCAATAAAATGCATAATAATAAAATAAAAAACATCATTGCAATCCGGCAACACAAATATTTTATTAAAAGTCGTTATTGGACTAATTGAAGCGCGCTCGTTTTATTGAGTGAATTCAGAGCTACGTAACAGTGGCGTGAAAATTAAGGACTCACTTTTATAACAGATGAAACAGGAAATGAAAAAAAGAGGTTTTTTGCATTAGGTTATTATCCTTTTAAACTATTACGGCCTTATTTATAAACGTTGCTTAGCGGCTGTATATATACACACTGATTTATCTCTTTCTATCATTATCAATTTGACATTCGGAAGAAGAAGACGCAGCATAAGTATTTATTTATCGATCCGTCACTGTCCAGTACAGATACAATATCGTTGAATGAAAACACGAAACAACATTTCCTAATTTCGGTCGATTTCTTCAAGGTTAATCTGAAACTAATAACTGAAGAGTAACTACTGTCTTGCTTACCAGTTCTTCTCGGTATAATCTAGATTCCGAGCCGACGGTAAACCTAAATTTATTTTAACCTTGTGTGACTGACTTATTATGATATTTATTTGATTTGATGAAATAAAAGCTTGTTAAAGGGATCGGTATCGCTTTATCAAATGGCCGACAGTTAGTGTTTACCTCCTCCCGAAGTTATGAAACTATTGCTAATGGTGCAGCACTAATGTTTTTTATGTGTATATGTGCTGCCAATCGAGGATAACGTCATAACGTCATTAAGGCATATCAAAGTTAAAAATGTAACAACCTGTCTATGTAGTGGGGTCTTTATTTAAAAGTATATTGTTTTTAGAAATAATTATTTGAAATTATGTTTTTTGAGAGTTCATTCGTGGCTGAGTAATAAAACGTTTTACATTGAGCTATTTATTTTATTTCTTAAATACTACATAAAGAGAAGTTTTATAGTTCACATTGGAGCAGCGTTGGAGCAGCGTAGTGGAATAATAATAAATGAATTGTTCAAAATACCCCTGCAATAGGAACAAAATCGTCGTTTATATATTTAGGTTTTAGAAATTTGCTTCAATTTATAATACAAATTTAGCACAACTAAAACCACGGGTCGTGGCTAGTACATAAACTCAATAACACTGAAATACTCTTGTGATTTTCGATTTATTTATCAATAAATATCAATAAAAGGATATGTCAGAAGTCAAACGCACCGTCATTCGCGCCGTCCCTAAGGAAATAATGTTACATTACGATTTGTTATTTCTATGTCTAACAATATAGCACAAAGCCAAGGTAGATTTATTTCATAATAGCGACGCCTGGAAAGATAAGAGGTTACAAGAGATTTACGAAAAAAAAAAATACAATTAATTTTAATATTTACTAATCAAATTTATTATTTAAAAATTAATTTTGATGAATGATAATTAATATTAATTGATGAAAGATATTAAATTGAAAAAGAAATTATGAAAATAAAACGTCTAATTAATGCACTACAAAATTATAATTATGTATTTAAACTTAATTTTACCAATAATGATCTGTTTGTTAATTTTTGTTATTATCATTTTTTGCAATCTAGTATGTATGGAGCTTATTATTATTATTATTATTTATTATTAGCGGAGCCTCACGAATTTGCTCGGCTGCGATTTGCAGTTACATAATCCATAAAAAAAAGATTAATAAAATAGTAACCGTTGTAACACGAACATTTACTTTAAAGCTGTGCATTCATCTTAGCGACTTGAGCGCTCTAGCGCTTGAGAAAGGGATCGTTTATTGGGGCTTATATAAGCTCAAGTCTGAAACAAACGTTTCCTATATGAATAGTTAAATAAAGTTACAATATATTGTTATGAGCCGAGAGGCCCAGAGTTTAGAACGCGTGAATATAAGCCGATGTCGCGGGTCAAAACCCACTGAATTTTATTGTGCTTAATTCATATTTATAATTCATCTCGTACTCGACCATAAAGGAAAACATCGTGAGGAAACCTGCATGTACCTAATTCCACTGAAATTGCTTACCAACCTGCTTTGGAGCAGCGTGGTAGAATAATCTTCAAACTTTTTCAAAAGGGAGAGGAGGACTTAGTCAAATTGTGTTACATTCACTAGCTGTTATTTTAATTAACTTTTTATATTATTATGTATAATATATTATTATAACTAATATTCGCAGCAATACCTATCAACGTACGTCACATCATTTTAAGACATTTTTATAAGTCGCAGAATAAGAAAGTTGATAAATATTACAATGTCCGAAGGCAAGTGAAGCCATTGGTCCTCGAATCTCAAACACTCGAAACATCTCGAAGACTCTCCATTTGCACATTTATCCAGAATCTACCTAAACACGTCTTATTCATTAAAATATAAAATTAATTCAGAGTTATTAATCTTTGTTCTGACACTTTCTAGCTAAATAAGTTATCGTTTGTTTGACATAGACAAAGAGTGATGACGTTATACGGTCGGTTGGGTTCATTTCGCTTAATTTTACCCAACTGCAGCTGAACAAGGCAAATAATCTTGTTAACATAAGTATGTCCCAAAAATAACTTACTGCTAAGCAAGCTTTATTTAAAATTGACGCTATTTTACTGCAGATTTATACATTTTTTTTATATAAACTTACATAAACACGAATAAGGAATAGAAAGAAACGATGACGCAATATGAATATTTTAAAAATTTATTTTAACACTATCTTTGTATGAATAGACAAAGGCGAAACAGTTCAATGCGTTTTTATTCTATTTGTCAAGCGATTTTTTTTTTGTTTCGTAGCTATCGACGAACTCTAAAGTATGAAACAATTTAATATATGCATACTTTACAATCTATTTGATCTTCTTTTATGTATTGTATTGTTTGTAAAATGAGGACTTAATAAATAAATAAATAAAGGTTTAAACATGAACATTAATATACTTATTCTTCTCAATAATGATTGTGGGTGAATTTCGAACCCCAAACATTAGTTTTCATTAGACAATGAACAATTCATCGCCAGCGGCATTATTTCCATGTGTGCGTAGACTTAACAAAATATCCCGGTGACTTTTCGATAAATACACAACTGAAACTGGAGCTAATAGTTGCATTAGGAACTCTTCATTTATTTATGATTCCTATACTTAGCAAAGCACTATTTTTCATCATTAGGTAGGTAACCGTAACAGCCTGTGAATGTCCCACTGCTTTGCTAAAGGCCTCCTCTCCTCTTTTTAAGGAGAAGGTTTGGAGGTTATTCCACCACGCTGCTCCAATGCGGGTTGGTGGAATACACATGTCGCTGAATTTCAGTGAAATTAGACACATGCAGGTTTCCTCACGAGATGAATTATAATCAAAAATTAAGCACATAAAAATTCTGTGGTGCTTGCCCCTGGGTTTGAACCCACGATCATCGTTTAAGATTCACGCATTCTTAGCACTGGGCCATCTCCGCTCTTCGTAAATCGTTTTTGAATTACGAGCCGTTAAAGTCATTCCCAATACAAAATATTTCATTAAACTAAAACAATACGCTATAAAATGACACAAATGTACATAATATACATTGGCAAACTACCATATAACTAACTAGCCGCCCGTCCCAACTTCTTACGGGTAAAATAAAAATTGTATTAACTTGTTTTTGGTTAAATTAATGATTTGGGAACTCAATCGCAGCGCCACCTATAAGGTCTAACCTAAACCATTACGGGACCAACTCAAACACATTAAAATCGGCCCCGCTTAGTTCCTTCTACTCTTCCGACTATAAATAAATATATTTATAAACGGCGGTATATATAAATATTATATATTATTAAACAAATATATGTTACTAATAAAGTCGTCAATCGTACAAGAAGTTATATCCCAAGCGTCTACAATTGCAATAGATCTCTGACCCATGAAATCGTAACACAATAATACAAATGATTGACTCGCAGGGAATTGTCCAAAGCTATTCCAATTTGAAGCGAGATGAGAAATGTACAAAGTCAGACACTGACCGTGACAGGCTTGAAATGTCTTATTTTTTTCCTTAGTCTATTGTATCAGTACAAGATCTTGTCGCGTGTCACTTGCAAACAAAAACCGTTCATGCTTGCTTAAAGATAGCAAAACATGGCGAGTCTTACTAATATTTCATTAATGAAAAAGTAATTTTGTTACAATGCTTGTCTATTTATTACATTATATTCGAGGGATTCTATAGCATAGAAATCGATTATATCGCGCATATGGTCAATGGTCATATATAATAGGGTGTATTTTATTATTTACTCATTATTTACTAGCTGCTTCATACGGTTTTACACGCGTTATTAATTACGTGATGCTATAGAGCCTATTCAATAAATGGGCTAACTCAAAAATATTTTCAAAATTGGACACAAAGATTTTTAATATTTGGAAATACTTCATTCAATACATAAATTTTCGTTCCAATTCCGACAATTTTTGAAGTGAAAACTTCTTTAGGCGCGTTATGCTGGTTCATCGTAAGGGATAGACTCGTGGCTTCGCGTCACCGACATGCTAATGTTATATCATATATAAACAGCCAATCATTGTCCACTGCTGAACATAGGCCTCTCCCAAGGTGCGCCAAAGCTCCCTGTCCCCCGCCTTCCGCATCTATATACTATAAGTAAAAACCAGAAATAAATAAGATGTCACAAGAAAACTAACCATAAATAGGAATGTTTGTTCATTGAATATATTTCTCGCAACTTGAGAAGGAAACAGTGTTAGACGGAAAATAAGACGCAAAAATACAATAAACAGTAAAAAACCCCAAAGGTGATATATATTGTTCTATAATATATTAAAAAAATATATACTTCAAAACTATAAACATACTCATATCTATCTTACATACTTCATTGTATGAATTAGGATAAGGACAGAAAATACTCTTTCAACTCTATCTTTAAAATGGAAATAGACTTAACAGAAATAGAATTCGACTCGTGAGTATTCGCATTAACAATATAGTATAAATAGATATCAGTAGAGTAGGATGCGATATGCAATATAAATTGGATGATGGAACGATATGGAGAATTACAATGCAAGTAAGTCAATTTTCTCGAAGGTAATCAGATGACAGAATTTAACTGAATTTTGTAGAGAAGACATAATATAGGTCAACTCGAAATGGTATGTATGGTACATGGTAAATTTTACGGAAGCTGGTTGCGAAACGAATAATTTTATAATCTATCTCCCTTTTCAAGGAGTTCTTTAGTAGCATCAGGGTAGGAGGAATTTGTATAATCTAGAAATAGAAGAATAAGAGATAGGACTAAAAGACATAATTAAGGTATAAAAAAGGTTTATGTTAACTCAGGAAGAATTGATTCTGTTAAATTCTTTGATATTCTTGGACGTTGAGAAGTAATTAATAAAATAACTGATTATTTATAATATTAATTATATTATAATATATTATATACTAAATAATATGTATGTTGTAAAAAGATCGATATTTGTTATAATTTTAAAATAAATAGCTAATAAAGTATAAAACTTTTTATATGACGACGAAATTAATGAAGTAATATATATATTTTATCCCACACATAAATATTAACTACACAGTCAGCCAACTAAACAACAGTGATTATGAAACTCATAATGAACGGGTGTTTTATTCCATTATTTAAGGACGACAAGTTGATCATTTAAAATTCTATATAACCCTTATTTGTCATAGGAAAAGCCTATTTCAATGATAAGTATATACCGCGTAGCGTTGCCTGAGAAAAGTTTTAAATTTGTTGCATACATATTAAGCTTTTAAAAGTAAAGTAACAAACTATATATGTATGTATATGTTCCACTGCTGGGCTAAGGCTTCCTCTGCCTTTTGAGAGATTTTTTTGGACAATTACGGATTATAAGTTTAATGCGATTATAAGCTGCAAACAAGTTTAATGCGCTTAAAAGCGAAGTCAAAGTCTTTATTCGAAATTAATAAATTTCTTCGCTTTACGTCTGACCATTCTGCCGTCAAAGCTGAACACAAAAGCGACAAATGGCTGCAATGAGATTTCGTGCAGCTACGCATAAAGACGTAATTACAGGCACAGGGAAATAACATCTTAATTCCCATATTTGGACGCGCATTGATGATATAACTGTAACAGCCTGTTAATGTCCCACTGCCGGGCTAAGGCCTCCTCTACATTTTGAGGAGAAGGTTTGGAGCTCATTCCACCAAGCTGTTATAATGCGGGTTAGTGGATGCACATGTGGCAGAATTTCAATGAAAGTCACAAGTAGGTTTCCAAATGAATTATAAATACAAATTAAGCACATAAAAATTCAGTGGTGCTTGCCTAGGTTTGAACCCGCATTCATCGGTTAGGTTTCACGCGTTCTAATCAATGGGCCATCTCAGACTAAGCTGTAAGAACTTCTTCGTGACTTCGTATCTCACTCGTAAAATTTTGGGCTTAAGATTATACGTTAATTAGATGCTTGTTTATTTTACATGGTAA